>NW_023270924.1:5454-15064 GCF_011800145.1 Mirounga leonina
GTGGGGACACCGGCTGCACCCAGGCCTTGGGAAGGCTGTGGGGGGGCAGTGAGGGAGTCACTGTATGGATGGGGCATGGGGGGAGGGGGAGCATTGAGCAGCCGGGGGAGGGGGCCCTCGGGGGCGGGGATCTTGTGTGAGGAGGAAGTTGGGTAAGGGGACCCCAGGCAGTGGTGACCTCACTTCCCTGACAACAGAGTCCAACAGAATTTGGAACCCCGGTAACCAGGCACCCACATTCCAGAGACAGCCCCCTGCCCAGCTCATTTCTTTGGAGACCCTCCAACAAAAAGCATGTTCGGGTGCTGCTTCCCCAAATCTGGACGCTGCAGGCTGAAGAAAGAGCGCCCTGCAAACGCTGTCCCCCGCTGGGGATGTCGAATCAGGGCTCCCCACAGCCTCTGGCCATTTGGCCAGAAGGACAGAAAGGTGACACCAGGAGGCCCAGAGCCTGCCACCCAGCCCCACACGCTCTGATCTGCCTGTGCAGCCCCAGGCCCCCCTCCGTGTGTGTGTGTCTGTGTGTGTCTGTGTGTGTGTGTGTGTGTGTGTAAAGAGGGGTCATGCGGGGTGGGGCCACCCTGAGCAGGAGCAGGCTGATGAGGGGTCAGATTCCCAGTGGGCAGGTCATGTTCAAGGTCGAGGCTGCCTGGGTGGGATGGGGTGTGCGGGCGCTGCCCCTTCTACCCAGAGTTTATCCCGATAGCCCTGCAGGGATGGGTCACTGCATCCCGGGTGCAGGGCTGTGCACTCACAGGTCTGTGTCTGATCTGGGAGCAGCAGGGGGACTGGGCAGGAGGACAGTGAGGATGGCCGGGCAGGGCTGTGATGCCTCCCGCCAGCTACCCGTCCCTGTCTTTGCAGAAGGCCACGGATGACCTCCCGAGGCAGCTGGCGGACAGGCCCTCCTCCCTGCTGGAGGGGTTGACCCCACAGGCATCCCCAAAAACAAGTGCTGGGGATTGCCGGGCAAGACCTCCAACACCCCCCAGACCACTGTCCCAGGTGGTTGGTCACCGGACAGTGGTCCAGGAGCCGGAGCCCACGGAGACCGAGCCCGAGGGTGAGAAGGCTGGGGCTGGGTGTTTGTGGTGTGTGGGGATGGGTCGGTTCTGGCCCCACAGGGACGAGCCCCCAGAGCCTGGTGTGGGGCCTGGAGCAAAGACTGGGCGCAGAGCATCCAGCGGGTGGACTGCGGTAGGGGAGACGGCCCGGGGAGGGCTCCTTCCTGGCTGCGGCTTCTCTGGGAGGCCCTGGGCTGGGTTCTGTCTCCACGGAGAGCAGGCTCGGGGTGAGCTTTTCTCCTCTCACAGCTGTTCCACCACCTGAGGAGCTACAGCCGGTTCCAACTCCATCGGCAGCTCTGGACGGAGGGGTGGTGCCTGCAGCGACCTCAGGAGGAGACCAGGAGCCGGCAGGTGACCCGGCACCCACCCACGGACAGCCTGACGTGGACCAGGAAGAACTGGCACCTGCCCCGGACCCAGCTCCTGCTACTGTTCCTGCCCCTGACCCAGCTCCTGCCCTGGATCCTGCCCCTGACCCAGCTCCTGCCCTGGATCCTGCACCTGCCACTGCTCCAACCCAGCTCCTGATCCTCCTCCTACCCCTTCCCCTGCCCCTGCCAGAGCCACTGCCCCTTCCCCTGCCTGAGCTCCGGTTCCTGCTCCTTCTCTTGCTCCTCTCCCTGCCCCTGCCAGACTCCGCTGCCCATTCCCCTAACCCTTCCTGAGCTCCTGTTCTTGTCCCTGACCCTGCTCCTGCTCATAACCCTACCCCTGCCAGACCTGCTGCCCCATCCCCTGACCCTGCCTGAGCTCCTGTTCCTGCTCCTTTTCCTGCTCCTGCTTCTGCCCCTTCCCCTGCAAGACCTGCTGCCCCTGCCCCTGCCTGAGCTCCTGTTCCTGCTCCTTCTGCCACTGCCCCTGCCCCGGCCCCTGCCTGAGCTCCTGTTCCTGCTCCTTCTGCCACTGCCCCTGCCCCTGCGCCTGCCGGAGCTCCTGTTCCTGCTCCTTACCCAGGTCCTGCCCTAGATCCTGCACCTGCCACGACTGCTGATCCTATCCCTCCCCTTGCCCCTGCCCCTGGCCCTGCTCTTACACCTGGCCCTGCCCCTGGCCCTGCCCCTACTCCTGCTCCCGCAGGGCTCCCAGAGCCACATCCAGAGCCCACAGCCCTGCGGGGAGAGCTCCTTGTACAATTACCCTTAGGTCCATCGCCGGACCCGACGCCCCGCCAGATTGTTTCATCCCCTCCCCCTATGTTCTTTCTCTCTGGTTCATATTGTTCTGGTTCATATTGTTCATTTTCATGTTCTGTATACTGTTTATTATTTGTTTTAAATAAAATTACTTGTTTTCAACTGAACATGTGATGAGCATAAGTACATTCCCAACGCTGTGCCACCACACCACAGAAGATTGCTGCGGAATATCTCATGTCTCAAAGGAGTCCCCAAACCAGAAGCCCCCCTGCCCATTTCGCCCCCAGCCCAGACCCTGGAAACCCCTAAGCTGCTTTCTCTCCCTATTCTTTTACTTGTTCTGGATGTTTCTGTACGTGGAATCATGCAATAGGAGCCTTTGTGTCTGCCCACCTATTTTCAAAGGGGACTCGTTTTCTTCTGTTTATTTGTCATAAAATTTCCCTTATTCGATATTGAAATCCCCGATTGATTACAGATCAGATGTAATCATAGAGGCCACTTTAGGAATTATGGGCACAGGGGCGCCTGGGTGGCTCAGTCGTTAAGCATCTGCCTTCGGCTCAGGTCATGATCTCAGGGTCCTGGGATCGAGCCCCGCATTGGGCTCCCTGCTCCATGGGAAGCCTGCTTCTCCCTCTCCCACTCCCCCTGCTTGTGTTCCCTCTCTCGCTGTGTCTCTCTCTGTCAAATAAATAAATAAAATCTTTTTTAAAAAAAGGAATTATGGGCACAATCTCGGGGCGGAGACCCCTGTTCCTGCTGTGACACCACAGCCTGACCCCAGACAGGAAATGGCTGGTTACTCCTGTGGCCCACACAGAAACCAGGGAAACGCAGAAAGCTGGAAGACACACCACAAAGCAAGGCCAGAGAAAGGTTTCACCTGACTCTGGTCCAAACCACGCTCCAAGTCACTGGGTTCCACAGGGATGGAGACCAAACACATGCCAGTCCAAGGGGGAGGATAGGCACGCAGGGAATATGTGTCAGAGATGTGGAGCTCCCGGGGAAGGACTCTGGCAAAGGAAACCCTATGGAGGCAGCACTGGTCACCCTCAGACTGGCAGGTGTCTGGTCTGGGGAGAACGTGAGGAAGCGGAGGTCCAATGCAGGTCCCCTGGAGGAAAGGGTGACGGGCACCCCTGTCTGGGAGAACAGTGAGCATCACCCATCCCAGGCTGCAGGTGCACCCATCACCTGGCATGCTCGGCCTCGGACTCACCCCCGGAAACTCTGGCTCGGTTTTTCACAGATCTGCTTTCAGGAGTGTTCATCACAGTGGTGGTGGAGAGAGCAGGGAATGGAACAACACTAATGCCCAAGGAGATGGATGGGATCCATGGTCCCAGTCCTCATGATAGAATGCCCTGTAGCCACTATCACATTGTCATTCGGGGCACAGGATCCGGGAAGCCCCTCCTGAGACCCCTCCTGCCACCCTGTTCCTGGGAACATTCAGAATTGGAGGAGGAGGAGGTGGAGAGGATCCAGGATGACACCGGGTCCAAGGAGAAGGAAGGTCAGCACTGGGAGGACAGATGGACGTGCCCTGAGCCACCATCCAGGACCCAGGCTGTGATGCCCTCGGACCTCACCCCAAATAATGGCTCCTGAGGTACAGATCCAGCTTCTGTGGTTTCACTCCCTCCCTCCCTACGTCATTTATTCACTTATTCATCCCCCCCTCTCTCTCCTTCCCCTCCACTCCTCCCTTCCCTCCCCCACTCCCTCCCTCCCTGCCTCTCTGCCTCCCTCCCATCCTCCCTGCCTCCCTCCCTACCCTCTACCCCTCCCATCCTCCCTTTCCTCCTGCCTTTCTCCCCTCCCCCTCCCCATCCTGCCTCCCTCCCATCCTCCCTTCCCTTCTCCCTCTCTCCCCTCCTTCTCTCCCATCGTCCCTCCCTCTCTCTTTCCCTCACTCCCATCCTCCCTCATTCAGCACAGGATCTGGGGTCCCTGCTGGGTACTGAGCACTGGGGCTCCATCAGTGACACCCCCCAACCCACATGGTCACGTCCACTGTGGGAGGTGATGGGGGGCAGTCCTCACGGCTAGGTCTGGTGATGAGCACTAGGAATCTGCTCCTGGAAACAGGCCAGTCGCACAAAGAAAAGAATGGAGAGACCCGTGTTTAGCACCTCCTCTAGAAAAATCTCGTCCTGAAAAGTGATGAAAAGTAAGTATGTCCTAGACTGCATGCCATGTGAGTTCTAATGGCAGGTACGCACTGATTCCTAGAACCAACAAAGAGTAAATCATCCAGTGTCAACTGGGGAGTTGTGACACAACTTTTCTGACCAAATGACAGCATTTCAGCCAACATCTCCAGGGCCTCCGAGTTTCCCCAAGGGTCTCTGTGATCCTTTGATCCTTCCATCGACCTCCTTGGGAATCTCTGTCCTGTCCTCTTCCTTGTCTCCTGCCTCTTCTGAGACCCTTCCGTGGCTTCCCCCTCCCCCACTTGCCAGGGCCGCCCTCAGCAGGATTCCCCATGCCCCTTGGCTGGGCGCCCGCATCCCACACTGAGCCCCATGAGCCCAGTGCCTTCTGCAAGGCCTGTGTGCTCCCTCTGGGGTCACTTGGCATCTCCCCTTACAGCGACCTGCATCGTCCTGTGCTGAGTCTCCTCTGAGCAGTCTGTGAGGCCGGCCTGTGCCCGTGTCACGGGAAGAGAAGCGAGAGTCCAGACGTCCAGACGACCCGCTCCCAGTCCCAGCGTGTGGAGCCTGGGCCAAGGATGGTCCACGAGCAGAGGAGGACTCGGACCCAGGGAGCCTGAGGGAGGATGTGGCACATTGAGCCCATAGGACGAGAGTGAGCAATGTGGGGGCCTGGTGCTCAGACCTGCTGGGAGACCACATTGCACTGACTCTGTCCACAGGGCTGGAGGTTTTCAGGGTATCCACCCTCCCAGGCTGCAGGCTGGCAGTGACTGGCAGGGGAGGAGGCACACCTCGTGCAGGAGAGAGCCCTCAGGCAGAGAGGAGGGGGCAGGCTCTCCCCCAGCAGCTGGAGGAACTTGGGGTAGCCACCCTCCCAGACTGCAGGCTGGCAGTGGCTGGCAGGAGAGGAGGTGCACCTGGTGCAGGACAGAGCCCTCAGGCAGAGAAGAGGGGGCAGGCTCTCCCCCAGCAGCAGGTGCACTTGGGCAGGCTGAGGGGGCATCAGTGGACAGCAGTGCCTGCAGCTGGGGTCTCCACACAGACCCCCTCCTCAGCCTCAGCACAAGCTTATCTGGATGACCTTTGTCCCCCAAACACAAAGTCTGACCCAGGACCCCCCTCAAGCCCTGATTCCCAATCCTTTCTACTCAGCTCAAGTGACAAGAAATGGCCAATAGTTTAGGTGGTGTTGGGTGCACAGGGACATTTGCTTTTCTGGCCCATGCTGTAACGTTGCTGGCATTTTAAAGATCTCAGGGCTTTGATTCAAAAACGGTAGGATGCCGGGGACCCCAGACAGCTTTCTGGAAACCTGCCTCTGGGCCTTGCAGCCCTCCCATCCCACCAGCTCTGCTCAGAATCCCTCCAAGCCACAGACCCACAGTCTTGAGTCCTCAGATGGCCCAGGTGACGTGCCTTCAAAAAGTGATCCCGGTGGGGCTGCAGGACACACTGCGGATTCCAGCAAATCCCCCTCCCAGAAAGTGAGGGTAGCACTGGACAAACTGTCCAAAAACAGCCAGGTCTGGGTTCCAGGAAGACACCAGAGGCACAGGAGTAACTGAGGAGCATCTGAAGGCCAGGTAGGGACAGTGAGAACCTCTGGTGTTTTTGCCTAGGGGCAGCTCCGGTCCCCCTAAACCCTCAGTGGAATGGCTTTACTGGGGCATTGGGGAGGAACCATGCCTGGAGGACCCGTGGCTCCACTGTCTGAGGTCGCCGACTTGATCAGTGCACAGGTGGGGAAAACCGGCCACACCCCGAAGAATTTCTAGAAACAGTAGCCATCTCAGTGGTAGCTGACCTGGGAGGTCAACCTTTCAGCTGCCTGAGGTGAGATCGAGCCACAGACCAGCACACTAGCCAGAAATGGAAGAAGGAGAACCAGTTCTTCATTTCATAGTTTCTAAGTCACCGGTCTGTTCCTACGGTTAGTATATTTTGCATCCTGGGAAATCTCTGCCTGTTTAAGGTCTTGAAACTGTTCTCCTCATGTTCTCTGCTGGAGAGGTTCTTGCAAAATCTCTGGTTTATAGGTAAAAATCATCTGGAATTGACTTTGGTTGGCACACCCATGCTGGGAAAAGGATGAAGCTTCCCCAAAATACTAAAAATAGAACTCCCATATGATCCCACTATCAGGTAGACCTTCTCAGGAAATAAAGTCAGTTTCTCGAAGTAAGATCTGCATTCTCCCACCCAATCTCCCTGAGGAGGGGCGGCCACCCTTAGCGACCCTCCCCTTGAGGCAGGTGCCTCCCTGGACAAGGGGCTACCCCAGGGCTGGAAGGTCTCCACGGCAGCACATCCAATGTCCTGGATACTAGGAGACAGAGTACAGCACCAGGCCAGTGAGGGTCAGGACACACTACCCCAAATATGGCACCTTGGCAAAATAAATACAGAAGCTAAACGAACTTTTGCATAGAGCAAAGCAAGAAGGTCTCTCTGACCCCCAGCCATCAGCCCTTTTTCCCTTAAGCAGGTCAGAAGACTCCCATGTGGAACTTTCTCGCCCCGGACCACAGGGATGATGTGCTTATCACCAGAGTCAAGGAATTTAGGACCACGGGGTCTATACACACACACCTGGTTAAACGAACCCTTATCTTCCTAGTTACTTCTTTACCGTTTACGAGCCCTAGTCCAAACCCCTGCGTCTGTCGATTCTTCACACGCTTACTGCTTCTTTGTCTAAAAGGTAGAAGAGCTGTCTGCTCCAGTCACCTCTGCTGGTCTTCATGGTCTTGTGAGGCTCCCACCAAAGCAATCAATACATTTTGCTTGCTTTTCTCCTGTTCATCTGTCTTTGTCAATTTCCAGACTCAGCCGGGGACCTTAACAGGGTTGAGGAAAACTTTTTCCTCTCTTGCAGCCCTGGGGGGCAGGGGGTGGGGAGTCAGGAAAACCCATCCCATCTCCCTGGCTTTGGTTAAAACCGACCTCTGCTGGGAAGCAGCACAGGACTGTGCACGGCTGCGGGAGCCAGAGAGAGGCACGTGGAACATGTAGGAGCTACCGGACCCCCAGCCGGGGGACTTGGCCCCAGTGACAAGTCCAGGGTCTGATTATGAATATTATAATGGAAGCATCCTGAACATCAGACCTTCCCCACTCCAGGCTTCATGATTGCTGCTCGTTGTAGTTGCTACTGTTGGCTTAGTGACTTTTCTGAACTAACTTTGTCAAGTCTGTATTCTTTGCTGTGTGTGGCCACTGAATCCCTGTGCTGTTAACTCAGTGGTCAGCCAGTGGCTGGGCAGAGAGGTCACCCCTGTTTCCGAGCTATGGGCTATAGACTGGAAGTCCCCACAACCTCCTCTTCGGGTTTGAATAATCTGCTCCAGTGGCTCATGGAACTCAGAGAAACATGTTACTTACTAGATGACCAGTTCATTAAAAGGACAGAACTCAGAGCCAGGCAGCTGGAATCGATGAGCAGGGCAAGGTGTGTAGAAGAAGCTCGGGGCTCCCCCGCTCTCTGAGTTAAAGAGGCCTTTGCCCACCTCCACTCTGACCTCCGTCTGTACTTCCTATCTGATGACGTCCTTCCTTCGGGCTCATCTGTTAACTCAAGTGAAAGACCCGGTGGGCACCAAAATGACTCCTCAAGTAATAACCACTGCTGATGTCCTGGTGATTCTTGGGCACAGCCATGAATCTCAGCTTCTTCATGATGGGGCGCAGCCCAGCAGCTGTGGATCCCACAGGTCCTCCAGGGGCAGCCCAGCAGCTGTGGGTCCCACAGGTCCTCTCGGGGACAGCCCAGCGGCTGAGGGTCCCACGGGTCCTCTGGGGACAGCACCTTAATGGGCTTATGGTCCAGCAAGTACCTGTTCAGGTGGCTCTCATTGTGCCACACAGCCTCAATCCCAGTGGCCAGGTTGACCCCCATTGCCTGGTGACAGGCCAAGGTCAGTTGGTGAACCTCTACCACCGACCCCCCAAAAAAGGTCCTCATGTAGGAAAAGTCGCCCTTGTCCCTGGGGATGTTTGCCTGGGACTGTGGGAAATGCTCGTAGCTGAAGTCCTTGTGGGCTGCCTGGTAGAAACCGGGGTGCAGGGTGCCGAAGACGGGGGACAGGATCTCCATACTCACGTGGTCGCAGAACTTCATGTCCACCTCTGTGCATACCAGGTAGAACACCTCACGGAGGAAGTGTGGAATTATTCTTAGAAAATATATTGTAAGCCCTCAGGAGTGATTGTGGAAGCAGCTGAAAGGTCAACAGCGTTCCTGTTCTCAGACTATTGAACGCAAGGGCCCAGTAGGAGCAGGAGCCCATGATCCCCAGGGGCAGGGCACAGGTTAGGAGCTAGGAAAGAATGTAACCCTCAGGTCCCCTTTCTGCACCTGCTGCTTGCTAGCACAAACATCCTGCTTTTCCCTTATCCCATGACTGCCTCCCTGCGTGCCTGCCCCTAGGGGAGGGTGCAGGACTGCTTTACCGCTTCAGGATACTTGCCATCCCTTTGTCCTCCTCTCCCACGCTTTGAGGCAACTGCCCTTGCTTTTCTGATAAAAAAATGAAATAAAAGCCGAGGCAGCCCTGCATGGTCACTCAGCTGCTGGGCTGCCCCCATCATGAAGAAGCTGAGATTCATGGCTGTGCCCAAGAATCACACATGTTTCTCTGAGTTCCATGAGCCACTGGAGCAGATTATCCAAACCTGAAGAGGAGGTTGTGGGGACTTCCAACTCATGGCAGGTGGGGACAGAACCTTCAGGGGGTCAGCCAGGGGAGGGGACCCGCAGGGTTTGCCCGGGAGCTCAGCACAGGGGGAGTGTTCCTGGCTCCAACATGCTGACTGTGGGGCTGCATGGGTCACAGGGTCACCTACCCTAACCCTAACCCCTAACCCAACCCTAACTCTAATCAAACATCATGCTCAATTTAGAGGACTGACAGCTCTACTCTGAAATCACAAACAAGTCCATCATGCTGGCTTTCACTCATTGCTCAGTATCGTCCTGGAAGTTCTACCCAGAATGATAAGGCAAGAAATCCACATGAACCAGTAGAGAAAGCATTCCAGGAAGAATGAAAGAAAGAATGGCAAAGGACTCTGAGATGCCACGTCAGCACCTCCCAGAGAAGCAGAGACGCCAACCTCCGCGCCGGAGCCGGAGCCCCACCCAGATCCTGACCGCGTGGACGCGGGAAGGAGCCCGCAGGGCCGAGGCCCGGGGAGCCCGAGCCCCGCGGCGGGTGTCCCCTCCCTGCCTGCAGACTGTCTGAGC
>NW_023270925.1:0-12035 GCF_011800145.1 Mirounga leonina
GCCCGCCAGGGTTCAATTTTACAAGTTCTGTTGACATGGGACTCAAGGGGAAATTAGTGAAGCCACCGTGAACAAGAAAAATTTAGTTTCTAGAATCTAGACCAAAGGTCACTGACTTGTTGATTATGATCTCATGAAACCTTCTTATCTGTTTCATGAGGGCTACCCCAATCATTTTTCCGGTTTGGGTCATGATTTTGTTTTGTTATCTGAAGGAAGGATGTTTTCTGGGGAAAATGTTAACTGCTTGGGCCACAGTTTGCCCATTTGAGTTGCATTTTCTTAAATGGCCTCCCTCGTCTCCTGGGGAGGGGGCGGAGAGCAGAGGGAGAGGGACAAGCACTAATAAGAAGTAAGTGTCTGGGAGCAGAGGCCTGGCTGGTGCCAGCGTGGGGGTGAGAAGCAGGAGGGGAGGTGGGCCCTTGCTGAATTCAACGTCTCCCTCACATTGCCCATGCAGTTCTGTGGCCACGAGCTTGGTGGGGTTGTGAGGAGTTCGAGCCCTCTTGGCATCTTCTGTGCATGAAATTGCATTCAGCTCTCGGGGCTCGTGAAGACAGGAGCACCCTGGGAACGGGAGTGTGAGCTCTTGCGGAACCGGCCACAAGCCCAGGTGACATTCACTGAGTGCTTCTGGTGCCCACAGCAGCCTAACCTCAATGTTCTTAGACTGTTCTCTTGTTTGCCGTCTGGCTTGGGGCTCCCTGGGCTTCCTCTTCCACCACCGGGGGCGGGCTGCACATCATTCTTTTTTCCCGAGATCCCGCTATGTGCACGTGAGTCCGTGTGACACTCCTCAGGTCACTTAGGCTCTCTTTATTTTTCTCTGTTCCTCAGGTTGGACGGTGTCTGTCAGTCTGACGTCAAGTTTGCCAAACCTTTCTTCTGCCGTCAAGTCCACAAGGGAACTTTCCATTTGACACATGCTTTTCTTTCCTGAGACCTCGGTGTGGTCTTCTGTGTAGTCTGGTTTTCTGCCCAGGTCCCTGTGTGCCCAATGTATGATCATATTTTCCTTTTAAGTTCTTGGGCATATTTATAATAGTTGTTTTAAAGTCCAGAGTCTGTGTCTAATGACCACTTTTTTTTTTTTTTTTCATTCTGGATCACATTTTCCTGCTTCTTCACATATTCAGTGGTTTTTTGGGTTTTTTTTTTTGCATGGTGGACATTTTGATTGGAACAGCATAGGAACCTAGTTACACCTTATTAATTACTTTTTAAATTAGAAACAACTGTGAGTTATTAGTATCTATATTCATTAGTATCTATTTTTCTTCCTTTAGAGCTGCTTACTTATCCTTACAATGGGCACCAACACCACTTTAACATGGGCTTTGTAATCCAAAAGTGAGCCTGTTACTAAAGTAAGCACAAACAAGCAACAAAATACAGTAAATGCAAACATATTCTCCTGCTTTAACATACCCCACATCTTCTTACCCAGAGATGCTCAATAGCCATTGCTGAGTTTTACTGCAGCTACTACTATACTGCTCTATGAAAGTCCACATTGAGAGGAAAGGGTATTCTGCCTCAACTAATTTAAGAACATACTGGGAGTCACTGGGTTTAGCTCTCTTTGTTTCTGAAGACACAGCACATGAATCATGGGCTCTGTGGGTATCACTGCTGTTCACATGACTTCCCAAACTAGAACCCATTGGCCACGTGCTTTCCCAACTCCGCACATTCAGTCATCAGCAAACCCTCCTGAGGGTCCCTCCAGTAGCTCTCCGTTCACCCATCCTTGCCTCTCCTCCCACGTGGATGCCAGGGCGTGGGAGGTGAGGTGGTGTCTAAAATGCAAACCTGGTCACGTGCAGCCCTGTGTACAAGTCCCCAGAGCCACTGCAAGCACTTCACAGACACTCCTAAGCCCCACCCATCCTTTAGGGGCACCTGCCATGCCCTGCCATGTGACTTTTCTTAAATACACCATGTTCCTGTTCACTTTGGGTCTTTTTGCATACGTCTGCCTCTTGCTGAGGGTCCTCCCACCTCCCTCACCCATGTCAACCTCCCTCGCTGGGGTGATTCTGTGTCATTCTTCAGAACTCACCCAGTCACCTTGTAGGAAGCCTTCCTAGGACTTTTCACGACCTCAGGCTAGAGGCAGGTCCCTAACAGAAGTGAGAATGTGAACTTGGAGTAGTCATGTGTCAGTGAGTGGAGCCCAAGATTGGAGAGGGATGCAGGGTCTCTTGTCACTTGGGCATTAGGGGACCCAAGAGTGTCAATGAAGAAAGGAAAAGGTAAGAGAAGACACTGATCTTTGATTTCTGGAGCAGATCGTGTGGGCTCTCGTTCAGTTTGCATTGTCTAGTTCAGAGCCTGACAAAGAGCATTTGATGAGAGAATAAAACCTTTGGCCCCCACTGGCTTCACACCTCCAAGTGCAATGCTCCAGGATGACTCCAGTAACTGAGGCTTTCATCTTTTTTTTTTTTAAGATTTTATTTATTTATTTGACAGAGAGAGAGACAGTCAGAGAGGAAACACAAGCAGGGGGAGTGGGAGAGGGAGAAGCAGGCTTCCCGCCGGGCAGGGAGCCTGATGCGGGGCTCGATCCCAGGACCCTGGGACCATGACCTGAGCCGAAGGGAGACACTCAACGACTGAGCCACCCAGGCGCCCTGAGACTTTCATCTTTTACTCTTGGGAGAAAATGCTTAAAAAGCCAGAGAGGAGCTGGACTCATTAGTCCAAAGGTTTTGTTTCTGTCACCAGCTCATTCATGGAAGAGAATGAGACATGGCCCTCAGAGTTTCGGGGTAGGTCCTGGCTTGAAAAAGACTGACCATGTGTTAGCCCACGGAGCTAGAGGATGAGGGACTGCTGTCTCAGGAAGCTGCAGAGTCTGTCTGCAAGTTGCATGCATCTTCCAGCTCTTCTTCACCGTGTTCTCACCATCTGATAATGTGAGCCTGGCAGCAATCGTGCTCAGTGGTGCCATTTACAATCTCTGTGACTTGGGGCTTAGGAACTATTTGACACATGTTCCCTCTCTCACCGGCTTTAGTTTCCTCTGACACCACCAGGCTAAAATGTGGAAATAGCGTGACATACGGAATCTTCCAGATCTGAAGCAAAATGCATGGTGGGGCTATTTTGATATGTTCTTATTCATAACCTGACCCCAGCTGTTCAAAGACAAGAGCCATTCTGGAGGAAGAGCACCGTGGATGGAGGCGGCGGCCGCAGAGTGGGCCTGCCGTGGGAGGGTGCCCAGTGCGTGGCAGACTTCCTTATGAAAGGGTTCCTTCGCTTTGAAGAGTTGGCAGTCTCAGAAAAACTGGAGCACCCACTGGACTGAAGTTCCAACATTAACTAAAGTGACAATGCAGCGAAACGCAGCGGCCAAACTGGGAACCCGGATTAGGAGAAGGATGTGTGTGCAGCGCTGAGCAGAAGACACCAGCCGGGCAGTTCTCAGGGACGCTCGGTTCTGCCCAGTGACCGTGGCCACAGGTCCCGATGTGGCTGCTCAGCGTCACACAGGAAGGGGGGGCAGACGTAGACACACACCAGGCAGACCACCTCCCACGCCCTACCACGTGCCAGGCACGGAGCTCACACGTTACTCCTTCCCTCACAGCCGGGGAGGGAGCCCCAGGGGCCTCTTCTGTCTTCTCAATGCCACACAACAAAATGCAGAGGCAGGATCTGAACCCAGGCCTGTCTTGCACCAAACACCACCATTTCAATGTTAGACCCATCATATCAATACATGAAAGGTTAAATGTGAAAGTCGTGTCAAATTGGTGGAATTACGGGTAACTCTGTTTCCAAAAGTTCTATTTAATAACAAAGGTACGTATCTTTCTGATGTGCCAAATGTGATAATTTTTTAACGGAAAGAACTACCTTTTGGGGGCTCAGCACTTACGCCGAGTGATTTCATCTCCAATAGCGAAACAGTTTTTACATCTGTGGGTGTGGCCCACAGTGAAGAACTGCCATGTCCGATGGGACCCCGAAGGCAAAGGGCTCTTCAAGATACTACGGCAGCATGAGCCCAACATGGGCCTTCCAAAGCTGCACTGTTCCCTACTGCGGCCACGCGAATTCACGTTACACAAACTACAATCAGATAACACGTGATGTAGCTCCTCAGTTACGTTACCAACATCACGAGTGGCCAGTGGTTGTCATATTAGACAGCAAACATCTAGAACTTTCCCATTACCACGGAAAGTTAGGCCAGAGCTGCCTTAGGCACTTGGCACTGGTCCTTTGCTAAGTGCTGGGAGTGTGCTGGGTGGAGCTCACCGAGAATTAGAAATCTCCATGGGCAGAGCTGCATCTGCTGTGAAGGGATGGTCATGAATCCAGTTGACCAAAACCAGTAATCCTGGAACGGTGGGAGCAAGGCCCAGAGGCCTTGCGTGAAACATCCTGCGCCTACTACAGCTTACTCGTAGAAATGGACACAGAATTTGACCTCTTGTCTCCTTAATCCTGCATTCTCTCAGGGATGACCTGCAATTCATTTTTATATTGGGGTGTTTAAAATGTGTTTGTACACTTCAACCTCTAATTATGGCAATTATCAAAAAAGAAAGACAAGCATTAGCAAAGATGTGGAAACACTGAAACCCTCGTGCACTGCTGGGAGGGATGTAAAATGATGCAGCCACTGAGAAAAACAGTATGGAAGCTCCTTAACAAGTTAAAAATAGAATTACCATATGACAGCAATTCTACTGCTGGATATTTATCCAAAAGAACTGAAATCAGGATCTGGAAGGAATATCTGCAGTCCCATGTTCACTGCAGCATTACTCACAATAGCCAAGATGTGGAAATGAACAACGTGTCTGTCGATGAACGCACGGAAGAAACGCCATGCATGCCTACAGGCATGGCCTCCATGCAGCAGGATGGTATCCAGTCCTAAAGAAGGAAATGCTGCCATAGGGCACACCACCGACCAACCCCGAGGACTCTGGGCGAAGTGAGATAAGTGAGTCACAGAATGCTGAATGCTGCATGACCTCACTTAAGTGAGGGATCTAAAGTTGTCCAACTCATAGAGGCAGACGGTGGAGTATGGGTTACTAACCTGCGGGCATAAATTCTCAGTTATGCAAGAGGGGGGTAAGTTGAGGACACCTGCCGAGCACCACTGGACCTGCAGTGAGCAGCACCGTACTTTCACTTCAACGTTTGTCAGGAGGGTCGTGTTCTAACCAGAATAAAATAAAATGTAACTGTGCTGACACTGTCTTTGGGTGGATGTCCAGGCAGGGGCGCCTTGCCCAGGAAGGAGCAGGTGGCTACGCGCCGTCTGCAGATGACACGTGGGTCTTCTGTGCAGGGAGCCGGCAGCACACGGATGCTGAGTAAGTACTGAACGCTGAGTGCATGCATGAGCTAGGTACAGGAAGGTCTCACAACAGAACATGAACCCTCATCAAGTTCCAGGCGCCGACCCCAAGGGACTCATTCCTTATGTATTTTCTCTGGGCGCTCCCTCAGAGGTTCCGCCTGGCTTGCTAGTTCGCAGTATCGATGCCCAGGGTTTAGCGGACTCAGCCGCAGGCTTCTCTTCAAAGCCCAGGAGCAGACTTTTTCTTTCCCTTCTTAGCTTTGGTATTAAATTTTAGGTCTGTGTTCAGAGAAAACTCTCCTTCTTGCTGTTGAGATGCAGGGTCATATTCAGCTGATCGCCAAACATTAAAATATATTTTAACAACTGAAGAAGGCTGGAGATTCTCAGTGTTACTGTGGCACTGGGAACACCGGTCACCAGGCTCAGCCCCTAGGGTGGGGCTGCAGGTGTGCCTGCGGGCCTCAGAGAGCAGTCCTGTCCGTGACCCCTGCACCCAAGACCCCAGAGGCCAACATGAGTGTTCTGCTAGGAGAAGGAATCGCCAGGGTGGGCTCCCGACATGAGGTGCGTGTGCATGTGTGGGTGTGTGTACAGATTGTGTGTGTGAATATGCGTGTGAGTGTGTGTAGATGTGTGCACGTGCATGCACATACGCAGTTGTGCGTGTACACAAAATGTATGCACGTGTGTGTGTGCACGTGGATGCACAGATGTCTTTTCCAAGGACCGTGACCAGGCCCCCTGCCCCGGCCGGTCCCCATTCCCTGCCAGAGGTGGTGAGCACCCGGGAACCTTTCTAATCGCCGCATTCGGCCTCCGCAGGATGGGCTTGGCCTGCTGCTCCCACGTCCAAACCAGAGCCATGCCTGTGGGCACCAATCACAGCTGCATCTTGGCTGGGGACCCTCCAAGACAGGCGAGCGCAGTGAAGGGGCTGCAGACACTGCTGGGTTCTGGGGGGTGGTCTCCCTGAGGCTTGTGCAGAAACGGCAGCTCTATGGCAGGAAGCAGACGTGGCACTGGGGGGATGATGTGTGCCCTCACTCTGGCTCTGGCTGGCACCCCACAGAATGTGCCCGTTTAGGCCCACCTAAGGAGACCACCCTCCCCCGAGCAGAGCCCCCAGACCTGCCACATGCCAGGCACCCGTCCTGCGAGCTTCTACCCTTGTTGTTCACAAGGTGGGCTTCATCATTCCTCCATCCCTTTTCCACACGACTCAGGAGCCCTGCCATCTTGCTGAGGCTGGACCACCTAGCGTGGGGGGCAGCCTCCTTGTGTCCCGCCCACCAAGGACTATGCACTTCCTGTTCCCCTGGACCACGCTCCCAAGCTCCCACTGAACATCAAGACCACTGACTCACAGAACCGGGTTTAGAAAACACAAAACACTTCCCAAAAACAAAAAGCAAGGAGGGCGTCAGGGAAGAGCAGTGTGTCTGGGAGGGAGGAGGTTGGGCCTGGGAGGAGGGGCCCATCGGTGCCTTCAGGGAGACCTGGCTCACCTGCAGAAGACGCCTGACCCCACCACGGCCTCTCCTACTCGTTCCCGGGCTCCACACACAGTTCTGGGCTCTACATGATGCCCTTGGAGGCACATTTCTGTGGAGGAAAAGCAGAGCACATCTCCCCGCAGGGAGCTGAGCCACACCGGAGCTCAAGTAAGCGTGGGATGTGTGGGCCACCTGAGCCGTGGTCATAGTGGCAGCAGGACGCTGGGCCAGCCAGCCGCCAGCCCCCGTGGCAGTTCCCTCTCTGCACCCGCCTGGTCATACATGGGGTCTACCGGCCCCGACACGGCGTACACACCTTGAGGACACAGGTGCGCCTGTATCTCATTCAAGGTGGCGTCTCGCAGCCTGTGATGGTCCCTGCAGCCCCCCTACAGGCAGGGGCAGGAGGACCAGCTGCTGAATGAGGGCCATGGACCCAATTTCCTCAAGTCTAACCCCCAATTCTGACCCAGCTCTTAGGAACCGCCGCAGGCAGGAGGGGGTGCTCTGACCGTGCTCTGGGGCATCAGGCGGCGTCCAGCGTTCTCAGAAGCGGGAGTCGGGGCGGCGCGGCTGCAGCTCGCCCTTTGGGGAGCCTGCCCTGTTCTCACGGACACGATGTGAGCTCCCTCAGTGTAGGATTAAGGACCGTAGGAGACAATTTCAAACAGCCTTTCAGTGCAAATAGTCTAACGGTCTTCACCACATTTGGGTGAGATCACAATTAGCTATCCCTCCAAGCGCATGCCGGCTGTCTGGGTCACCCACCAGTGGCCGAGGGACACAGTGTCCCAAGAAACGGAGTGGAATTAGAGGCAAGCCAGGGGCAGCGGGACCACGGGGGGCACAGCCATGCCCATGCTCTGTGGCCTCACACGCCCCCACACTCTTGAAAGTATCGAGGCTCCGAAGAGCTTTTGTTTCTAGGAAGCATTTGCGGTATGAACTTGAAGAGAAAAAGAAACCATTTGACTCTCCCAAGGAGCCTGGAGCTGCGACTCCTCATCTGGCCATCCTTCTTGTCATCATAGAACCTCCACTTTCTGCTAGAAACGCGACACGTCACTTCGGCGAGCGGCCCCCTCGAAGCGGCCTCGTCTACTCTCCCACCCGTGATTCAGGGGTGGTGACCACACGTCTCCCAGACGTCCAGGCTTGTGGCCACCACCTGCCTGCCCTACAGCTTGCTAGCTCCCCTCCCCAGGCACACAGCCCACATGTCCCCCCCGGACCCTGCTGCCCCTGGAACCAATAGCACCCCCCAGAGACAGGGGCCAGGAGCTCGGGCCCTGAGCCCCCCTCCCCAGGCGCTGTCGGCTGAGGGACCGAGGCCACAGATGGCCTGTGGGGCAGCGGGGTGGTGGAGTCCTGCTCTCTGCCAGCATCAGGAGGTCATCCACTGGCATGGAGGGGACCACACTTAGTGGACCCAGGTTCTGGTGAGCTGGGGAAAGTGCACTGTTTGCAGCAGAGCTTTGTGGTTGTTACACCCACTTCCCAGACGTGCACTCAAGTGAGAACCACAGATGGTGGCTCGAGGGGCTGTGTGGGGGCTCTGGTCCAGGGAGAAGGCAGCCCCTCGGGCAGGCCCAGCAGGGAAGGGGGGAAGCTTTTCACGGGAAAACCAAGATTGGCAGGGATTTCGCTCAGGTGGAGAAAATCAAACCAGCAGAGCATGTTGCAAGGAACAGTGATGGGAAAGGATAAAAAGCCTCCTCTGCTCCCCGAGAGTCCACCCGGTTCCGCCCGCGTGTCCAGTGAGCACGCGAGGCCCAGTAAGCTCTCCCTGCAGCATCTCCGAGCCCCAGGGCCTCTGTGAGTGGCAGCCTACCCTCAGGACCCAGGACGGGGTAGTGGGCGTGACGGCAGGAAGCGGCCTCAGGGCCCGCAGCACCCAGGGAGCGGCACAGGACCCACAGGAAGAGCCTCGCTGCCTTCTAGGAGGTTCTGCATCCTGGTTTCAGGTGTGCATCCCAGCTCAGAGTGCCAGCCCCAGGGTCCTGACGGGTGATCTGCTGGGAGTGAGGGTCCCAATCTGCTTCCTCCAGCTGCCCGCAGACCTAGGAGCCCCTGACGCCCCACCCTGACCCCTGGCCTCGAGCGGGTGTGATGTCGTCTGTCGGACAGAAGCAACGCCAGGGGCCACCTAGCTTCCCCCGTTGCTCATGTTCTAGGACCCTCGCTGCCCCCCATCTGGGCTCAGCTGGAGCTCTCGCAGGCTCCACAACAGTCTTTCTGCTCTCGGAGGCTCCTGTCAAGAAGAAAAATCACTAAGACGCCGACTCCTGTCAAATCACAGCCGAGCTGCGGCCGCCAAGAGCCACCAGGAGAGCAACCAGCCAGAACTGGTTTCCAGGAGCCTCCGACTAGCAGCTCCCGCCTCGAGTGAGGGCCACGGAGAGGGTGAGCCCCAGGGCCCGTCAGCAGGAGCAGGACGCAGACGCTGGGGAGAGGGGGCCATGGAGCCAGCCGATGGGCAAACTCCCCTCGGCAGAGCGTCCAGTGCCGCCCCGGACTGCCCTGCACCCAGGTCCTGAGCTCTCAGTCCACAGCCAGTGAACAGGCTGAAGCAAAGCCCCGCACCCTCGGCTCACAGATGAATGCGTGCCCTTTCCCGCCCCCCAAGCCTGCTCTGCTCCCTGCTTCCCGGTCTCCGAGTTCCAGGCTCAGGGCAGGCCACGTAGCCCCCAGTGAGGAGGGAAAGCTGACCTTCCAGCGAGAGAACACAAGACTGCAGGAGAGGCGAGGGAAGTCAGCCATTTCTCAGAGTAACATGGTGAAGGAGCAGCTACTCCCCACCTCCAAAACTCACTCGGGGATGTGGAAAAACCAACTTTCCTGCTCTTGTAAAGTAACCAAATCAGTCAGCTGAAGTCTCTCCAGCTGGCTTACGCCTCATGGGAGACTTTATAGATCTTTCTCCCAGGAAGACACTCAGGAAAAAAAAAAAAAAAAAAAAAAGTAAGATCCAGCCAGTCCTTAGGGACAAAGATTTCTTCAATCAGCAGGAAAAATATTGCTTATGTGCAGCATGAAGCCACAGAGACTAAGAACACTTCAAGTTATGTTTCCATACCATTTCACACATGCCTATTTTGGTCCCAAGGCAAGGATTCTGACATATCTGTATACAAATGAGACGCTTTTAATTATTTACATGTAACCCAGATGCCAAGGCCCACAGACAGCAACCAAGGGTTTGCAACCTTGAGAATCAGGCACAGGCTGCTGGCTGCAGCTGCCCCAGGCCATTTGCACGAGCGCCTGCTTCACTGAGTGCAAGCCACAGGTGTGGGGACGTCACGCTGGAGGATTCAACACAAAGGAACAGAGGCTGAGGCTGCTTTAGTTTGGGTTTCCACATGAAATGAGGACGTGGCCACAGGGGTGTGTCAGAGGCAACCCCAAGGAACAGCCTGGCTGGGGCTGGGGACGTGAGGCCAGGAGGGATGCTGGGGAAGGTGCATGAATGAGCACCTGGCAGGCAATGGGGCCATCCTGATGCACATCCCGTGAGGCTGCAGAACGTGCCTAGACCATCCCTCACTCTCTGAGGGCCTCTGTGAGGAAGCTAACGCCTGAGCAGCACTGGCCATCCTTGGGCACTGGCCAGATGTCTTTGTTGAGCAGAGAGAAGCCCGGACCTGCCTGGGAGAGCTGCAGGTGGGCCCGGCGGGCTGTGGGGATGTGGGCAGGGTTCTGGGTCTGTTACGGAGTTCTTCCCAGATGGGCTGAAAAGCTCCATCAACTCGACGGCGCCATGGACATGGTGGAGTGGGGGGCTCCGAGGACCTGTCCCCGCAATGAAGTAACAATTAAGGTGACAAAAATCGACAGAATCAACCCTCCAGAATACTGGGGTCTAGTGGGAAAAGCATACAGCAGCCAAGGGAGGTTGAAGAAGAAAGCGACCACTACATTTTGGTAGAAAGTGTTGCAGCGTTTTGCTTCCCACCTGTCATCCCCCCTCCCTAGCTCAGCAGTGGCTGTGAGGACAGTGGCCTGCATCCCTGGTAGGGCTTGCCGGTACCGGGGGGTAATACGGACTTGGGTCTCAAGAGAAGTGGTCGTGTGTTTGCTGTGTCTGGTGGTTCCCTGAGGGACCAGTGAAGACGGTAAGCTTTGTTTTCCATCTCTGGGCTGGACTGGCTTTCTGGGAGGCATCTGTTGGAAGCATTGCTCCACCTGGAGCAGGAGACGGTGGAAAGCCAAGCAGCAGAGAGACCCAAAAGCTGGGGAAGGAGGAGGCTAAGAGGAAGAGTTCGGGGAAGATAAAGGTTTTGAAGGGCTGTTGTATACCCCAGGGAATTCGGGGTATGACATGCATGGGCAGGGCCAATATGCACTCAGAGAAGACCTGGGGGGACTCTAGGCTTGTGCCTCTGGCGGACCTTTGGGCTCCAAACAACAGGAAGTGAAGGTGAAGGCGGAGTTCTGGGTGGCTGGGCACGGTGTTGCAAGAGTGACCAGCTAAGAGCCAGTCTGCAAAGGCTGGGAGAGTTCTTCCCCCCTCCTGGCTCCAAGTGTTTAAGGAAACCTCTTTTGGGTTACTGGCTGACCACAGAGATAATGGCCAATAACATCTCAAATCTGGTGACAGACATATACACGCATATCCAAATAGCTCAACAACTTCAAGTAGGATAAATTCAAAGAGATCCACACTGAATCATTATAATCAAACTGTCATAAGCCAAAGACAAAAGAATCCTGAAGGCAGCAGGAGACAAGCAGTTTGTCACCTACAGGGGCCTCACCAGAAGCCGCATGGCCAGAGGCTGTGGGAGGACACATCTAATGTGCTAGAACAAAGAAACTCATCCAAGAATTCTGTGTTGGCAAAACCAGCCTCCAAAAATAAAGGTGAAGTTAAGACATTCCCAGATAAACAAAAACCGAAGGGACTCATCACTAGCAGACTTGCTCTACAAGACACGGCGGCTGAAGCAAAAGCATGGGAAGCTGCACCTCCAGCCATGGACAGAAGCACAGAACTCCAGGGAGGATGGCGGCCGAGGTGCAGGCAAAGCTGGCATTACTGTGTGTTTGGTTTGGTCTCAGTGGTCTGAAAGACAAACGCAGCACACAACAGCTATGAACCTAAGTTAAAGGGCACACAGCTGGGGCGTCTGGGTGGCTCGGTTCGGTGTCTGACTCTTGGTCTCGGCTCAGGCCATGATCTCAGGGTTGTGGGATCGAGTCTCACA
>NW_023270925.1:12135-13365 GCF_011800145.1 Mirounga leonina
ACAGAACTCCAGGGAGGATGGCGGCCGAGGTGCAGGCAAAGCTGGCAGTACTGTGTGTTTGGTTTGGTCTCAGTGGTCTGAAAGACAAACGCAGCACACAACAGCTATGAACCTAAGTTTAAGGGCACACAGCTGGGGCGTCTGGGTGGCTCGGTTCGGTGTCTGACTCTTGGTCTCGGCTCAGGCCATGATCTCAGGGTTGTGGGATCGAGTCTCACACCGGGCTCCTTAATCAGTGCAGAGTCTGCTTGAGATTCTTCCTCTCCACCCCCCCGCCCTTCCCCTGTGCTCTCACATGCGCTCTCTCTCTAAAATAAATAAATTAATTAATTAGTTAATAAATTTTTTAAACAAAAAGGGCACACAGGTTATAAAGACGTGATGCATGACAATAACAACGTAAGGCCAGGGGGACAGAGCTGTGTAGGATCACAAGTTATGGGCTTTGAAGCTATGTTGATATTAATTCCAACTATGTCATTATAAATTTGGGTTGTTAATTTTAAGTCCTGTGGTATACACTAAGAAAATAACTTTGACAAGTACAGAGAGGGAAATGATGAGTGGACTGAGGACAGGTGTGAGGCAGAGAAGATCCAGCAATGTGGAGGAAGTGGCCCCTCCTCACTGAAATGTAAAGGGATTCAACTCACCAATGAGAAGACAGACTGGAAGAATAGATTTTAAGTACAATCCAACTACACACTGCCACTAAGACCCACTTTATTTTTATTTTTAACTTAAATTTTAGTGAACATACAGTGCAATATTGGTTTCAGGAGTAGAATTCAGTGATTTAGCACTTACACACAATACCCAGTGCTCATCACAACAAGAGCCCTCCTTCCTCCCCTTTACCCATGTAGCCCATCCCCCACCCACCTCCCCCATCAACCCTCAGTGTGTTCTTTGTTGTTAAGAGTCTCTTACAGCTTGTTGCCCCCTCTTTTTTTATTTTCCTGCTTCCTCTATGTTCATTTGTTTTGTTTCTTAAATTCCACACACGAGTGAGATCATATGGTAGTCTTTCTTTGACTGACTTATCTCACTTAGCAGAGCACCCTCGAGCTCCAACCACGTGGTTGCAAATGGCAAGATTTCATTCTTTTGTTGACTCATATTCTATTGTATGTATGTGTGTCTGTGTGTGTATATATATATTCCACATCTTCTTTATCCATTCATCAGTCGATGGACATTTGGGCTCTTTCCATAGTTTGGCTATTGTTG
>NW_023270926.1:0-6386 GCF_011800145.1 Mirounga leonina
CTGCCCCTTATGTCTCTTTTTTTTCACACAGAAGCCAGAAAATAAAAGAAAGTAAAATTTGAAAAATATCTTCCCTCTTGAAAACTGTGTGTTTCCCGTTACACCTGGAATAACATACAACCTTTCACCATGGCCAGAAGCCGTGCCTGGCTTGGTCCGTGTCCTTCTCCTTCATCTCAACTCTGAGAAGGGGGCGAGGGTGTTTAAGAAATCCTTTCCCGACCCAAATCAGCTTTATCTCCCACCACGCCCCCTTCTGACTGTTGTCTAGGATCCTTATGGGTCTCTAACATGCCAAGATTGTCCCTCTTGGGGGCTTTGTACTTGTTCCTTCTGCTTCAAACTTGCTCTCAAATCCTCCCCTGGCAGGCACCTTATTATTCTGGTTTAATTCAAGCATCATCTTCTCAAGAATCTTCCTTGACCAGCCAATTTAAACCAGTCCCACCTCCACTCTCTCACTGAGTATTTTTATTACACTGCTTCCTTTCTGCTTAAACAGAGTCAAATTTGAAATGATGTAGTTTGCCTTCCCCACCAGAATATAAGCTCTCCTGAAGGCAAGAACCCCAGCATTTATTCAGCATTGCATCCTCACACTTGGAACAGCAGGCGTTCGGAAGATATTTGTTCAATAAATGAATGAAAATATGTGTACCACCAGTAAATGTTGTGAAACAAGAATTATAATTTTCAGAATTACAATTTTTCCAAATCCCTTACATCTTAATCTGCTCATGTTATTTTCCTGCTCAAAAGCCTTCAGGAAGTTCCCATTACCAGAAATTAAAGTATAGAGGTTTCAAACTGCATTCCTAATCTCCCTGAAGTATGTGACCTCCTTATGGAAGATACTGTCGTTGCTTAATGACCAGTCATTGCCCCTCTGCCTTCCATGCTAATAAACCCTGATTTTATTCATAATCAGATACCCAGGAGCTTCAGGATGTGAATTGTTCTTGATCTAAATTAGTCATGAGAATTTTCTTCTCCAGGCTGGATGATGAATTTAGGAATTGGCATGTGACACAATTTTGGCCAATGGGAAGTCAGTTGGGGACTCCTGGGGGAGGCCTCCTTCCTCTTCAGAAGGAGGGAGCATCTTACCCTCAGAGCGCAATGTTTAAAGGTAGTATTGGTGTAAGTGTTGATGCTTGGGCTGCTGCAGCCACTTTTGCAACCTTGCAGTGGCAAGCCTGAGGACAAAAGTCAACTAGACGACCAAGTCAAAAATGAGTAGAGCCTGGGTCCCTGATGATATTGAGCAGCTGAATGAACCAACTCCAACCTTCTCGTTATGTGAAATAATGCCACCTTGCTAAATGTTTGAGCCATTTGAGCTTAGTGTTTTGTTAGAAAGAGCTAAAAACACTTAAACTGGTGGTTCTCACCACTGCCCCAGTGCTGTGCTTTCTCCGTTAGGTACTTTCCTGGACGGGGGCGTGTGTACTTGCACAACTAAGACTCGGTCGTAGTAGGTTCCTCAGAACACATCCTCTTACGTTGTCCCTGCTGCTCCCACCACCTTGCATATTTTGCTCAATATGTTTAATAAAATTGTGTTTAATTAATTATATCGTGAAGGAATTTTTTTCAAATGTAAGGAAGAAGAAGGTTTTTAAAAAATGATAAGTGAGTTAAGGATGTGTGTACTAGCAACTTGCCCAAAGATTGCAAAGTTCCTTTGGCACAGAGTCAGATTCACTTCAAGTGTGGGATTGGGGCTGGCTCCTGTGTACCGAGATGAACCTTCCAAATGTCAAACAAAATCTGGAAGGCAGAGGAGAAAAGGACCAAGGGGTTGGGGTGGGAACAACGAGTCAATGGGACTAGCTCCTTTGAAGTACGCCAGCTAACGCTTTAAATATTTTAATATTTTTTCCCAATAAATGTCTATCATTGAAAGATTATAAGTGAATTTCTGAATCTCCGAACAGGCAAAGGAGGGAAATTGGAAGAGTGCTGTTTAAAAGGGCATATTTTAAGGGCTTTGGATGGAGCCTAGTGTTCTTGGCTCCCATGCTCCATATAGCTTCCCAATTTTTTTATTCACAAGCTTAGCCTTGGGGCTCATTTTCTGGTCCCAAATCTGAGTAGCGTTGCTACCAAGCAAGATGTGTCTCTAGGGTCTGGATGTATAAAACTCTTCACTAAACCAAAGGTAGCCTTCGTTGGTTGGCTTTCAAAGCATGATCTGAAGTTTCAGCAAGGTCTTTGTTTTGGTCCAAAACTCCCCTCTGGAGCAAAAGATCAGAGCACTTGCTTTTCTTGAGACAGATTTCCTTGCCACACGCAGGACTGAAATCATTCTGGGCTGCCTGTATGGAAGTGAGTTTTCAAGGAAAACAATTTGACTCATTCATTTGTCTTCCTAAATGGATTTTTTAAGTGCAGTTAATAAGATTACTTTGAAGTTAAAATCTATTTTCTTAGGTAAAAACTACAAATTAATCCCATTTAATTTATGGGGCTCCCCTTAATAGAGCCTGAAGGTAATCTGTTTTAGATTTTGCACTGAGCTTTCAATAAACATTAACTGAAGTTGTCATTTGGGCAGGGTACCTGTGCTAGGCTCCGAGGGAAAAGGATTTTAATAATCTTACCCTGTGGTCTAGTAAAGGAGAGAAGAAGTCCTGTATGGAGTCAAGAAGCCATACGATCAGAGAGCAAGGGAGTCACCTCAGCGCTGACTGCACGGGTGATGGATATTTGGATACAGGGGAAGGAGAGTTGGCTTCTGCCCCGAGTGATGCAGAGGGACAGCAGGGAGGTGGGAGGCTCTGAGCTGAGCCCGGAAGGATGGACGCATATCACCTACCAGGTGTGGGAAAGGAGGTGGCAAGCCACGAACGGCACCAAAAGTAGTTATCTCAAATCTGGCGGAAGTTTCATGAAGGGAAATCACTGGAAGTTAGACTGGAAGTGTCTTTGCTGAATTTAAAGACCCTCTGTAATGTGTATCTAAGCTTTGGACCCCACCGAAGAGGACGGATATGTGGTAGTGTGCCCATGAAGGTTGATCTGTTGGCACATTGAAGAAAGTGAAAGGAAAGAAACACGTGTGTCATTTTCAGGAAACTTTAATGCAATGTCACATAGTTGCCAAAATTGTGAAGAAAAGGACACCTGTATCTCTGATTTTGTGATACTTTTTTTTTTAAGATTTTATTTATTTATTTGACAGAGAGAGACAGAGCAAGAGAGGGAACACAAGCAGGGGGAGTGGGAGAGGGAGAAGCAGGCTCCCCGCAGAGCAGGGAGCCCAATGCGGGACTCGATCCCAGGACCCTGGGATCATGACCTGAGTTGAAGGCAGTCGCTTAACCAACTGAGCCACCCAGGCGCCCTGATTTTGTGATACTTTTATTGGAGCCATGCGCTGGTGCATTAAGGCAATTATGAAATGGATATTTCTTATATATGAACGTGTTGACTTCAGAGCTCCATGGCAATGATACGTTGAAGACTTCCAGTGTTGAATCCAAGCTTGGACAGAACAATTTTACAGGGTATTTCATTAGTTTACAGTCAATCTACTTCAGGACTGTCTCTAGGGTTTAATTTGTCAACCATAAATTCAGGAATATTTGTCACCTAGATAAGAGGTTAAAGAATTAATGAGACACATTATTAAATACTTTCAGCTTTAAAAGGGTTTAGTATTTTAAAGTTTAGTAGAACCTTGTCATAATGCAATCTCTGGGGCCTGTGTCATTGAAATGTAATAATGATGAAGTTTTATAATTTAGTAAAAACTACAGCAGGTGAAAGATAGCCCACCTTATCCTGAATCCCATCCTATTTGCATGAGGAGAGATGAGTAAGGTTTCAACAAAGCTGAAGCCCCAGTTCCTGTAGCTTTCACAAGCACTGGAAAGATGGAGCTCTGTGAAGTACAAAATCTCGAATGAGAAGGGAACAGAAGGGGCAGGGTGGCACCAGCAAAAACGACTGGTCTTTGAAACTATGCACCTGGCTTCATTAAAATCTCTAGAAATAAACAGTGAAAGTGAAAGCTGTTCAATATTTTAAAAGAAACTACCTATTTGAGCACCTGGTGTCAGGGAGCCAGGAGGCTGTTGGAGCTCAGAACTTACCAGGGTTCCAAATAGAAGACACACTGTCTATCTGAGGCATACAGAGCCCTGGGAGCTCACAGTGTGATGTTACCATCTGTGTGATTGTGATGATCAGCTACCCGATAATGTCCGTGAAGCAGTGGGGGGCTCATGGCAGTGGGCACATTTTGGTTTGTCTGGGGCAAGGGAAAAAGAAAGATCACTAAATGTTGATTCCTTTGTTTCTCTTCCTTTTTTTGGAAGGTATGGTAAAAAGTAAACTAGTGGTAAAATAATAATAAAAAATAATAATAGGGGTGAATGGGTGAAATAGGTGAAAGACATTGAGTATACTTATCATGATGAGCACTGAGTAATGTATACAATTGTTGAGTTACTATACTGTATACCTGAAATTAATATAACAGTATGTTAACTGTAGTGAAATTAAAAAAAAATAAAAGGGGCACCTGGGTGGCTCAGTTGGCTAAGTGTCTTCATCTCAGGTCATGATCTTGGGGTTCTGGGATTGAGCCCCATGTTGGACTCCCTACTCAGCAGGGAGTCTGCTTCTCCCTCTCCCTCTGCCCCCCAATCCCCCCACTCAAGCTCTCTCTCTCTCTCTCAAATAGATAAATAAAGTCTTTAAATAATAATAATACTAATAATAATTGCCAACATTTATTGAGTGTTATGTGCCAGGTGCTATAAACAGATGACCTACTCACATCATTGAAGCCTTACAACCAACCTATACAGCTATACTGATTATTATACCCTTTTTACAGAACAGGAAAGTGAGGGTTAATGAAACTGGACTCCAACCTTAGTCTATATAGGGGCCTGAGAACTACAGTCCACAGGCCAAAGCTAGCCCACTGCCTGTTTTTGTAATTAAAGTATTATTGGAACATAGTGATGCCGTTTGTTTACATATTTTCCATGGCTGCTGTACGGCTACACAGACAGAGTTGAACAGTTGTAACAGAGACCATATGGCCCCCAAAGCTGAAAATATTTACTAATGGTCCTTTAGAGAAAGCATAGAGTCCACTTGGTGTAGAATCCCTAGAGCTGTCACTCCAGGGAGTATTTTAGTTACAAGAGAATGGATGGGGTGCCTGGGTGGCTCAGTCGGTTGAGTGAGAGACTCTTGGTTTTGACTCAGGTCATGATCTCATGGTCGTGGGATCAAGCCCCACGTTGGGCTCCGCAATCAGTGTGGAGTCTGCTCAAGATTCTCTCGCCTTCTCCCTCGCCCCACTTGTGTGCATGCTCTCTCTCTTTCTCAAATAAATAAATAAGTAAAATATTTTTTTTTAAAAAGAGGGAGAATGGAAAATGTATCAGTAGTGGAAAGAGCACTAGACTGGGAGCCTGTAAAAAGTGGCCATGGGACCTTGGAAAAGTCACTCCACCTCCTAAGAAATCTTTTTTCTGATCTACTAATTAAAGCCACACTGCCAAGTTTCCAAATTAGAAGGTGTCCTAAACACTTCTTTCTGGTTTGCAAAAAGCTATTTTAGCAGAGGGAGAGAGAACGAGAGAGAGCAAGCACAAGCAGGGGGAACAGCAGGCAGGGGAGAAGCAGGCTCCCTGCTGAGCAAGGACCCCCGAAGCGGGGCTGGATCCCAGGACCCTGGGATCACGACCTGAGCCGAAGGCAGACGCTTAACGGACTGAGCCACCCAGGCGTCCCCTTTATTTTGATAGTTTTACATTTTAAATTTATCTACAGTTTTGAATGAATTTTGCTGTAAGTTGTAAAGCCTGTGTCTGCATTTCACTTAATTCCGTATGGTTTCTAATTAATTGTTTCTATTTCTGGAGAAGTCGGGGACAATGGGACTCCATTTCAGTTCGAATTTCCGAAATGTAATGGATTCAGCTGGACCCCAGGACAGGTGCCTCCGCTGAACTGAGGGCACCGCATCCTGCACTGCCCCCGCCTCCCGCAGGGGGCGCCCGCGTCCCGCTCCGAGACACCTGCGGCGCATGCGCGCTCAGCCCTTCTCCTCGGGGCGCAGACCGGCGTTCCAAAGCCTCAGAGCCCACTGTGCTGACGCCCAGGCTTCGGGAGGACGAGGGGCCTCATCCACAGTCAGGAGCCGGACCTCCTCCGGCCCGCTGTGGAGACTTCGGGAGGATGTGGGTCCGCGTCCACACTGACAGGAGTCTGGCCTCGTCAGGACCCGCTGTGGAGACTCCGGGAGGCCGTGGGTCCGCGTCCACGCTGACGGCAGCCGGGCCTCCTCAGGACCCGTCGTGGAGACTCCGGGAGGACGTGGGTCCGCGTCCACGCTGACGGCAGCCGGGCCTCCTCAGGAC
>NW_023270926.1:6486-11933 GCF_011800145.1 Mirounga leonina
CTGACGGCAGCCGGGTCTCCTCCGGACCCGCCGTGGAGACTCCGGGAGGACGTGGGGCCGCGTCCACGCTGACGGGAGCCGGGCCTCGTCAGGACCCGCTGTGGAGACTCCGGGAGGACGTGGGGCCGCGTCCACGCTGACAGGAGTCCGGCCTCATCAGGACCTGCTGTGGGGAATTCGGGAGGACGTGGGTCCGCGTCCACGCTGACGGCAGCCGGGTCTCCTCAGGACCCGCTGTGGGGACTCGGGGAGGACGTGGGGCCGCGTCCACGCTGACGGGAGTCCAGCCGCATCAGGACCCGCTGTGGGGACTCCGGGAGGACGTGGGGCCGCGTCCACGCTGACAGGAGTCCGGCCGCGTCAAGACCCCCCGGGAGTAGAAGGTGAGGAGAAGCCGCCTGAGCTGGGACTGCGGGGGGGTGGGGGGGCGATGCGAGCTCCCGGGACCCCGCTGGGGAAGGGCGCGCTGTGTAGATGCGGGGCTTTGTGTGCGCTGCCGTGGGGTCCCGCGCGGGGCTGGGCGCGGGGCTGGCGGGTCTCCCCTTCCTGAGCTCGGATCCGCTCCGAGGCCCCGGGGTCTGTGTTTATGGGCCACTCGGATTCGGTTCCTGGGGCTGCTCAGACAGTCTGCAGGCAGGGAGGGGACACCCGCCGCGGGGCTCGTGCTCCCCGGGCCTCGGCCCTGCGGGCTCCTTCCCGCGTCCACGCGGTCAGGATCTGGGTAGGGCTCCGGCTCCGGCACGGAGGTTGGCGTCTCTGCTTCTCTGGGAGGTGCTGACGTGGGTGTTCGGAAGAGTCACCGACTGCGGCGAGCCTGTCCCAGCGGCACAAACGCTCGGTCTCCGCACTCAGGCCCCCAGCTGTCGTTGGCTCAGCACATTCACCACCTCACACGGGGCGCTTGGGTGCGTTGGACCCCGAACAGGGACGCCGGCCCGCGGAACCTGCACAGGACCCTAAGTGCGGAGATCATCCGGTGTCCACACTGCAACCCAGCCCGCAGGCCCGCTTCCACGGTCACCACCTGCCCCACTGTCTGAAGCGTCCTTTTCCCCTCGCATCCGGTTTTCTTCCTCTGGAACTGCTCCCGACACGTTGCCTTATGCGGGTAACCTTGGCGGATGTAAAGAGCAAGCTGGTTGCAATCTGGCCTTTCCTGTCTGGCTTCTGTCACTGCGGCTGTTTTCAGTGTCCACCCACGCTGTGACCTGCCTCAGTCCCTCATTCATCTTTTCACTGCGACTAAACACAATAGTATCGACCACTTACAACATTGCAGGTGCACAGTTCTCTGGCCTCAGCCAAGTTCCCGCGGTTGTCCCTCATCCTCCAGCACTCTTTCCTTCTCCGCGAGGGGGACTCTGTGCATGAGACGCCAGCTCCCCATTGCCCTTCCCCTGGGCCCCTGCAGCCACATTCTACTTCGTGTCTCAGGATACTTCCTGTAAGTGGGATCACACAGTGTCTGTCCTCCTGTGACTGGCTGATTTCACTCAGCGAAGCGACTTCCAGGGTCAATCCGTGTTGTAGCCTGTGTCAGAACTCCCTTCGTTTTTGAGGCCGAATCGAGTTCCACACTGTATATGCCACATTTTGTTTATCCATTCATCCGTCAGTGGGCACTTGGGTTGCTTCCACCTTTTGGCTGTTGTGAAAATTGCTGCTCTGAATAAGGGTACTTGTACTTTCTGTTTTGGGGGGCATATATGCTGCAGTGGAATTCTGCGTTCAATATTTTGAGGAGCCACCCTATTTTTTTCTACAAATGAACCATTTTTCTTCATTCCTTCATAGGGCAGAACAAGATTGCCAGTTATGGATCTACCTTATTTTGTTTATCCTTTCCCCATTGATGGACATTTGCATAGTTTCTGGGTTTTGCCTATTGTGAACACTGCTGCTACGAATATTTCTGTACATTTTTGTTTGTTTGTATCAGTGTTTTCAATTTTGGGGGTATACACCTAGGAGTGTAATTGTTGAACCATATGGTAATTCTACTTTGACCTATTTGAGTAAATGCCAAAATATTTTATACGTAGACTCACCATTTTTCACAAGCAAGGTGTAAAGGTTTCAGTTTCTCAACATCCTTTCCAAAATCTGTTATTTTAGTTTTCTTGATTATAGCGTTTCTATCGTGTGTAAAAGGACATCTAACTGGTTTAAATCTTCATTTCCATAAAGACTAAGGATGCTTAACATCTATTCACGTGCTATTCACCATTTGTATGATTTCTTTGGAGGAAGGTCTATCCAAGTCTTTTGTCTATTTTAAAAAATGGGTTGTCTTTTTGCTGAGGAGTTGTAAAAGCTCTTTACATATTCTGGGCAACAGACTCTTATTAGATAAATAATGTACAAATATTTTCTTCCATTCTGGGGGCTTTCTTTTCACTTTCCAGATAGTATCTTATGGATGTACAGATTTTTATTTTTTTTTTACATTTTTTTTTTAAGAGTGAGTGAGAGAGAGTGTGCGAGTGGTCAGGGGCAGAGGGAGAAGGAGAGAGAATCTTAAGCAGGCCCCACACTCAGTGTGGAGCCTGACGTGGGCTCGATCTCATGACCCTGAGATCATGATCTGAGCCAAAATTAAGAGTCGGACGCTTAACCAACTGAGCCACCTAGGCACCCAGAACAGATTTTTAATTTTGAGGATATTATTTTATCTATTTTTTTCTTTCCTTTCTTATGCTTTGGTGTCAGATCTAAAAGCATTGCTAGATCCAAGCTTATGAAGATTTATCCCCATTTATTTCTTCTAGAGTTTATAGTTTTACCTCTCACATTTAAGCCTTTAATTTATTTTGAGTTAATGTTTATATGTGGTGTGAGGTAAGGGTCCAGTTTCATCTCTCTGTACATGGATAGTCAATTGTCTAGCACCCTTTGTTGAAAAGACCATTCTCTCCCCCAGTGTAATGTTGCCACCCTTGTCAAAATTCAGTGGACCATAGATGAAGGGGTTTATTTCTGGGCTGTCAGTTAAATCCCACTGATCTGTATGCATATCTTTTTAAAAAAACTATTTTATTTATTTATTTTTAAAAACGTTTTAAATTTAAATTCAACTAATTAACGTATAATGTATTATTTATTTCAAGGTGAATGCTACCTTTATGACAGTATCACAATGTTTTATTTACTGTTGCTTTGTATTAATATTTGAACTTTGGAAGTATGACCTTTCACCTTTGATTTTCTTTTTCAAGATTGTTTTGGCTATTTTGTGGTCCCTTGAAATTCCATATGACTGTTAGGATTAGCTTGTGCATTTCTTTCCAAAGGCCTTTGTGAATTTCCTCGGGAACACATTGAATTTCCACATTGCATTGTGTACTATTGCCATCTTATCAATAGTATGTCTTTTCATCAACATGGGGTCCTCAGATTTATTTAGGATTCCCTTTCTTTCAGCAATGTTTTGTAATTTTCAGTGTACAAGCCTTGCACCTTGATTACATCTATTCCTGAGTATTTTGTCAATGTTCCCTAAATTGGAATTGTTTTCTTAAATTATTTTTTGGATGATTCATGGCTAATGTATACAAATAAGAGAGATTTTTGTGTGTTGATATTAACTGGCTGTAATCATTTTTTGTTGATTGTTTAGGAAGCTCTCTATATAAGATGATGTCATCTCTGGTCTCTGAATAGACGTAGTTCTACTGTTTTCTTTCACATGTGGATTTCTTGCCTTATCATTCTGGGTAGAACTTCCAGTAGGATACTGAGCAATGAGTGAAAGCCAGCATGATGGACTTGTTTGTGATTTCAGAGTAGAGCTGTCAGTCCTCTAAATTGAGCATGATGTTTGATTAGAGTTAGGGTTGTGTTAGGGGTTAGGGTTAAGGGTTAGGGTTAGGGTAGGTGACCCTGTGACCCATGCAGCCCCACAGTCAGCATGTTGGAGCCAGGAACACTCCCCCTGTGCTGAGCTCCCGGGCAAACCCTGCAGGTCCCCTCCCCTGGCTGACCCCCTGAAGGTTCTGTCCCCACCTGCCATGAGTTGGAAGTCCCCACAACCTCCTCTTCAGGTTTGAATAATCTGCTCCAGTGGCTCATGGAACTCAGAGAAACATGTGTGATTCTTGGGCACAGCCATGAATCTCAGCTTCTTCATGATGGGGGGCAGCCCAGCAGCTGAGTGACCATGCAGGGCTGCCTCTGCTTTTATTTCATTTTTTTTTATCAGAAAAGCAAGGGCAGTTGCCTCAAAGCGTGGGAAAGGAGGACAAAGGGATGGCAAGTATCCTGAAGCGGTAAAGCAGTCCTGCACCCTCCCCTAGGGGCAGGCACGCAGGGAGGCAGTCATGGGATAAGGGAAAAGCGGGATGTTTGTGCTAGCAAGCACCAGGTGCAGAAAGGGGACCTGAGGGTTACATTCTTTCCTAGCTCCTAACCTGTGCCCTGCCACTGGGGATCATGGGATCCTGCTCCTACTGGGCCCTTGCGTTCAATAGTCTGAGAACAGGAACGCTGTTGACCTTTCAGCTGCTTCCACAATCACTCCTGAGGGCTTACAATATATTTTCTAAGAATAATTCCACACTTCCTCCGTGAGGTGGACTACCTGGTATGCACAGAGGTGGACATGAAGTTCTGCGACCACGTGAGTATGGAGATCCTGTCCCCCCTCTTCGGCACCCTGCACCCCGGTTTCTACCAGGCAGCCCACAAGGACTTCAGCTACAAGCATTGGCCACAGTCCCAGTCACACATCCCCAGGGAAAAGGGCAACTTTTACTACATGAGGACCTTTTTTGGGGGGTCGGTGGTAGAGGTTCACCAACTGACCTTGGCCTGTCACCAGGCAATGGGGGTCAACCTGGCCACTGGGATTGAGGCTGTGTGGCACAATGAGAGCCACCTGAACAGGTACTTGCTGCACCAGCTTGCATTCCCACCAACATCTGTCGTTTCCTGACTTGTTAATTTTAGCCATTCTGACTGGTGTGAGGTGGTATCTCTTTGAGGTTTTGATTTGGATTTCCCTGATGCTGAGCGATATTGAGCACTTTTTCATGTGTCTGTTGGCCATTTGGATGTCTTCTTTGGAAAAATGTCTGTTCATGTCTTCTGCCCATTTCTTGATTGGATTCGTTGTTCTTTGGGTGTTGAGTTTGCTGAGTTCTTTATAGATTTTAGATAGTAGCCCTTTATCTGATATGTCATTTGCAAATATCTTCTCCCATTCTGTCGGTTGTCTTTTGGTTTTGTTGACTGTTTCCTTTGCTTTGCAAAAGCTTTTTATCTTGATGAAGTCCCAATAGTTCATTTTTGCCCTTGCTTCCCTTGCCTTTGGCGATGTTTCTAGGAAGAAGTTGCTTCGGCTGAGGTCAAAGAGGTTGCTGCCTGTGTTCTCCTTTAGGATTTTGATGGACTCCTGTCTCACATTGAGGTCTTTCAACCATTTGGAGTCTATTTTTGTGTGTGGTGTAAGG
>NW_023270927.1:0-5966 GCF_011800145.1 Mirounga leonina
GAGCAGGGAGCCCGATGCGGGGCTCGATCCCAGGACCCCAGGATCATGACCCGAGCCGAAAGGCAGACACTTAACGACTGAGCCACTCAGGAGGCCCTGAACAGAAACTGTTTTGAGGAGCCACGGAGCCCACTGTCTTCTGGGGAAGCCGGAAGGAAGGGCGCCAGCAGCCTGGGGAATGCGCTGGTGGGGAGACGAAGGGTTCGTGCTGAATGAACACATCTGACCAGTTCCAACAGCTCTCCGACAGCAAGCATGCCGCCCAGGTAGACAAGACCGGGGACCCCTGCCCAGACAGCCCTTGCCCCCCACCAGCTTAAGGACAGGCGGGTAAGCAGCCCCGCAGGGAGCAGGGTGAAGATGCTGGCCGCCGTGGGACCACAGGCACAGCAAGGTGCTGTGGAGGGGCTGGGGGTGGCAAGCTTGGCACAGCCCCCAGGAACTGGGGGCTCTCAGATCGCAGCCACCAGGGGACCCAGAAAGACCTGATGTGGTTTTCAATGCCACCCCCAGAGAGCACGCACGAGCACCCTGGGAGGGCGACACATATGCAAATTAAAGGCAGTGCAAGGCCTTCAGGCTGTGCCCTCAGGACCCTCTGACCGGAGCCACCACCTCCAGGGGCTCCTGTCCCAGACTGTCCCCCTCCTCTGGGGCCCCGGCACCCCTGGCCTGCCCCAGCACTCACATTCCTGCCAAGTCAGAACCCTGTCTTCAATCCAGAACACAGGAGAAGTGGGGTGCCCTTGGCGGAGCTTGCCACGACCGGGTAAGTGGGACAAGGTCCCGTGTCTCCTGCCTCCATGCGGGCAGAGAGCTCCTTCGACAAAGAGCCCACCGCAGCACCTGCCGGGGATGCTTCCCCACGCCTCACTGGCCGCGGCTGTCCCCTTCCTGGGGGAGAGGCCAGCTGGTCTCCTGGCAAAGGGCGAGCTGCCTCCGCGCCGCCCCCCCCCCCCAGGACGGCCTCTCCCGTGCTCCCCCCACAGCCTGGCTGCATCAGCACTCATGGAACAGCTCCGGCCTCCCCGTGCACAGGGTGAAGATGCGGGCACTCTCACTGGGTCCCAAAGGCCCCGGCGTTTGATGTCTGGACTGGGCGCGACAGCTGCTGAGAAGCTAGAGACCCCACCGTGACCCTCCAACTGTGAAGCTTTCGTGGTCCCCTGTGGATGTCAGAGGGAGCCCCCGACCACCCAGCTTCCCCTCCTGGGCCCCACCAGTGTGGCCCTGCCTCCTCAGGCTCCCTTGGTCTCCACCCGACCAACTCCCAGGCCTCCTTCTGGGAGCTGGTTCAGGCTGGATCCTGCTCCAGGCCTGGCAACAGAGAGGGTGTAAATCTCAGATCCCAGAGACCCAGAGCTCAAAGGGTACATGGTGGTTTCCCACTGAAGCCCTCACATGAAAGCCAAGGGGAGAGACGGCCCAGCCAAAGCCCTGCAGATCCCTCCCTCATGCCACAGGGCCGCGCTCACCATCTGGTGACCATGCCGTCACTCGATACACAGGGCACCTGCCTGGACCATGGACAACAGCATCTGCATGCTTTCCCGAAGCCAAACCCTGAGAATCAGACCACTTTAAGGGCTGGAGAAAATATTCAGTATTCCCCAGGGCAAGTCCCTCCACATAGGGGGGGACCAGGCCAAGCTCCAAAAGAGGAAGGGGCCTTCTGCCATCTGGTTATTCCAGCACTCTCTACGGACATGGAAGCAACCTTTCTAACAATGCTTTTATTACAATACATGATCCTTGTAAATAATTTGAAGAATACAGAAAAGTGCACACACACACAAAGAAAGCATCCATCAATACACGATGCAGGCGTAACTAAGACCCTGCTGTAGGTCACTGCGTTCATTTGCTAGGACCACCACAGAGTCTCACTGATGGGGCGGCCTCCACAACACTCACTGTCTTGAAGTCTGAGAGGTCAGGTGTGGCCAGGGCCGCTCCCTCCTGAGCTTGCTGAAGGCGGTCCTCAACCTGTGTCCTCACATGGTCACCCCTCTGTGTGGGTCTGTGTCCTGATCTCCTCTTCTTGTAAGGACAATCTGTACTGAATTAGGGCCACTCTAATGACTTCACTTAACCTTCATCGTCTCTACAAAGACTCTCTCTCCAAATTCAGCCACATTCTGAGGTCCCGAGGATTAGAAGTCCAACAGATGAGTTTGGGAAGGAAACAGTTCAGTCTGTAACGTTCATACATACACACATTTTTTAATAATCCAGAATTGACACTACGTGTGAAGTTTTATGTCCCATTGTTTTTATTTATGCCCTGGCCTTTTGTCACATATTGGAAGAAGCATCTCTTACGAAATCAAATCCAAGCCTGCGTGGACATCACTGAACCACAACTAGTTTAAACTTCCCTGATGGCTGGACCTCCGGTTGGTCTGGAGCTCCTACTAGATCACTCCCTGTGACCCGAATCCCCACACCTCCCCCTTCACGGTCTCTCTTTCTACTTCCTGGAGACAAGGAGGCACCAGGCCTTTCCATAAGCATCAAAGTGCTTCTCAGAAAGGATTCACAGGAAGATTACAGGGTGTCGATCTCCTCTCACCTGAAAAGCACCAAGTATTATCTTTTTTAATCTCTGCTAATTTGACAGACAGAAATAGAACTGCGTTACTGCTCCAATTTGCATTTTCATTACTTACAAAGCTACACTTTCTTCTTCCATCTATTAGTCATCTGTGTTTCCGACTTTGTAACGCTTCTGCCTTTTCTAAAAAGCATTAACTAGATGTCTGCTTTTCACAGACATAAGAAGTGGTTCCTAAAGACAAACACTACCACAAAACCCACACACTGCTCTCTACACGTGGGGCACAGCCTTCGGCGGCCCGGGGCATGCGGGGAGCTGCCAGGCCAAGCAAACTCTCTCGTAAGTGAGCAAGGTAACTGGAATTCTGGCGCCATGGAGAGTAAGTGGACGGAGGAGAATAAGTTATTTTGTGTGACCTTTCTTATTCAACATTAGGGTACTTGTAATCAAATATGTCACTATGTACTAATTAACCCTGCTTGGCTAAGTCAAATTAACAAACCACTTCAATAATAAATCAGAAAACCATAATTGGTATTTTAATTTTTATAAGTAACATCCACGTAACACCGGACTGAATATATCCCCGCCACATAATTTACACCACCACACACTCCACAGCGCATCCTCCACACTCTTATTAGGCTCATAAAATATGCTTCCAAAATGAGAAAAAAATAGCTGTCAAGAACCACATCTTATTATTCAACTATTAAACTTTCTTAATCATCCATCAGTTTAATTGCCCCTGACATGGGTTATAAATAACATTCTGTGGTTCAATAAAATACTACAAGCATAACCCCTTCGCTCCCAAAGCTGCTCCGAAATTCTGCCATGGGTATTCCAGAACAATCTATGCACCCTTCATTGACCTCAGTCATTTCCACGAAATCCTGCCTTGAATATTCCAGGATGACTTACACACCCTCCACTGGGGTTTGGTCATTTCCATTTCCGCTGGGTAAAACATTCTGAAGTATTTTTCTAATGTGTGCCCAAAAAATGTGAAGAAGTTGCTGTATTAAACGGCACAGTGTTGTTTTCTAGTAGATCTCTGTCAGATCTTTCTATTACATCTATTAGATCTCTCTACCCATCTCCCTCCTGTCCAACCAGTCAGCTGAATGCAGACATCAGCACTAAGCCGGTCCCTCCCGCAATGCAATGGCTTGGTGCCCCAGGCCCCTGCTCTCCGCCCAAGCCTGGGGCTGCAGCAGCCACAGGGACAGCGGCTTCCCTTCAAGGGGCTTAAAAGTGAGAGATGACGGCAACAAATGGCAAGACCTAACGACTGGCCATGGTATTTTCCCTTCATCAGTCATGACCCAGATGCCACGCACCAGGCTGCATGAGACCGGCGCATCATCCATCTTCCACAGCCTTGCCTGATGGGTGTTAGTGACATTCGGCAGAGGGGACGGGACTCAGCAGGCCTGGGGGGCTAACTGAACACCCAGAGTGGGTGCGCTATGAAGCACATCCACACAGCCTTCCCTTTCCTTTGTAAATCCCTATCACCACTGTCATCCAGGGGCTGTGTAGCTAACCGCACTAGCGACGGTCTCGCCTGGTAAGTGCAGGTTCCAAAGACCTGGGGAGGGACAGCCTGCGCAGTCGCCTAACAAGTGCCCAAGACCCACTGGCTGGAGGGGGAGAGGGGCACACAGCACACTGGCCTCCAAGTATGGGGACAACCCGTCCTGCTGGGGGAGGGAGGTTTGGGAAGGCTTCATGGAGAAAGGAGCCACTGGTTCAGGCCTCGAAGGATAAACAAGCAGAGTGTTTAAGGTATGTGCATCCGGGGGCACCTGGGGGGCTCAGTCAGTTGAGCATCCGACTCGTGGTTTCAGCTCAGGTCATGATCCCAGGGTCATGGGATCCAGCCAAGTCGGGCTCTGAGATCAGCAGGGAGTCTACTTGAGAATTCAGTCTCCATTTCCCTCTGCCCCCTTCCCCGCTGCTCACACACAAATGCCTTCCCTCTATAAAATAAATAAAATCATCTTAAAAAGAAAAAAAAAGATATGTGCATCTAACCACCTGACTCTCCTGAGTACAATTACTGTTCCATAGCTTCCTTGGCCACCTACAATAAAACCCAAGCCCACTGGCCAGTGTCACCAGCCCCCAGCAGGAGCCCCTAGTGCTCACTGCAAGGCCCTGAGACCTCGCACTGCAGGTCTCACCGTGGACCCCTTGTCTGCCTCACATGTCTTTTCCCTCCTCCACTGAGGTCCTCCCTGGCTGGCTGCCCTGCCCACCACTCTCAGCCCCAGAGCAAACACACTGTGTCTCTCAGAGTGAAGGACAACCACGTCACCTGCTCCTAGGCGCTGGGGTCCTGGGAGCTCTCCAAGAACCAGGGCCCAGGTCCTAGCGTGGTGTTCAGCCCGGGGAGACACTCAAAAACATTTATGGAACTGACAGGCACATAGATGCACAGATAAAAAACATGAAATTCTTACCCAGGTCTCCGTGGTTTATAAAGTATTTTCTGTTAAATGAGGTCTTTGGGGTTTTGTTGTTGTTTTTTAATAGAAATGGTTCTAGAAAATGGGGTTTTAATCTTAGGAAGTACACCAAACAGAAGCCTAGAGGCTGCGACGAGCATGGAACAGGTTCTCAGAACCGCGGGCGGAAGGGAAGAGGTAGGAGAGCGTGGGGACAAATGGTCAGGGCTCCGGGGCAGCGCTCTGTATCTGAGCAAGGAAGTCATAGGAAGTCCCGTAGTGCGCGATGAAGGGACACCGCCAGGCCGTGCTCTGGGAAGGTGAGCCCAGCAGGGAGAGCCAATCAGAGGCCATTACGTGAGGAGGGCCCGAGGGTGCGCGTCATAAACACAAGTCACTGATTCAACTGATAGGCACTGAGCAAAGTCCAACACAGAGCCCCTGCATGGGCTGACTGCAGCGCCAGGTGCTAGGCAGCTGACGCGCCATATTCCCCAGGACTCAATCCTAACCGGTGAGAAAGCAAACCCAGCAAGGCCGCAGGGGGCGTGCAAACTCACAGGGCCTGTGAGCTGAGCAGGAACACCGTGCAGACCCACCGGTCAGACTACAAGGCCCGACAGGTCGTAGCACAGAGGCAGCATTTTACAGACCTGGGTGAGCTCAACCTGCTCCCCGAGCTTCTGGAGAGTCTGAACTCAGTAAGCAGGTGAGATTCAGGCTCTGAGGCTGGGCAGCCAGGGCTCTGCACTGCCTGGAAGTGGCCATGAGCAAACCAGTTCTTCTCCACGACCCTCAGCTTCTTTCCTCTAACCTCGACTACCATCAGCAGCACCTCCCTCTCGAGGTGGTTGGGAAGACACGCACACACAGAGCTACGCTAAACCATGTGCCTGATCCAGGTAAGCCCTCGACCAACGTTAACACCGGTACTGGTCACCCTCCAGGGAATTCTA
>NW_023270927.1:6066-12319 GCF_011800145.1 Mirounga leonina
CAGATCTACACAAAGACACGAAGACAACAGGTAATGGTAAAGATGGGGGTACATGAAGGTGTTAGTCCTTCCTCCTCATTCACTTAGAGTTGACAACAAGCACGCTGGGCGCATGGACCTTGGTTTGGGATGCCGTTCTCTGGTCGGAGGGCCTGGGCCCTGGGAGGGACAACCACACATTCACAGCAGTGGCGGCTGTCACAGGAGCCCAGACATCAACAGAAAGAACGCCCAGTGGCCAAACCTGAAATAACGTGAGCAACAAAACAGTGCAGTATTGGACTGCACCCCAAGATGTAAAACAAGTAGCTATGGGTCCATACTGACATATATGGTTGGATAAATTAACAAATGGGGGAAACAGACAAACCTCTCATGCAGAAGAATTCTAAATAATTTATGTAGATACTCTGCTTTCGAGGAACTGGAGAATGACTTCCCTCCCCATATGCTGGGGGCGGGGGGGCGGGCACTGTGACTCCCTTCCAGAGAGGACAGGAGGGGAGGAGGAGAGAAAGAGTGACTTTTCTGTGGAGAAACCGGACAGACACACCTCAGCCAGGCAAGCAAGGTCAGCACCAAGAGCGATAAATCATGTTGACAGCATGTGCCCAAGACTGGATGGGATGAGAAGAGCACGTCACTTCTTTGTCATGCCACCTGAAGACCCATAACCCCAGTCTAATTACAAGAAAAACATCAGACAAACCCAAATTTAGGGACATTCTACACAATACTTGGAAAGGACTCAAACTGTCAAGGTCTTTAAAAACCAAGAAAATCTGAAAAACTGTCACAGTCTAGAGGAGCCTAAGGAGACATAACAATTAAATGTCCTGTGATTTCCTGGATGGGTTCCTGGAACCGAAAAACCACATTAGTCAAAACCAAGGAAATCTGAATACAGGTCATCATAATTTTTCAGTATTGGTTCTTTAGTCGAGGCAAACATCCTCATGTGCGACATTAATAGCAGGAGAAATGGGCAGAGGGCAGGAGGGGACCCACATACCATTTTTACAACTTTCCTAGAACTCTAAAACTGTTCTAAAATTTAAAGTTTATGTAAAAAAACAAGATAAGTCAAAAGCAAACGTCCAACATCGTACTACATACACACATACAAGTCACACGAGGCAGGAGACAGGAAGTGGGAGCATGACGCTATAAACTTTTATACTGTATGCCGAGTGGTAAAATATTACCGGAAGGTAGGCCGTGATAGGTTAAAAACGTGTACTGTAAACCCTAGAACAACCTCTAAAAAATAAAAAAAAAGACATGTAACTGAAGGGCCAACATAGGAGATAAAACGGAATCGTAAAAAGATCTCAATTAATCTAAAAGAAGGCACGCGAGAGGAGTCCTGGGGCGGGTGGGCCGGCCTACCATGTCGGGTCCTCCAGCTGGGTGACCGCCACCTCGACTGCACGCACCCCCCACCAGGGCCGAGGTCTGGGCTGAACAGCAGCGCCACCCCCTGACACCCGCAGTCTTGGGCAAGGCCCCAAGGACCCCACCACCAGGCAGGGGGTGCATGGAGAGGAGGCCTGGGCATGGGTGGCGCTCCACAGCGGAGCTGTCCCTGCTTGAGTCCCTCAGCGTCGAGCAAGTGAACGCTGTCACAGACGGCGGAAGCTGGTGCGGGGGGGGGGGGGGCAGTGCACTGAGTGTGAGGGGCCAGAGGAACATCCACAGGGACAACGCGGGAGGTCTCACTGCTGAGGGCACTACGGGCCGCTGAGGCCCAGAGCACAGGGAGGATGTGTGGCATCAGACAGGATGAAAGCCTGTCCCAGAAACACGGGCCAGGAGCTGCTGCCGAGGAGCGAGGCCAGAGGAGGAGCGAAAGATGACCCGCTGGTCCTGACGCCCAGGAAGATCAGGATGGGAGGGGCTGGAGAGGAAAGGGTTTTAGGAGGCAGGGTGGGCCAGACCCGGAGGCTGACGGCGTGAGGGGAAGAGAAAGAGAAACGCAGGGCCACTCTCACGTTTCTGATCGGGACACGGCAGAGGCACAGAGCCAGAGCCGAAGAATCCCACAAGGCCGCGGGTGAGGGACAGCGTGCGGCATCTGCCCCAACAGCACACTGCGGTTCCTGCGCCTTCCAGCAGGTGCCAAGGAGGCAGGTGGACACACAGGAGCAGAGCTGGGGGCAGGGCTGGGCTGGAGATTTGACAGCTGAGAGCGCCAGGTCTCAACCTCGCAGGTCAGCCCTCGTCCACCCACGTCTGGTGAAACGGTGCCTCCCTTCTCCAGATCAATGTGCACACGTGGGACATTCGCAGTTTCGGGAGGTTCCTAAACCTGCTCAAACCACCACTGGACATCCAAGAACATGGAGTGGTGAAGCCCCCAACAAGAGGCAAGAGGCCGCCCAAGTGGAGAAGGAGAGGAGCAGGACACTAATGGCCTGGGACTGAGGCAACGGGGGCTGGGGTGGTGGGGCAGCGGGGCCCCCCTCCTGCAGCCAGCCAAGGAGAAAGCTCCAAGGAGGGAGTGCCCAACAAAGGGATAAGCTGCAAGGGGACACATCAGCTGCAGAGCGTCAGGGGCGTGCGGGGCGGTCACCCGGACGTCGGAGAGAGCGCACTCACCGAGCTTCTGCCGGCAACTGCCCCATTGGACGCCTGTCCACGGGCTCTGGGCGCGGTTTCCAAACTAACACTAACAGCCTCCTGTCTGTCTCCTCGGAGACTCCAACTAAATGTAAAAACTGGTCCGACTCCGGTAAGCCAAGTGCAATTCCCAGGGACAGGAAAGGAAAAGGGGCGCCGGCCTCCAGCTTCCTCACCTGCACATCCGTGGGCCCTGGAGCACTTCCTCCGAAAGCTCTGCCCTTCAGCCTCTGCTTCAAGCAGCACAAAGTCCACTGGTTATAAATCAGGTTTATGCATCTTGTATGGATCTGAAAGAAAACCCATCAGTCACCACGAAGACGCTTGCCCACCCCACATCCCTGCCGAAACTGGACAGCTGACAAAAGGCGGTCGGGCCTAATGACACATTATCACAGAGTCGAGCTCCGAGGGCCCAAAAGCAGCACCAAAGGCTGGTGACAGCCCCCACCCCGAGTGAAATACAACCATGTCAACGCAGACGAACACTTGCTCTCAGTACGATCACACCAACTGTATATTTCCCCACCCTCTGCCCTGGGCAGGACGGCACAGCCTTGATGATTCTCCGCAAATACATAATACATGAATCACAAAGCCAACTGTGGAGGCCCCAAATTAGACACTGCTGCCCAGCCCCAGAAAAGGCTATCACTTTAAACTGTTCTTCTGAAGTGGTTTCATGTTTTATTGGCAAAATGGCATATTATTATTGCAATGATAATGATTTAAATATAAATACCATTAGAGCTGTAATAATGTACATGTACTTCGTGATTTTATTTCAAAGACTCCACAGCACTGTACTACACTCAATCATTAGCCTCCCAGCGAGAAGCTGAAAGCATTGTCTCTATTTTGCAGACGGCAAGTCCATGGCAGGGAAGCAAATGACAGGCAGGCCCAAGGCTGTGTGCAGAAACAACGGGAGCTGGAACACGGTAGCTCATGTCGGCCGACAAACACGCACACGTGGCGCGCGCACACACCCACACACGTACGTACACACACACACCCTATCCTGGATGTTCACAGGGAGTGTCAGCAAGAAGTATCAAAACGCTACCGTAAACCAGAGAAGCAAGGTGGAACGAGTGCCGTGGGGGGTGCTGGTCCGAGCCTTTTCACACACGCACGCGTCAGCTCTAGAAGACACGTTTCATGCGGACGCACACGGTGCACATCCAGGACCCGGCTCCTGACGTCCCCCCCAAGCCAGAGCCTCTCCCCGCTGGCTTTCTCTGGAAGTGGCGACCCCATCCTTCCTGTGAGCGCAGGGAAGCCTTGGGGTCATCCACAACCACGCGCACTCTCCCACCTCCATCCATCCACCAGTAAACTCTTGCAGGTTTACCTTCAAACCAGTCAAATCCAACCACCAGTCACTGCCACAATGCGCCAAGCCAACACCTGCATGAGCTCTCCCCGAATCCACCCAGCTTTGTCCTTCGACCTGCTCTCAGCACGTTCTCCAAGCAATCTATTAACAAACGAAGCCACATTAACCCTCTGCTTTGAACCCTCCCTCTTCCAGATCAAACCCCAAAGTCGTTCCACAGGACCTGGGCCACTTCTCTGGCCATGCGTGCCTCTGCACGAGCCCTTGCGCTGGCTGGGCCACCTAGAACATCCGATGAAGTGATGGACTCTCACTCAAGAGGCCATGCTTTATGAAGAGACCTGTCCTTCCCTCTCACTGAGGGCCACACACGGGCCAGGTAAGAGAACCTCAGAGTCATGGTTCCCATCTCAAGGTCCCCACAGGGCACCTGCCCCCTCACGGAACCATGGACGACTGCCCACACTATGCAGTCTCATCTGCCTGCGTCCGTGTATCTGTGTCTGTCTGTTGGCCCAGCACACAGGCTGAGTCTGTATGAGGGAAACACACCTGTGACGTGCCTCTCCCAGATGTTTTGACTTCCATAACCTTACATCTGGCAGCCCCTGAACAAACCCTGTTTGGCAGTGTCTTCAAAACAAAACTGCTTCCATGAAGAAAGGCAGTCTTTACCTGTTTCATGGGGTCTCGTAGCGGCGGGGATGGGCTCAGTTTAAATGACTGTTCTTCCTTTCTTCCTGAGAAGCTGCAGCTTCTGCCCCATGGAACACAGGCCACGGAGCGAAGACGCCCTCCGTGCCCCATCAAAGGAGTCCCACACCGAGAAGCCTCCAGCCACAGAGCAGACTGGTGCCAGTCCTTCTGGCCAGCACATAGCGGGAGGCGGACATGCAGCCAGGGGCCCACGACCGTGACCGAGGCTGGGTGGAGGAGGCCCTGTCCCGCAGGAGCCGAGCGGGCGGGGAAACTGCAAGGGGCAGGACCAAGAAGGAGGCTCCTGCAGAGTCGTGGTCGCCTACAAAAATGACGCTGGCTGGCCGGTTCTCCAGAGTTCATTAGAGACAGCCTGCTCCGGCTTCTTCATCAAAATCTCTCTCTGGAACAGAACTAAGCACATGGGAAGCAAAGAAAAGAAGGCATCCGCCTTGTCAATCTCGGGGTTAAAATATAATGAGAATCTCTTCCGCTGAAAAAGCTTTGATTTCTTGTTCTCTCTCTTTCACCTAAAATGTTTTACTCCTGAAGGTAAGCACGTCGTTATATTTATTTGCATGGTTTCAGCAATCTCTCTCGCTCTTGCTGGTGCTCCAGCCCTTCCTCCTTGCCACCCTCCCCAGGCATGTTTCCTAGACAACACGCCGTGGCTCTGAACACCTCGCTGGGCAAGGTACAAAGAGCATCCTTCCCTCACTCACAACTGGCATTAAAGGGCGAGTTTATCAGGTGAGCACAGGATTCTAAAAGCCCTCGTAATTTTTCTGCATCTCTCTTGCAAAGAAAGAGCTAAACAACCAGGTCCCCCAAGTTAGCAACAGAATGGAATGTAATGGCAGAATCACCAGAGGGAACAGCCAAGCTGATGAACAGGCTAAGAATGACCTCAGTCGTGACCCCAGTGTTCCCTGGGCAGGAGTCCCCGGCCCACCCCCTCATGCCTGATACAGATAAATCCATGTGCCTCAGATGTAGATACAGAGACATGGGGGGGGGATGAGAGAGAGAGAGAGATCGCATCCACCGGGGGTGGAGTCAACATCTCAAGAAAACCAGGAGATACAACGTCACGAACAGACAGGCAGACAAATGGTGAACGGCAAGCATGGCTTCCACGAGGCCTTGAAATGCGCTAACATTCAATCATCGCAACAAGGACACCGTGGCCTGGATAGGACCACGCAGGCCTGGGCTTGAGGCCTGCCTGTGCGCCGGTGTGACAGCCTGGATAAATGTGGCCACTCGTGCCCCTCCTTCCCCACCTGTACAGTGAGGACAGAGAAGCGAGCAATCCAGAGACCCCATCGTCCTCCAGGACCGCATGCAGCTTCTGAAGTGAGGACCATGGCTGTGGGAGCTTCAGGACACGGAGGACCACGGCCTCGGCCAGCATTCACCATCCAAACTCACACGCCTAAGCCCAGAGCAACTGAGGAGGGTCCACAGACTATGTCCACACAACATGGCGACCCCGGGAGAATGGATAGTCTGGGGACAACCAGCAGATGTGGCGAGTGCACCCCTCTTAAACTGGGTGCTTCTCAGCATCCCCTACAGAAAGTCAGCTCCCTGGAGAGA
>NW_023270928.1:0-12615 GCF_011800145.1 Mirounga leonina
AAACTAATGATGTAATGTATGGGGATTTACATAAGAATTTAAAAAAAATGTGTAGACTTGATTCATGGCGTGTGCTGGCCTGGAAAGATACAAACGAACAGAAGCAAAAGTTATCCCTGGCTCATCCAAAAATATGGGCTGTGTCCATCCCTGGCTGCCAGCTCCTTGCCACATCTGTCCCCACATCAGTAACGGGACACACTGGGGAAGACCATGACACTAGCCGCAGAGGAAAGGAGAGAAGGAGAGAGGAAGAGAATAAAAGGAGGAAAGGAAGAAGTAGGGAGGCTTGTGAGAATGCTGGGCAAATTCCTATCTATTTCTCGCTGTGAGGAGAAGAAAGGGCAACCGGAAGAGTTCACAGAGTCTCCCTGTTGTTCACCAATGAAGAGCCACCGGGACTTTTCACCAAGAAAGCAGCACAGGACAAGGGGAAGTACTTCTTAAAACCAAACCAAACCAAACAAACAAACAAACAAACCCAAGAATAAAAACGAAGCAAACAAAAAATATACTGAAAGGGAGCACTGGTTCCTGATGCAGAACTGTCTTTAATTAAATCCCCAATGCCAGCAAGTGTTGCTATCACTGCCCTTGAGAAGTCAGAAGCCTACCACCCAGTGATGGAGGACTTGAGCAAGGGTTAAAAATGGTTACCTTTTAGGCTCCTGACCTGTAAATACCTCTCCTTTATTTATAAAGTGTGGATTTCTACTTTTCAGCAATGGGTTATGTGCTGCTTTTATGACAAAGACAGACACAACAACGAAAACAAAAAAGCAACACGCACGTTTTAAAAAATGAAAATACCTCCTTCATTAAGAACCAGAACACACAAAGAAGCTCAAATGAGTTCCAAAGCATAATTTTGAAGCAACATGTTCAAATCTATCTGGTAAGTGCTAACATATTCCAGTTCTATCTCGTACTCCATTTAGTTAATTACCAGCTCTTTTCCAAAATTCAAAGCTTTTATAATTTGTATATTTTTGTGCTGTCAGTTGCTTCACTGAATCACACTCGAGTGTGACCTCACGGATCTGGTCACTAATGCTTGCTAACCGCACAGAGGCCCTCGGTGACAACTCCTCTTCCCTTCCCCGGTAGATCAAAGACACTCAACAGCCCCACCCCTTCGCCTCAGCCATACTATTTAGCAGCTCATTTACACGTTTCAGTTTATCTGCTGCTGTTGGTCTTGTCTTTCATCAAATTAAGACTATAATTTCCTGATAGGCAAGGAAGTTTTCTGTATTTCTTCCAAGCATGGTATTAAACACATAAAAGTACTCAGTACTTTCTTGCTGATTGGTATTTATGGGCAATTTGAATGTAGGCAATACAGTTAAGTAGGGCCTCTTCAAATTAACAATCCCTTTTTTTTTAATTAATATGCTCTTTGCATTTGATCAAACTATACAGGATATAACCCCCTACAAGTTCTCGTTTTCCCTACAGGGTTTAATTTCCAGAATAAAAAATTATATAGTTAATTTCTTTCCTTATTGAAAAAACAGCAGTACGTATCAGGAAGTTACTGTCTAGATTTACAAACGATTTTTTGAAAACACTTAAGGGGGGATCTAACTTACACAGGAAAACAAGTATGATGCAATGCAGTAATTTCTGAACATTGTTTTAGCAACGAAACCCTTTTTGTGGATGAAATCTTACTGAAAGCCCAGTACCGGGAAAGCAGTGAATGGCAGGGGCTTAAAAGCCTGGGCTTCTGAACTACACAAAGCTGGATTCAGATCTCGCCTCTGTACCTACTACCTGTACGACTTTGGCAAAAGGCTTCACAGCTCTAAGCATCCATTTCTTCACCATTTAAAAGGGATAATGAGAGAAGAGAAGATAAAGGATAAAGATCTAGTGAGAGAGCAGATATAAAGCATACAGTACAATGCATGGCCCAGAATAAAGAACTCAATAAAGAAAAAGAAATAATAAGGTATTCTGAATTAAATGGGGGTTGGGAAAGGCAAAAACCTCTCAAGAAGCCTAAATCTTGTCTCCTTCCCACCCCTCAGCAAAGAGCTGTAGAAGTATGACCTTGGGAACACCTGTGCACCCACAGAATACAGCGTGAAAACAAGCAAGACAGGTAATAGGAGGGCTGTTCAGGAGGACAGGATTAATGGTTTAAAAGGCAATTCTTTTTTTTTTTTTAAGATTTTATTTATTTATTTGACACAGAGAGAATGAGAGAGAGAGCACATGAGAGGGGGGAGGGTCAGAGGCAGAAGCAGGCTCCCTGCCGAGCAGGGAGCCCGATGCGGGACTCGATCCAGGGACTCCAGGATCATGACCTGAGCCGAAGGCAGTCTCCTAACCAACTGAGCCACCCAGGCGCCCTTAAAAGGCAATTCTTACTAGATGCAGAGACAGGAAAGACAGAAGGAGGAAACACAGGCTGAATGTGAAATAAAGGACTGGATATAAGTTCTCACACATGTTCAACTTTGTGATAAAACAAGTCCTTTTCAAAACAGAAGCATGTAAAAGCATTATTTGCAGAAGACTAATTCCTTACATTTATTTACTTCCTTTAGGCATAAAAAAGAATCCACAGTGTTCTATAGATAAATATCCTCACCACTGCTTAAGAGAATCTTAACACCAATACACTGGGAAAAAAATCGTAAGAACGTATATCTTGAAGCAACCTAATTTTCAAGACTGACACTCTGAATAAAGCCCATAACAGGAGGAGTTCATAACCCTTATGAAATAACATCTAGGTCAAGTGAGATCTTCCACTTTCATCACACCCTACGTACCCCAATTCTGTCTCCAAAAAAATTCCAGCATTTTATGCAATGCAAAATGTTTTTAACTGCATAATGAACTCTCTGAATAAGCATGTGAGAAAATCCAGCGCGTTTGAGGAGATAAGCCATTGTTGGTGAATGTCCAAGAGGATCAATAGACCAACCGGACCGAGGTTTCACTCCTGTCGATAAAGAAAATAAGTGTTGTTTTTTTAACTGATAATGAAACGAAAAGAAGTCACAATCCATTCAGAGCCATCAGAGTTCTATGGTATTCTGGGTCTGAGGACAAAGCATCTGCCCAGCATTCCCCTTGAGCATACGTTCCCAGCAGGGCTCCCAGACGGGAGGATGCTGCCCCTGCCATGTCTTCTTCCCAGGCAGAGGAATCGCACTAGAGGTTAATCAACTGGCACTGAAATCAGCACTCTGCCATCTCATAGACACTAGAAAGCTCCTGCCATTTAGTGGAGCTAGAGAAACAAACAGGACCTAGCCCCCATCCTTCTAAGACCTCACAGTCTTGTTTTCCTTTGAGGTGGATAACCCAGCAACTTGCTATGTAATAAGGAAAAGTAAGCTAACTTATTTCAACCTGGACTCCTCAATCCCAATGTGTAGGAATTTTCAGGCTGTCTTTCATACCTCACAATAGCTTCAAATCATCTTTTTATACAGTAGCAGAAGTGACCAAAATAACTGCACCATATTTCATTAAATCTTAGTGAAATATAATAAAATTGTAATATAATATAATGCTGGTACTTTCTCTCTACCCAGAAAGGATTAATGGAATTTTCCACAACTGACTAACAGCAACTGTTAAGAGCCATTGACTAAAGATATAGCTCAATTTCACATAGGGTACAATGTAAAAAATAAACATAATAAATGTAAAGACTGGAATTAATGAAAGAAGACTAGTCATCTGGCATTATACAAATCTGATCTTTTATTTATTCAGGATACTCAAAAGCAAACTTGTACATGCAACCTATAGAAATCTATAGACGTAGTATTACTATGTGCATTTTTTTCAAACGCCTGGTTAGCACTTCCATATACCTAGACTATGAGAGGTTCTAGGATTACAAAAATGAGTTTATCTTGATCCTGACTGCACAGAATATCATGCAAATAGGTGTAACACAGAGTATCAGAATATGGAGGGGAGGGAAGAACCCTGTGGAACAATCTCGAAGATGAACACAGAGCTGGGAAGCCAGCAAAGGAGACTGAGGAGAAAAAGTCAGAACTCTCAGAGGACCAAGAATATGTGTCAAAACTCAAAGAACTGACCACATATTTTTGCTTTTCACATATGTAATTCACCTCTAAAAACTGTAAAGAAACCTTTTTTAAAAATATTTTATTTATTTGAGAGAGAGAGAGAGGGAGAGATCACGAGCAGGGGGGAGGGGTAAAGGGTGAAGCAAGACTCCCTGCTGAGCAGGGAGCCTGATGCAGAACTTGAACACAGGACCCTGGGCCAAAGGCAGATGCTTAACTGACTGAGCCACCCAATTTAGCTCATATTTCTGTGCTGTCAGTTGTTTCACTGAATCACACTCAATTTAGTATTTTTGGTTTTTTGTGGTGGTATGGTTTAACAATTCTGGAACTACTTTTCATGTATTCTAAGGTTGAGCAAATTAAGACCAGGGAGCCAGGGTTCACACTGTTAAGGAACTACCAAATATGTAAATGTGGGAGAGCAGAATGTACTTTAGAACCCTGACTTGAAATAGGAGGTATCAGCACTAACTTACAGTTTTGTAACACACACCCACACCCACACCCATTTTCTAGCTCTGCCCCAGGAGGGCCTAGATACAGTAACACCTGAGGACCAATGAGCACACCTTAGCTTCTAGATGATGACTTCTAAACACTATGCTCTATTAAAAATAACCTTAAAGAAATGGCTCATCCCAGGACGGTGGCTGGGAAAATACAAAATAAGCCTGGAACATATACTTACAGCATAAAGTAAAGAAATGGTCAAAGAATCATCGGAACATATTAAAATAACTCAGGAGATAGCCTGTAGGGGCTTCCACTATCCAAATGTGTGACAATTGGGGCATCAAAATAAACAATGATAGTACTGGGTTATAACCCATTGAATAAAATAAGAAGCCACGAGATCCATGAGCCCTAAATAAAAAGAAAATAAAAAAAGAAATAGGAAATAAAGGAAAACAAAAAGGAAAGGTATATTCCTTTCAGTAGAATGCCAACTAATAATTATAGAAGGAATGACAGAATTAGAAAACCATCAATGGATCCTAAAAGTACAACAGGCAAGTTTGATGAGGAACAGGATATTTAGCTAATCTCAATGTGTCCCCCACAAATAAGTTATTAATTAAAGAAGAAAGATGTAACAGTACAGCAAAGAAACTTAAGAGACCCAAATTAAGCAACTGACCAAGGCTAGCAGCACCAGTATTAGAACAGGGAGACATCATGTGCCTCCTGACAGGATGCACTGAGGCCAACAGAACATCACTGCAGTGATATTCGAGCAAAAGAAGTAGATTGGTTTAGGGGCACCTGGGTGGCTCAGTCGGTTAAGCGACTGCCTTCAGCTCAGGTCATGATCCCAGGATCCTGGGATCGAGTCCCACATCAGGCTCCCTGCTCAGCGGGGAGCCTGCTTCTCCCTCTCCCTGCCACTCCCCCTGCTTGTGCTCTCTATCTCTCTGACAAATAAATAAAATCTTTAAAAAGAAAAAAAAGTAGATTGGTTTAGGTTAGGAAGGAGGGAAGAAGGGAGGGAAAGAAGGAAAGCGGGAAGGAGGGAAAGAAGGAGGGAGGGAAGGAAGGAAAAACAACCTGAAGCTAATCGTGAGGAAATGGACATACTCAAATAAAAGGACTTCCTACAACAAAGTCCTTCACTCCTCAAAAATATCAAGGTCAAGAAATTTTTTAAAAAGGCTGAGGAGCTAGCTGTTCCAGATTAAAGGAGACTGAAGAGATGTGATAACTAAATGCAACACATGAGCATGGTTGGATCCTGGACTTAAAGGGAAAAAAAAAAAAGCACCTTTTATTAAAAAAAAAAAAATGCTATTGAGAATTTGAATATAGCCTATGAATTTGATTACAGTATTATATCACTGCTAACATTCTGGATTTGATAACTTTCTTCTGGTTATATAAGAAAATGTCCTTTTTTTTTAATTTAACTTTTTTTAATTTTGTTATGTTAATCACCATACATTATATCATCAGTTTTTGATGTAGTGTTCCATCATTCATTGTTTGCATATAACACCCAGTGCTCCATTCAATACGTGCCCTCTTTAATACCCATCACCAGGCTAACCCATCCCCCACCCCCTCCCCTCTAGAACCCTCAGTTTGTTTCTCAGAGTCCATAGTCTCTCCTGGTTCATCTCCCCCTCCATTTCCCCCGCTTCATTTTTCCCTTCCTGCTATCTTCTTTTATTTTGACATATAATGTATTATTTGTTTCAGAGGTACAGGTCTGTGATTCAACAGTCTTACACAATTCACAGCACTCACCATAGCACATACCCTCCCCAAAGTCTATCACCCAGCCACCCCATCCCTCCCACCCCCTACCACTCCAGCAACCCTCAGTTTGTTTCCTGAAATTAAGAAGAAAATGTCCTTATTTTCTCAGAAAACACACAATGAAGTATTGGAAGATAAAGAAAGAAGATGCCTCCAACTTACTGTCAAATAGTTCAGAAAAACATGCATTATGAATCTAAGTACAGGACATATGAAAGAGCCCTTCCCAGCTGTCATGCAGCTTTTTATAAGTTTGAAATTATATCAAAATTAGGTTATAAAATAATAAAGGATTGCAATGTCCCAAATAACAAGGGCGGAATTAGCTTACAAGTGAGAGTAAAAATCACCATCAAATTCTACAGTGATGTCAGATTTTAGCAACGTTAGGGATGTTTTCCCTATCAAACTCACATGATCCACAGGAGCAGCAACCTAGCTGCAGTGGACTTAAGAGTCCCTGGGAGGTGATGATACAGAAAAGGAAGAATGTAAACCATATTTTTTAAAACTCTGACATGAAAGGAGGTGAGAGCTAGGCAGAGACCTAGAAAGGACCCCAGTATCCCACTAGGGTTTTCCTTGGTATGGTAAGTACTGTTTTAAAAGGGGTAAGGGGCAAATTTAGGTAAAAGCGCAGCATAAAAAAGTGCCAAAGTTTTATAAAGGGTATGTTTGCCAATAATACCAGGAAAGATCATGAAAAAGATTTTGTGCCATCAAGCAAGATTATCAAAATACATAATAAAGTAAAAATTGTTAGGAAAAATGACAAGAAATGGTCATTAAAAAGAATAAAATACACCCCTCAATTTTTGACAAACCTAACAGACTTAAAAATTAGAACAGAAGTAATATGAATAATATAATTAGTCACTGGATTATTCCAAGTACATTTAATATTAAAGCTTAAGAAAAGTCAGGGAACAGTTAGAAAAACAGGTATTTTGGGCAAAAGACAATGTTGGTAACTCAAACTTCAAAAAGTTTATGATATTTTGGGCAAAAGATAATCTTAATAACTCAAACTTCAAAAGGTTTATAATGATCATATTTGCATAACAGAGGTCACAAAAGCAGAAATTAACAAAAAACAGAACAATTTAAAAAGCATTCCGTGACCAAATATAAAGTATCCAAAACAACATGCTGTTGTTCTAAATTGCTTAAAAAACAAAACAGAACATGAATTTACAAAATGCAGCCAAAGCTACAAAAAGATATTCCATTTCTCAAATGTGTCCATTATCTAAATGTAAGAGCTAAAAACCATAAAGTTCCTAGGTAAAAACCACAAAGTAAATCCTATGACCTTAGGTGAGACAATGGTTTCTTAGCTGTGACATCAAAACACAAGTGACAAAAGAAAAACTAAAATGGACTTCATCAAAATCAAAGCTTTTGTGCATCAGAGGACACCTTCATGAAACTGAAAAACAACCCACAGAATGGAAAAAAGTATTGGCAAATCATTGTCTGACAAGAAACTAGCGTCAAGAATATACAAAGAACTCTTACAAGTCAACAATAAAAAGACAAAGAACCCAAATGTAAAAATAGCCAAATAATTTGAACACACATTTCTCCAAAGAAGATATATAAATAGCCAATACACACATGAAAAAACGTTTAACATCATTAGTCTTTAGGGAAACGGAAGTCAAAGCCACAATGAGGGACCATTTCATACACACTAGCATGGCTAAAATAAAAAAGACAATAACAAATGTTGCACATGTAGAGGAATTAGAAATCTCATACATTGCTGGGGGGGAATGTAAAATGGTGCAGCCATTATGGAAAACAATTAGGCAGCTCCTCAAAATGCTAAACACAGAGCTACCATATGACCCAGCAATTCCATTCCTAGGTATAAACTCAGAAGAAATGAAAACATATGTCCTCACGAAAACTTACGCTAGTGTGGGGTAGGGGGATGGGGTAATTGGACAGTGGTCATTAAGGAGGGCACTTGATGTAATGAGCACTGGGTGTTATATGCAAGTGATGAATCACTAAATTCTACCCCTGAAACTAATAATACACTATATGTTAACTAATTGAATTTAAATTAAAAAAATATATTTGCTGGGGAAAAAAAAAACAAAAAACAAACAAACAAACAAAACCTCACACAAGTGTGTATAGCAGCATTATTCACAGTAGCCAAAAAGGGGAACACTCTAAATGTCTAGCAACTGAAAAAAGGAGAAACAACTGTGGTCTTTCCAAACAAAATAGTATTATTCAGCTATAAAAAGGAATGAAGCACTGATACATGCTACAACATGAATGAACTTGAAAACATCGTGCCAAGTAAAAGAAGCCAGTTACAAAGGCCATATTGTATGATTCGGTGTATGTAAAATGTCCAGAAGAGTCAAATCCATCCACACAAAAAGCAGGTGAGAGGGCTCCTGGGTGATTAGTCGGTTAAGCGTCCAACTCTTATTTAGGCTCAGGTCATGATCTTAGGGTCCTGAGATTGAGCCCCATGTCAGGCTCTGTACTCAGTGGGGAGTCTTACTTGGATTCTCTCTCTCCCTCTGCCCTTCCTCTGCCCCCCCCCCCCCACACTCTCTCCTGTCTCTAAAATACATGAATACATCTTTAAAAAAAAAAAAAAAAAGTAGATTTGTGGTGGCATGGGCCTGGGGCAGGGAAGGGTGGAGTCAAGAAAGGAGTGTGACTATTAATGGGTAAGAGATTTCTTTTGGGGATGTTGAAAATGTTCTAATAGAGGGTGGCAACGGTTGCACAACTCTGTGAACAGACTAAAAACTACTGAGTTGTATACTTTAGGTGGATAAATTTTATGATATTGGAGACAACACAATTTTAAGAAGAAAATTTATGCTGAGCAAAAACTGATGGATCCAAAGGAGTCAGTCCATATATACGAAGTTCTGAAACAGGCAAAAATAATCTACAGTGATAGAAATCAGAGAGCAGTGGGCTGCAGGAGAGTTGAGGAGGATGAGGGAACTTTCGGGGGTGATGAAAAAGTGGCTTAACTGGGTATATATATTTGCCAAAACTTGAACTCTATAGTTAAGATTTGCATGTTGCACTGCATAGAACTTCTATGTCAATAAAAGCTAAACATAAAGAAAAAAATCCCCAAACTGAAGTTTATAAAAGAAATATTCCTGGTTTAGAACATAATTATTTAAGAAAAGTGGCACTGTGTAGGGGGTCCCTAAGTCTGCCACCCCCATTTAGTGAGCTGTTAAGAAAATGCACAGGACTCGGCATATGGTCATACTCACAGCTATGACTTATTACAGTGAAAGGACACAATGCAAAATCCACAAAGGGAAAAGGCACAGGGGGCACAGTGTCCACGGGAAACCAAGCACAAGCTTCTAACAGTCCTTTCCCTATGGAGTCACAAAGGATGGGTTCAATCCCTCCATGTTGTGACAACTGAAACAACTGTGACAAAAGTGAAATGCTATCAAACAAGGAAGCTCCTGAAGAGACTCAGCGTTCAGGGTATTTGTTGGGGGCTGGTCATGGAGGCATCCTCAGCCTAGCAGTACATATTAAGATTCTGGACTTCCAGAAGGAAAAGAACTCAATACATGATCACAGTAGCATCTGTGATTAGCATAAACTACATTGTTTTTACACAGTTTAAACACAGTGAAACAATTCCACAGTATCTGTGTGGTAAGGATAGATGTTTTTTATTGGACTTACTTCTTGGCATTTCTATTTTTTTTCCTATTTAAATTTTTTTTCTGTGTTAGAGATAAAATCCCTGCCATCCCCATTCATTCTTTCTTTATATTTTGGAATAATTCAAACTTAAAAGAAAAGGTTTAAGAAAAATATGAAGAACTCCCATAAACTCCTCCACCAGATTTACCAATTATTAACATATTTGCTTTACTTTTTCTTTTGCCATATCATTGGTGTGATTGTTGTTGTTATTAGAATAAGCTGCAGATAATCATGCCTGTACACAAAAAAGAGATAACACAGGAGGTCTGAAAGTGCTATCTTTAGAAAGGTCTTGCTTGGAAGGTTTGCCCTTGGCTGGTGTCTGGGGACCTGGATTTCCTAAATGCTACAAAATTGTACTCAGATATGAAATATTTGAAAAGAATTACATACCACATTGCAGGATGCAAATACCAGGTACTGCAAAGATTTAAATGAGTCCCATGTTCGTACCAGTTGTAGTGAACACCTGGTTTTATCAGGGCAGTGTCCTCTTCCCCATGTCTTGTGGTAACAAGATCCCTCTTTCCCATGAAGGACCTATTCACATGGTTCCAGTGGAGCGGACCATGCCTTCCACAAACCCCTCTCCCGCATGACCATTTCCAATAAACTGACTAGGGCTTGATGATTTCAGCCCCTACACCTCTGGCCACAGAAACTGGCTCAGAGTTATGCACTTAATCCAAACTGAGACAATTAGGTAAGACATTAAGAAAAACTTCTACTGATTAGACTGGGAAGATGAGAATCCTAGTTGCCTATGGCCCTCTTACTCACCATGTGAAGAGAACCAGGAGAAGACTAAGGCCATACAAAAATAAGCAGAGCCAAGTGGAGCCTGGGTGGCTCAGTCGACTGAACATCCGATTCTTGATTTCAGCTGAGGTTATGATCTCAGGGTTGTGAGATCAAGCCCCGAGTAGGGCTCCATGCTGGGCATGGAGACTGCTTCAGATTCTCTCTTTCCCTTTCCCTCTGCCCCTCCCCCACCCTCTATCTCTCTCATAAATAAATAAATAAGCAAGCAAGCAAGCAGAGCCAAAAGAGATAGTGTCCAAACAATATAATCCAACTTTACCTGAACCTACCGTACCTCTTGAATTCTCAATGACAAAACTAATACCTTCCTTTTGTTCTTCTTTTTCTTTGGCAAGTAAATTAGGTTTTTGCCTCTTCTAACCAACAGTCTTAACTAATATAAAATTAAAATCCCAATGGGATACTGTTAGAAGAAAATTATTCTAAAAATTAATAAAAACAGTACACAAAATAATAGATTACAAAGTAGATGACAGTAAAAGTGACCACATTATATTTATGCAACTTAGCTTATGATGGAGGAAACATCATAAATTAATGAAGGATAAAAAAAAAATACTGGGAAAATCAGTTATTTAAAAAAATAAAATAGAGCCTCATCTCATGTTCCCCAAAATTAATTGCCCAAAGTAGTCCAAATGAAGGAAAAAGACGTCAATACATACCTAGATTTTTTTCCAGCCACTGATGTCCTTCAATTAGTTGGTCAATTAAGGCAAAATAATGTGGAGCAGCTTCATCAGGCATAACCCAGCCACCTGTCACAATTTCAAACTGACCATTCTGTAGCAAACTAGAGAGAAAATAAATATAGGAGTTTACAATAACATATACAAGAAAAGTTCAAATAAAAGATTTAAAATAGCGTAAACATCAGGGACACCCCTTAAGCAAGTATAACCATTACTTACATGAGTTACTAAAAAAGTTTTTTAAACCAGGGAATAAATTTCAACTTTGGGGCCCTGGTGATAAAACATCCTTAGTGAAGCGTGTGTATGTGACCCTTCCTTCCTAGGCAAAGCCTCTGCAGGTCACTTTGGAAGTTCCTTTTCATAAGGTTATAATCTCCCAGACAACTTCAAAGATCCTGATGTCAGGAGACACATCTGATTTATTTCTGAATCTTACAAAGCTCCTAGCAAGGTGCTTTACTTGCAGTATGTCCTGAATGTTTACTGGAGGGCTGTCGTTTTAAGCATGATATTTGTTTCAATATACCTATATTGAATATCAATATTCATTTTAGTCCTTCTGACAATGGTAAGTTAATCATGCAAACTACACAAAAGTAATAATAATAAAGGTAAAGCCAGTAAATAACATATGCCTCTGGGAATACAGAAAACATCATAAAGCACTTTGCTTCAGATTCAGTTAAAATGTGTCTATATAGTTTATTTTACATTACTGAGTGAAAAGCTCTAACATTACCATTATCTGTCCATTGGGTACTCCTTTGCCATAATGCCATACAAGGTAACTAGATTCCCCACCCCTGGAACAACTGAATTGTTACAAGAAGATCCCTTCCTCCAAAAAAAAACAAAATCGCAGACTATTAAAAATTTGAAGAAGTACCTGAGGAAGTATAGAGGTCAAGAATTTAAGCAAACACCTTAAATGCCATAGACTTGTCAGTCTGCAGTAAGATGGCTTGAGAAATTGTGTAGAATTCCAGAAAGAAAAGCAGCTTTAATAAGGATACACATCACCGGATACCTACCCTGAACAGCCGAGTACCAAG
>NW_023270928.1:12715-13906 GCF_011800145.1 Mirounga leonina
TTAAAAATGAATGAATAATTCCTTGTATAAAATTTTTAAATGTTAATGTAATCCTGTATTGCCATGGGAATCACCAACTAACATAATTTCACATGGACACTATGATGGCTCATTATAGTGTCTAAAAAAACCCAAATGTCCAGTCAAACCTTAGATTCTCAGAGGGCCAAATCAAGAACTTAACAATATACAAACTGGGAATCTCCAAAAACAAAACAAAACAAAACAAAATAAACCCCACATTTCTTTAAGAACACAACTAAATCCAAGGCTATTTTATCCTATTCTTATTGTCAAACTGCTTCCAGTCAGTTCTCTTTCTTATCTTTCTGGTGATTGCCAGATTTAGCCACACTCTGGAGGCCTTGGCCCAGACCCAGCTCTTAAGTCTTATGACCAGTACGTGGAAGCCTGAGACGTCAGGACAGATCTGGGATTTAAACTCTGGCCATCAATATAGAAACGTGGCTCCTTATCTCAGCACTCCAGTAAAGAGATCTTTTGGAAAATTTCAGAAATAAATTGGTCAAAACAAAGTCTTTGCTGCTTCTGAACAGTTAATAGAAATTACAGATTAAGAAGTCTAAAAATTAAAATTAAAAAAAAAAAAACACTCCAATGATGGAATTTCTCATCTCAGTTTTATTTTGCTACATGATCCCTATCCCCAGGCATGAATGGACTCCAAGAAACAGCTAAGTGAGCAAAGAATCATACCTACTATATACATTAACTAATTTCCCCAGGTCCATTTGTAAACAATCTATCCCTTCCTCCTCCCCATGATGCCCCAGATGTCTGTGATCAGTATTGAGTTCTTATTCGAATGCAATGGTTATCTTAAAGACTGACTTGTCAATTTGGGGAAGGCATGAAAAGCCTCCCATGCATTAAAATGTTTTCCACGATCTTTTTTACCTACTTATTTTCTTCTCTCCTATTTTTCCCAAACTGATTGGTCCCAGGTGTCCTCATGTCTCAGCCCAAATAAAACCTGCCCAGAGAAATCTCCCTGAGCACCCAACCTAAATCAGTTCTCCCACCATACTACCACACTCTCACACAATAGCATTTATCACCAACCAGAATTACCTTGTTCCGTTTCCATGTATGTCTCCTCCCTCTCCCTCCTCAACCCCACCCACCATGAGAGCAGAATGTAAGCTCCCAGAGAGCAGGGACTAGCACCTG
>NW_023270929.1:0-6603 GCF_011800145.1 Mirounga leonina
GTATGGTTTCTAATTAATTGTTTCTATTTCTGGAGAAGTCGGGGACAATTGGACTCCATTTCAGTTCGAATTTCCAAAATATAATGGATTCAGCTGGACCCCAGGACAGGTGCCTCCGCTGAACTGAGAGCACCGCATCCTGCACTGCCCCCGCCTCCTGCAGGGGGCGCCCGAGTCCCGCTCCGAGACCCCTGCGGGGCATGCGCGCTCAGCCGTTCTCCTCTGGGCGTGGACCGGCGTTCCAAAGCCTCAGAACCCACTGTGCTGACGCCCAGGCTTCGGGAGGACGTGGGTCCGCGTCCACGCTGACCGGAGCCGGGTCTCCTCAGGACCCGCTGTGGAGACTCCGGGAGGACGTGGGGCCGCGTCCACGCTGAGGGCAGCCGGGTCTCCTCTGGACCTGCTGTGGGGGCTTCGGGAGGACCTGGGGCCGCGTCCACGCTGACAGGAGTCCGGCCTCGTCAGGACCCGCTGTGGAGATTCCGGGAGGACGTGGGGCCGCGTCCACGCTGACAGGAGTCCGGCCTCGTCAGGACCCGCTGTGGAGACTCCGGGAGGACGTGGGGCCGCGTCCACGCTGACAGGGGCCGGGTCTCCTCAGGACCCGCCGTGGAGACTCTGGGAGGACGTGGGTCCGCGTCCACGCTGACGGCAGCCGGGTCTCCTCAGGACCCGCCGTGGAGACTCTGGGAGGACGTGGGTCCGCGTCCACGCTGACGGCAGCCGGGCCTCGTCAGGACCCGCTGTGGAGACTCCGGGAGGACGTGGGGCCGCGTCCACGCTGAGGGCAGCCGGGTCTCCTCCGGACCCGCTGTGGAGACTCCGGGAGGACGTGGGCCGCGTCCACGCTGACGGCAGCCGGGCCTCCTCCGGATCCGCTGTGGAGACTTCGGGAGGACGTGGGGCCGCGTCCACGCTGACAGGAGCCGGATCTCCTCCGGATCCGCTGTGGAGACTCCGGAAGGACGTGGGGCCGCGTCCACGCTGACGGCAGCCGGGTCTCCTCCGGACCCGCTGTGGAGACTCCGGGAGGACGTGGGGCCGCGTCCACGCTGATGGGAGCCGGGTCTCCTCCGGATCCGCCGTGGAGACTCCGGGAGGACGTGGGGCCGTATCCACACTGACAGGAGTCCGGCCTCCTCAGGACCCGCTGTGGAGACTCCGGGAGCACGTGGGGCCGCGTCCACGCTGACGGGAGTCCGGCCGCGTCAGGACCCCCCGGGAGTAGAAGGTGAGGAGAAGCCGCCTGAGCGGGGACCTCGGGGGTGGGGGGGTGCGAGCTCCCGGGACCCCGCTGGGGAAGGCCGCGCTGTGTAGATGCTGGGGCTTTGTGTGCGCTGACGTGGGGTCCCGCGCGGGGCCGGGCGCGGGGCTGGCGGGAGTCCCCTTCCTGAGCTCGGATCCGCTCCGAGGTCCCGGGGTCTGTGTTTATGTGCCCCTCGGATTCGGTTCCTGGGGCTGCTCAGACAGTCTGCAGGCAGGGAGGGGACACCCGCCGCGAGGCTCGTGCTCCTTCCCGCGTTCACGCGGTCAGGATCTGGGCAGGGCTCGGCTCCGGCACGGAGGTTGGCGTCTCTGCTTCTCTGGGAGGTGCTGACTTGGCATCTCAGAGTCATTTGCCATTCTTTCTTTCATTCTTCCTGGAATGCTTTCTCTACTGGTTCAATTTTCTTTTCCTCGTGGAGCCTCTGCTCAGCTTTCAGAGTAGATCTAAGATCGATAAGTAACCTCCAGCACCGGAGACTTGCTGCTGTTCCTTCTGCTTTTTTCTCCCGGCCTTCCTCTCTCCTTCCCTCCCACTCTCTCTCCCTTCCACTCCTTTTGTTTACTCTCTTCACTGAAGTGGAGATCAGGTTAAAAAAGTGGTAGAGAGAGTCTTCCCAAACATCCCCACACTTGCAGCGTTTTAAAGCCCGGTCCACATACAGACGATAGCGCGTGCACACACGCACACCCCAACAAGGGTTTGTCAGGAATCCCTGTAAAGGTTTCATCACCTCTATATAGGAAATGGCTATTGATTCCAATTCATCCCTAACTTTTACCGAACACACGGTGTGAGTCAGGCTTGGTGCTGGCGGATCAAGCATATGCAATTTCGTTGAATCCTCACACGAATACTTTGAGGTCGATAGGATTTTCCATATTTACAAATGAGGAACTTGAATCTCAGAGAGGTGACGATCATACCACTGGCAGGTCATAGAGCCATAATTTCAACCAGATTTTGGACTCCTACTCCACTGATCCTGCCATTAAACCACACTGGATTGGTTGATTTATCACCATGTGATAAATCATGTGAGTCTGATTCAGGGTACCAATGTGCGGATGGGGGAGATGTTAACCAGCTTTTCTCTTTGATGTCAACGAAGCTTGGTGCATAGATGTTCCAAGGCAAGGAAGGAGAATGGGGGACAGTGGTGGTTGTCGCTCTAAACCTCAGCTTTCTGATTCTGAGCAGAGCCTGGAGGGCTCAGGGAAGAGGAGCTGAGTTAGGGGTCGTGGAATGGGAGTCTTTCACTAACCCAAGTGGTCTGTGATCCCTTGCTCAGCCAGGGACTGTCTTGGATCCTCCTGGTGGCCAGCACAGGGTAGGGTCCAAAACATTCAGTTTCCACTGAATCCTTTGTACAGAGAGAAGACAAAAGACTAGGGGTATTGAAGTGACCCGTCTAAGGCCAATTAATGAAAGAGCCAAGTATGGAACTCTGGTTTTTCATCGTGGGGGGTGTTGAGTATTCCCTCCCATCAGTTTTCCAAAGTGCTTATGTGCTGTTCCACTGGGGTAGGTATATAAGGAGATGGGGGTGGGATGGGACATGGGTGAGTGTTATTCACCTAATAATCATGTATTTATTTTACAGTGTATTAGATGATCCCTAATAAGCACTTTGAAGCCATTGATTCCATGGATACTATTGTTAAAATTAGGCTAAATTAGTAAGTAAAAAATGGATAGATTTAAGCATTACATAAAGAATATATCAGAGGGCGCCTGGGTGGCTCAGTTGGTTAAGCGACTGCCTTCAGCTCAGGTCATGATCCTGGAGTCCTGGGATCGAGTCCCGCATCGGGCTCCCTGCTCGGCAGGGAGTCTGCTTCTCCCTCTGACCCTCCTCCCTCTCATGCTCTCTGTCTCTCATTCTCTCTCTAATAAATAAATAAAATCTTAAAAAAAAAAAAAAGAATATAGCAGAATAGCCAACAGTATTGAAAAAGAACCACAAAGTTGGAGGATTGATGCTACCTGACTTCAAGACTTACTACAAAGCTAGAGTAATCAAGACCGTGTGGCATTGGTGAAAGAATAGACAAACAGACCAGGGGAACAGAATATAGAGCCCCAAATAGACCCACATAAATATAGTCAATTGATCTTTGATAAAAGGCAGGCAATACAATGAAGCAAAGATAGTCTTTTTACCAAATGGTGCTGGAACAACAGGACATCCACATGCAAAAAAACCCATTTTGACACAGGCCTTCCATCCTTCACAAAATTAACTCAAAATGGCTCATAGACCTAAATGTAAAATGCAAAACTATTAAACCTTTAGAGCATAATGTAGGAGAAAACCTAGAAAACCTTGGGTACAATGATGCCTTTTTAGATATAACACCAAAGGCATGATCCTTAAAAGAAATAATTGATAAGCTAGGACTTCATGAAAATTAAAAACTTCTGCTCTGGGTGTAATGATATCAAGTGAATTGGAATAAAAGCAGCAGAATGGGAGAAAATATTGGCAAAAGACACATTTGATAAAAGAACTGTTATCCAAAATATACAAAGAACTCTTAAAACTCAACAATAAGAGAACAAACAACTCAATTAAAAAATAGGCCAAAGATTTCAACAGACACTTCATCAAAGAATATATACAATTGGCAAATAAGCATATGAAAAGATGCTCCGTATCACATGTCATCAGGGAATTGCGAACTAAAACAATGAGATACCACTGTATACCTTTAGAATGGCCAAAATTTGGAGTCCTGACAACACTAAATACTGGGGAGGACGTGGAGCGGCAGGAACTCTGATTCATTGCTGGTGGGAATGCAAAATGGTGGAGCCACTTTGGAAGAGAGTTTGGCAGTTTTGAACAAAACTAAATATATTCTTACCATACGTTCCAGCAATTGTATATCTTGGTATTTACCAAAAACTTGAAAACTTATGTCTGCACAAAAACCTGCACACGGATGTTTATAGCATCTTTATTCATAATCACCAAATCATGGAAGTAACCAAGATGTCTTTCCACAGGGAAATGGATAAACTGTAGTTCATCCAGACAGTGGAATACTATTCAGCATTAAAAAGTAATGCACTATGAAGTCATAAAAAGACATGAAGGATCTTAACTGCATATCATGGAGTAAAAGAAGTCAGTCTGAGAGGGCTCCATACTGTATGATTCCATGTGGCATTCTAAAAATGGCAGAGCCATGGAGATGGTAAAAAGATCAGTGGTTGCTGGTGGGAGGGGGAGGCAAGAGATGAACAGGCAGTGAAAATACTCTGATATTATAATCATGGATATATGTCATTATACATTTGTCCAAAACCATAGAATATAGAACAGTCAGGGTGAACCCTAAGGTAAACTTTGGGTGATTATGACGTGTAATTGGATTACGATGTGTCCCTGGAGGCTCATCATGTGCTATTCTGATGAGTGATGTTGATAATGGGGGAGATTATGTATGTGTGGGGGCCGGGGGTATATAGCAAATCTCTGTATCTTCCTCTCAATTATATTGTATATGTAAAACTGCTCTAAAAAATAAAGTCTTTAAAAAATACATAAAGAAAACGTTACATAAATTATTAGTTTCCTATTGTTGCTGTAACAAATTGCCACAAAGGCAGTGGCTTAAAATAACCCACATTTATTATCTTACGGTTCTGGAGGTCAGAAGTCCTAAAGTCACCATGTCAGCAGGGCTGTATTCCTTTTGCAGGCTCTAGGGAAAAGCCTACTCTAGAGTCCAAATTATCAGATTATTACTCGCATGGATCCTGTCCTTGGTGGTTCATCTAAAAAGGCATCACCACACGCAAGGTCCTCATAGTTGTCTAATGTTATCTTCCACCGATTCTAGAGTTTTGCATTTTACGTTTAGGTCTGTGATCCATTTTGAATTGGTTTTTGTGAAGAGTGTGATTTGTTTCATTGCCTTTTCCAGATTCTAGAGGTGACTTCCTTGGCTTGAGGGCTTTTCCTTCTTCTGCTTCTGTCTTCACACCCCCTTCTTCTGACTCCGACCCTCTTTCCTCCCTCCTAGCATGACACGAGGCCCGCCTGGATAATGTAGGACAACTTTCCCATTTCAAGATCCTAAATTTAATCACGTCTGCAAAATCTGTTTTGCCAAGTAAAGTAACATATTCATAAGTTCTAGAGATTAGGATATTAACATCTTTGGGGGGTGTGCTTATTCTATCAGGTAATATACCTAGTCTGAATATATGGTGAAAATCATGAGGGTCTTATTTGAATGATTGAAAATTGGGAAATACTGTCTTACACCCCAGCTGCCTCCTTAAAGGATGTTTATGGATGTGACACCAGCTTCCTTAGAGATTTATGTAGTTGAAGGGTTAGGTAGAGGAAAATATCACTTCTTGCGAGTGTTAATTGCCTATTGATGAGGACAACTGTATCATGGGAAAGGCCTTCAGACAGCAGGTAGATCTGGAGTAAAATCTGGGAGTCGGGGCTGGGAAGAGCTGATTTGTTCCACATAAAAGCATGAGAAGAATCCGAGGAAAGGGCGATGCTTGGCGTTGTTGGGGTGACATGGGGCTGAGGGACACCTAAAAAACAGGATGCTGGTATTTAATCTGGGTTTGTTTTCATTCTTGCCATGTAACCTCGTCTTGTGTCATGCTGTGTGTGTGCATGAGCATGTACTAGCACACTCGTCCAGTGCTTGAAGAAAATTTTGGTTCCCACTGGCCATAATTTTTATCCCCACTCCTCCTCCTTCCAGTTAAGAGAAAGGCTGATTTTCACAGCTTGGCCTTGAGGGCCAGGTTGTGAATGGATGGCACTCCAGGACAGGTGAGCTAGCCAGGCCCCATGAGAGCAGAATATTTGCAGACTTTGGCCTCGCACATCATCTCAGGTAACTCGCAAGAAGCTCTGAGACCCAGAGAGGTGATGCAACCACCCCCAGGCAGACCAGCCAGGAGTTCAGTCATCTGTGTGACTCTATAGCCAGTTCTGGAATTTGTGGGCAAGGGCAAATATGCCTGGTCACTGGATTTTGGAGACAGAATGGTCTTAATGCTAGAATCCACAGTTCACCTTGAACTCAATGTCACAACAACTAGATCCTCCAGTATCAACTTTAATGAGTATTCATTCCCCCCAAACTTAAAATGTGTGGGTAGCTATGCTACCCCATAGTTGGGGTATGCAGCAATGTATTGGATGTGGATCTGTACTGTTTCCCAAAATATGTTCCTTAGAACACCATTGTCTCAGGATGGTAATAGGTGTCCATGAAAAAAAGGGTTCCACAAATAAGGAAAATACTGAAAATCTATCTATCTATCTATCTATCTATCTATCTATCTATCTATCTATC
>NW_023270929.1:6613-15966 GCF_011800145.1 Mirounga leonina
ATCTATCTATCTATCTATCTATCTATCTATCTATCTATCTATCTATCATCTATCTATCTATCATCTATCATCTATCTATCTATCATCTATCTATCTATCTATCTATCTATCTATCTATCATCTATCTATCATCATCTATCTATCTTCCTTTTGTCTGTCATTTATGTATTCCTTGCCAAAAGTCTAGGAGCCTCTAACATATACATTGGGAATCTCCAAGAAGGAGATGTAGTACACAGCATTTCCTTGGGATCATTATTTAGGGAATGTGCTCCTGGCACAAAGAAGGTACTCTGTGAGGGTGTGTGGTATGAATGAACGAGTGAGTGAATGTTATAGGTGGTGCACTGCAGGAGTTCTATGCAGGGAAAGAAAACTTCCCGGATCAATATATAGCTCAGGACTATGGTCCAATGGAAAATATTTATGAAATATTTATTATGCTAATAGCTACCATTTACTAAGTACCTACTATGTGCTAGGCATGATGATGCTTTCCTATTCTGTCTTTTTAGTTAAAATGGGATTGAAAGGTATGTCCAGTCATTTGGGAGGGCTTTTGTTGTCTCCATAGAAGTAATTTTTACAAAGCAATTGTGATAGTCCGACAAAGACTTAACCTAACCTGCCATCATAATAGGAAGGACTAAAGACCAGCTGACCCTTTAAGCCACTTGAAATACTAGCAATTAATGGCAGAGCGTTATGCATAATTAGATACCACTAGAGTGCAACTCCTTTTAAAATGCAGCATTTACACTGGATGCCAATCTTTCCTTTAGTCAGGGAACCACCCTTGTACTGTACATTGTTAAGTGAAAGCAAGCAGCTAGGTTAAATTCTAATTAAATGTTGCCATTGTTATTTGAAAAATAACAGCTTAGCGTTGGTGTCAAATGGACTTTTATCAGCAGATGGAATGAAAGCATTTTGTCATTCAAGGGCTGTATAATACATGTGAATGACACTGCCCAAGAAGCCTTCCTTGACTTTAGTTAAAGTTGAAACAAAGAGAATTAATATGGTAAGGATGTAAATGAGGGTGTCATTTAGCACAAGGAAAGGATTATGTTGTATCTGGTTTTCTCTGAGCTTCTACCGATGCTTTGTAAGCAGGCTGGACATTTTCCTGTGCAGTAAAATCCAAATATAACTCGTGTTCCTGGTTGACAGTTCAATGGACAAGCTGTTCTCTCTTCCTGTTGACAACTTCCCTAAACTGGCGATCTGAGCAGGGATAGGAGTGCCTTTCCCCAGGGGCAGAAAGATAAAATATGAAAGAGAACTCTGAGTTTTAAGAGAACATGTACTTATCAAGAGTTCAAACTAATTAAGTGTTGTGTTAGGACAGGGAGGAAACACAAGGCAGAGTTTCACGTAGATACAGATCTTAGGGAGGCGACATAATGGCAGAGATTTACTTACTAATTACTGGCTCAGTCCTCCTGTGTGCAAGTGTTGTGTAGGGTCCTTGTAATACAGGGCAGTTACTGCCTCTGAGGCTCTTAGATTTTAGAAGAGTGAGAAGACTTACAGTTGAATGAGGCTGTAGGGTAGATAGCAGAATCCAAATGCCAGATCTTTCAGTTTCTACCCATGTGACCTTGGACACCCCTGTTAGTCTCCATTTCCTCATCTGTAAAATGGGAGCACTGACACGTACCTCACAGGTTCATATGAGGATGAAATGATGGACTATATGAAAAGGTCTACTTGGTTCTAGATAGTTCCCTGCATACACATAACTAGCCCTCAGCAACCTGCTGGTTTCCTTTCTCCTAATGCCTCCGTTCTTGGATTGTAGAATAACTTCGATTGGACCAGCACGAAGAGGGTTACGTAAAGAGAAATAGTTCACACCCATCTTAGACAATGATATTGAATGAGAGAGCAACTTGATCAAGGAAGATTTTTCCTTTCTCACTGGGGTTGACTCTGAACACATCTGGCTAGACATCATTCCGTGTTTGGGAATGATCTCAGGAGAATGGTATTATCGTCTTTTACTATCAACTTTAACTCACACATAAGTGTTGATAGCATTTGCTCTTTTATCCTGCAGACATCCACTGATGACATGGGTAGTGTGGATGAGTGATGGGTGGTCTTGACAGATGAATGGGAAGAGCTAGTGCTCTGGCATCAGGTTACTTAGCAGCTATGTGCTTAGGAAAGTTGTTTAACTTCTGTAACATGGAGACTAATTTCTACCTCCCAAGGTTGTCACAGTGCTTAAATGAGACAATATATTGTAATGGTTAAATGAGATAATATGTTACATAATTCATCTATATGTAATACACCTGCAATATATAAATGGGTTGGTATCAAAATTTACATATAATATTATGTCTTAAAGACCATAAGTTCCATACTTGCCAGGTTGTGTCTTATTAGAAAAGCAATGTAGTATCTTGTTAGTATATCACAGTTAAGTGTGTGAGCTCTGGAATCAATCCTGGAGTTTAAACCTTAGCTCTGTTACTTACCAGTAAGTGTTCTTGAACAAAGTATGTGTCTCTGAAACTCAATATCCTAAACTTGACAATTCGGATAATAATGCCACCTCACAGGGTGCTATGAGAATTCAGTAGTGTATATGAACCTCTGCTTAAGGATGAGGGACAAGCAGGCTGGTAACAGACTAACCCTTCCAAGGACAAAAATTTACAGGTTGGAAAAATAATAAAGACAGCTGGTTGAAGACATCAGAGAACAATCAAGGTGGCAATGACTTTTGGTAATCTCCTATTTCTTCATCCAGGTAATCGTTACTTAGATGTGTTTACCTTGTGCAGATTGATTGGGTGGCACTCTCATGAGCTGTTCTGTATGTAGGCTATAGTTCAATAAGAAAAGTTATTAAAAAAATGGGATGGGTTTTCAGAAGCACTGATTATAGCACTAGAATGGAGTATGTGCATCCAGATGTTATCTGGTATGTATGTATATATATGTATTCCAATAGAATTGGAAGTCAACCTTAGAAGGAGGTCAGAATAAGAAGAACTGACGGCCTTAGCAGATTCTTGGTTTTGTCTCTGATTCCTTCTTCCCTCACTCTCTGTCCACCACTCAGCAAGCTTAAGGTCTGCAAAGTGGAACAGAAGTCTTCGGGGTGAAAGTCAGTTTTAGAGCTTGGTTAGTTCCTGCTTTTGTCTTGTTTGTTTTTGCCCCTGCACCTTCCTGACATCTGTACTGGCTTAGTGATGCATGAAAAGATATTTTTAAAAAAATTCATTTAGTATTTTAGTGGTTTTTCACTGGACAGGTGTCTAAGATACCTGGTCTGCCATCCTGCCAGAAATAAAAGTCTCATCAATGTATTATCCAAGAAAAGACAGTTCTCATTCAGCTCCAGCTTTTGAAATATTTTTTCCTCACTGCCACATTTTATTCTCCTATGTAGATCATGTCATTTATTTGTTCACTAAATACCTCCTGATAACCTACTGTGTGCCAGGCACAGCTTTGGATGCTGAAGGTACAGTGAACAAAGTAGACCCATTGTGTAAAGAAAAAAAAAAAAAAATACGCACAGGCATTAACCTGATTTTGTGTATAATGGCTCCTGAAAATATGTGTAAAATCAAATGTAAGAAAGTCTAAACAGGCTCATCTAGTATAAAGTGGAGTGTTCTCAAAGAGCTAAAAAATATTATAAAACCTCTATTTACATCTTGCCTTTTAGTTGCAATTTGCCAGTACATTTCCAACATGTCAGGATGCTTATAAATTTGTTTTTGTTTTTGCTCTTTCATAATTAAACACACACTTGATCGTGTTAAGCCTCATGAGTACCTGTTTGGAAGCTAAAGATTTGTTACTTTGGACACATATAATGATCTTTATCTCCACCTCGGTTCTATTAGGTTTATGACATTTACACTTCTATCAGAAAATTAACATTTTAGTTTTTTCAGTTTTTCACTTATTATATGAGATGAGGATCCAATGTTCTCCAACTTCACCAGACAAGATAACAGCTGATCTTTATAAACTGCTTTGGGCACTGTGATAAATGAGCATCATCTTATTTAATCCTGGGATAGGAGTGCATCTGTGGACTATGTTATAGAACTGCATTCTGCTCAGTGATTTTATTAGAGAGAAAGAGAAATTGATGCATTAGAAAGATCATCATGGCACAATGAATAGTACACAAAAGAGATGATTAGCATTCTTTCAAATTTCAACTTACTCAAATAGAGCGGTAGTTATTTCCATGAATGACTCATCTCTTGATTATACTTTTCAAGCAATACAAAGTCTAAGAAAGGCTGTAAGTCAATAACTTCTAAGTTCTAATTGATTTGGAGTGAATGTGTGGGACTTTCTTATCACGAACCAGATGGACGTGGGTTGAGATCCCCACTTTCCCCCTATTACTAGCCATGACCTTGAACATTGTACTTAACTCTTTGAACTTCATTTTATTTGGCTATAAATGGGAGCCATCATGCTAAACTCAAAAGGTCATGGAAAGGATAAAATTATTTGTAAAGTGCATATAGCTTGAAACTTGGATCAGAGTTGTCCAAAATATACTTGGGTCCCCATTTTCTGCAGTCAGGTATATTGTAAGTATTCAATGAATATTTGTTGGAGGTGTTGAGGTATGATATTAACGATCAAAATGGGGTATAATATTAAAATAAAATTAGTTATTGAAATTGGAAAGATGGTTAAAACCTTTCAAACTTTACTCATTCTTCCTTTCCTCATATGGAACTCTCTAATGCTAGATGCCCTGGAATGGCCAATTATTTGCTTAATTGTTTTATTTCTTTTCTAGTGAACCCTGGCAGAATAGCTCTGTGACATAACATTCCCTCAGGCAAATAAGATTGTAGATGGGAAAGTAGGGAGTATGTATCTTTTCCTTCCGCTCTCTGCAGGTGAAGGTTCTGCTTCATGGGATGCTGAGGAGACCTTTCCTGGCTTAGTCTTCCTTGGTTAGTCTTTTTAGGACAGAAGGCCGGGGCGGGAGAAGCGAGCTGCCTCTGCTCATCTGCCTCCCTCTGTCAGATGCTTGTAGAGGGTCGCAGTACTGCTTTACAAGGGGAATGGGCTTGATGGGAAGGACATTTGCTTATTTTTAACTTATAAAGTCCTTAGGAAAGCCTTGGAAGTAGAGATCACCAAAGCTCCCTGATATCTGGTTTTCCTCTTCTTCCTGGGTCCACAGAAAACTATACTTCCCAGCCCCCTTGCCTTTTGGGGGGGCTACATGTCTGGTTTTCATCAAGGGGTTGTGGCTAATGCAATATGTATCCTTTCTGAGCCAAAGCATAGGGCATACAGACATGAGATCTCCACGCTCTCTCTTCTTCACTTTGTCTTGAGATGTCAGAGGCGCCAAGTGAGACTCATCTACATCACTGAGTTACTGCACCAGTCACAGTTGCCCTGGAGTCCACTGTCCCACAGTGGACTTTGCAAAAGTGAGAAATAAACTATTATGACATTAAGGCACTGAAATTCAGGGACTATTTGTTACTGCCTCATAATCTAGTTGATTCTGACAAATAGAGTCTTTTTAGGAAGGTTTGAAATGGGGAGCATTCCATGCTACCAACAAAATATCTTAAGATTCTGCCAGACAAATATTACTGTCTTACATTATGGAGGACCAAGGTTTGAGGTGGGAGGTGAGAGGAAGGGAAGCAGTGAATCAAGATAAGCTGCAACAGAATTACTGTATAAAATAACATCTGATTATTTTTTTGAGGGGCTTGTGAAATAGCTGTAAACTTTCTGCATTCTGTAATTCTCAAATAAATTCCATACTCTTTGCCTATCTCAAAAGAGTCCCTCTGAAGACTAGTTGGTTTCAAAATGTCTTGAAAATTGCTTGCAGCAGAAAGCAGCTAAGTGCCTGTCTCTGGTTGAGCTCCTTTGCAAACTGGGGATGGTAATCGTGAGATGTCAAGCTCTCATTCTTCCTTTACTTGAAGTGAACAAATCTGGGTCAACATGGAGGGAAGGGGGCTTACCACATCAAACATGTGTTTGGCTCTGGGATGCAAAGATGATGAGACATACTCCCTCCCCTCAAGGAGTTCCCAGTCTAGTGGGAGAGAGAGATGCAGACATAACTCACTACAGAACAAGTTAGCCTGGGGAAGTGCTTCAGTAGGGGCATAAACAGCAACAACAAAAGCCAAGGTTCAGAGAAATTCACTCTGACTTGGGGAGCCTAGGAAGACTATGTGTTTGAGCTTGTACTTGAAGGATGAGAAAGACCTTTATGCTTTTCTGTGAGACGTGAAAAACAGCCAGTGGTTGTATCTCTACCCTTTAGGATTTTATTTCTGAAACTGTGGAAACTCTAGTTCAGGAGATGTGTAATTTGGGCATTTTCAAAGCCCAGGCAACCAGAGATCTGGGCTAATGGGAAAGTAGTCATAATATTGTCACTGAATGCAAGAACTTGTTGATATATTTTGCTAAATTGCCCTTATTAATGATTCATCAAATCTTTTTTGCTTCCTGCTCTAAAAAAATCTTGCTACAGAAATTAACCCACACATATACACACCCAGTTTCTTGGCCCTTGGCAACCTTCCTAAGCAGAGTGTGTTTTCCAGATGTGGTTGTTGACATGCAGATTCTGGAATCTGACAACAAAAAATACATAAGGGGTGGTGGTGGTAGGAGACTTAGAACAAATCTTCCATCCTAGAAAAAGATCAGTGTTTCTTAACCTGTGGTTTCCAGAACATCATTTTTGGAATTTAATTAGAAGTAATACTTTTTTTTTTTTTTAAGATTTTTATTTATTTATTTGACAGAGAGAGAGATAGCGAGAGCAGGAACACAAGCAGGGGCAGTGGGAGAGGGAGAAGCAGGCTTCCCACTGAGCAGGGAGCCCGATGTGGGACTCGATCCCAGGACCCTGGGATCATGACCTGAGCCGAAGGCAGACGCTTAACGACTGAGCCACCCAGCGCCCTAGAAGTAATACTTTTTAAAAAAGACGTGTGTGGTACGTTTTCAGTCAGTGTGCTAGCTACGAATTTATTACCTCTCAGCCCCCAATTCACCCTTCATTACCAGCTCCATCATGGAGGGCTAAGCAGTTATTCTTTATAGTGAACATGGTATTGAACTTTGTTAATAGAGGGTGCTGGAGAAACATTGCAGGAAGGAGGGGATGCTCTTCAGGTTCCAGACTCCTGTGTTCCTTTCTTTTTCTTTTCTTTTTTTTTTTTTTTTGTGTGTGTTCCTTTCTTTTTGCCTTTTTTTTTTTTTAAAGATTTTATTCATTTATTTGACACAGAGAGAGCAAGAGGGAGAGAGCAAGCACAAGTATGGGGAGTGGCAGAGGGAGAGGAAGTCTCCCTGCAGGGAGCCCAATGTGGGGCTTGGTCCCAGGACCCTGGGATCATGACCTGAGCAGAAGGCAGATGTTTAACCAACTAGCCACCCAGGCACCCCTCTTCTTGCATCTAAAAGCACCTTTGTCAACAGCACTAAGCTCCAGCTGCATGCCCAGAGCACGCAATTCCTCAGCAAGCTCACAGTCACTGCCCAGACTGGTGACCCCATCACACAGTCCCCATGGTGTGGACACTGTGCCCTCAGGCTTTGTGCTGCCTGGGCAACTTTGTTGTCCACCCCTCTGTGCTCTGTATAGATGTTTCCTGCTTACCTGCAGACTGCAGACCAGCTCTAGCTCAACAAACTTCTTGGCCATCCAGTGGACTACAGCCAAACTTTTCCTTTGAATTCCAACCTTGGGGATGGAGTAGGGCCCTCTCTTCCAGGATTTTGTCCTTCCCTGGAAACTCTTCCTTGGCTCTAGGGCATTGTTTAGAATTCTCTTTACATCTTGATAGTTATTTCATTGTTATGCTGACAAATTCTTTATAGTTAGAGCATTAGCCCTGTTCAAATTTCCATGTGGCTTCTGTGTTCATGGCTGTGGCAGGATAGCTTTGGTTCTCAAACACTTATTTTCAGGACCCCTTATACTCCTAAAATTATTGAAGACCCTAAAGAGCTTCTGTTCATGTTGGTGATAGCTAATGATATTACCATATTAGAAATAAGTCTGACAAAATTTAAACACATTTATTTATTAATTCCTTTAAAATGATAAACCCATTCCATGTTAAATCACATTGAAGAAAACATACCTTTAAGAAAATGTATTAGTGAGAAGAGTAGTATTGTTTTACATTTCTGCAAGTGTCGTTCATGTCTGCCTTAACGAAGACAGCTGGATTGTCATACCTGCTTCTGCAATCTGTTATGATTTATTGTTTAATTTGAAATTTATGAAGGAAATCTGGCTTCTCACAAGTATATAGTTGGAAAGGGAGGAGTAGCTAAGCTAATCATTTTTAGATGATTGTGGATGGTCTTCTTTGATACCACACCCAAACTCAACAAAGGGTAGTTTTCAAGAGGTTAGTTGTGATGTGGAGTCTGAAATGAAAATCCATTGATCTATCTTGTACTTTGAGAGCCTCTACAGTATCAAAAAACCACATTCATCAATATCACCAGTGATGTCATCAGAAAAATATCTCTAAGTATTAGAATCTGTCAGGCTCATAGTGATATATACAAGTTTAGCACAATTCTAATATTCAATTGAAAACCTGAAGTTGATCATTGGCAAGAAATGTTTGCCTAATAACAAAGTCTAAAGAATCATAATTTGTCTGTCAGTCATCCTTTCCAATTAATTTTTTTTTTTAAAGATTTTATTTATTCATTTGAGACACAGAGATACAGAGAGAGAGAGAAAGCAAGAGCAGGGAGAGAGGCAGAGGCAGAGGGAGAAGCAGGCTCCTCGCTGAGCCAGAAGCCCGATGTGGGGCTCCATCCCAGGACCCTGGGATCATGACCTGAGCTGAAGGCAGATGCTTAACCATCTGAGCCACCCAGGCGCCCCTAAATTTTTTTTTTTAATGAAAAAGTGGCTTGAAAATTCAGCTTACAACTCAGATGATTACAAGTGTGTTTCCTCAAGACAAACCACGGTATTTAGGGATGCCACAACAGAGTTTTATGCCTACTTTCCAATTCATTACAAAGAATATTAAGAGGATGTATGTTTGGGGCGCTTGGGTGGCTCAGTCAGTTAAGCATCTGCCTTCGGCTCAGGTCATGATTCCAGGGTCCTGGGATCGAGCCCCACATCAGGCTCACTGCTCAGGAGTGAGTCTGTTTCTCCCTCTCCTCTGACCCTCTGCTTGCTTGTGCTCTCTCTCTCTCAAATAAATAAATAAAAATCTTAAAATAAAAAGAAAATGTATGTTCAAGCCTGAGATTTAATGAAATTAGTCCTTTATTTCTCTTCTTTTTTTTTTTTTAAAGATTTTATTTATTTATTCATGAGA
>NW_023270930.1:0-2100 GCF_011800145.1 Mirounga leonina
TTTTTTTAAATAAAAAGTTGGAGAGAGTGGGGAAGAGGGTTGAATGTTAAGGACACTCGTCCCCGGACAAATGGATCCTATAGGAGCTGGCTTTGGGAGAAGCGGCCACTGCTGATTGGCCTTTACAGGTCCCTGCCCTGTCCCTGCATCTAGTTTTTCCTTCCCTATGGATCCACCACTTTCTCTGGGCACTCCTCAGAGCAGCTCCTGCAAGCCAGGTTCATACACACGTGTTACCACGGACCTACAACAAAGAACCAGGCTTTCACAGCCAAGAATGTTGGCAGCCCTGAAATGAGAAAAAGTATGGAAATGAAAGTCTAGAGTGAAGCCTGAGTGAGGGGATTTTATAGCCACCTCACCTCAGACCATCAGCTCTCCTGCTTTGTTTCACACCATCTTCACCTCTGTCACACCCCCCAAATAACATCTTTTCTCAGTTGTCGAACCCCAACACATCATAATTCAAAACACTTTCCATCTGAAATAGACCTTTGTAACGCATTTCCAAATTCCATGATGTCTTTCTTATGGTATAACCTATCGATGTGTATACCACCTTCCATGCCTTTAGAACTAAGATCTGCTCTTAAACTATTTTTTTTTAACATAAGGCTTGGGAAACTGGATCATAATCCGAATTCCTGTTAAACCCTTCTTGTTCCCACCCTCCAACTCTGTGCATCTAGGGAAGGCAGAGAAGAGTGGCAGGCAGAGCAGGCTATGTGTTGGTGGGAGAGGAGAAATAATTTCCCCTCTACCCTTTAAGGTTCTTGGCTGAGACCCCCCTGTAATAAAAGCCAGACTAACAGAGAAATACAAACAGAAATTTAATAACATACATACTTCCTGTATACATGGGAGAGATCCAGGAAAACTGAGAAACTGGAGTGTCCCAAGCCACCAACTTAAATACCATCTGTAGCTAACCACAAACTGGGGAGCCAGTTATGAGAAGTTACCAGGAAAAGCACAGCAAACATCCTTGCCTTCTCCACTGATAAAAGTTTCTAGAGATTTGGTCATCCTTCTCTTCCTGGTACAGAAATAAAGACACGTTTAAAGATGGGGATTTTTTCTTATAAATGTAGATATATCTCAGAAAAGGATAACTTCTCAGTTTTCAGAGCTTCTCCCGTGTCTACTATTTCTTAAAAATATTCATCTGAAAATAATCCTTATGCCAAAAAGGGTATTTTGGTGTAACAAATTCTGATTCTCTTCATGACCTTTGTAAGTATCCATCACCTGTCAAAACTTCAGATTCCTTAGTTCCAATTAAATAACATCAATTGTATCGATTTCAAAAGACTGCCCTGACTATTCAAGGACCTAATAAATGCTGACTCCCGACAGCCCAGTGCTCATCCGTAGACACTCAAAAGATATCAGTTCCTGGGGCGCCTGGGTGGTTCAGTCAGTTCAGAGTCCGACTCTTGATCTCAGCTCAGGTCTTGATCTCAAGGTTGTGAGTTCAAGCCCTGCATTGGGCTCCAAGCTGCATATGGAGTCTACTTAAAAAAAAAAAAAAAAGATACCAGTTTCCTTCCCTATTCTGACAATAATAAGAGTTTGTATTTACTGAGCACTTACTATGCTTTATATGTAATAACTCATTAGTCCTCACAGTAACCTCATGAAATAGGTTTTATTTTACAGAGAAACTTGGTGGGGGGGGGAAGGAATTTGTATAAAGTAGCCAAGCCAGACACCAAAACCTACATGCTGGAGAAACCGCTGAGGTATCTCTATTGCAACAGAAGAACTATCAGCAGTTACACTAAAATTATGTTCAGGGGGTTGGGAAATGAGCAAAATGAGTGAAGTTGTATAGGGAGATTATGGAATGAATAAGTTGTAGGGATAAAATGCACAGCATAGGGAATATAGTCATTGGTCCTGCAATAGCATTGTGTGGTGACAGATGGTAGCTACACTTGAGGTGAGCACAACATAACATATAGACTGTGGCACCACTATGTTGTACACCTGAGACTAATACAACATAGTGTGCCAACTATGCTTCAGTTTTTTTTTTTTAAATGTAGTATATGGGGCGCCTGGGTGGCTCAGTCAGTGAAGCATCCAACTCTTGATTTG
>NW_023270930.1:2110-15297 GCF_011800145.1 Mirounga leonina
AGCCTACTTAAAAGTTAAGTAAATAGGGGCGCCTGGGTGGCTCAGTCGGTTGGGCGGCTGCCTTCAGCTCAGGTCATGATCCCAGGGTCCTGGGATCGAGCCCCGCATCGGGCTCCCTGCTCAGCAGAGAGCCTGGTTCTCTCTCCCCCTCTGTCTGCCGCTCTGCCTACTTGTGCTCTCTATCTCTGTTAAATAAATAAATAAAAATCTTTAAAAAAAAAGTTAAGTAAATAATAAATAAACAAACAAATAAATAAATAAAATGGAATATATATACAATGGGATATTACTCAGCCATAATAAAGAATGAAATCTTGCCATTTGCAACAAAACCGATGGACCTAGAGGGCATTATGCGAGGTGAAATAAGTCAGATGGAGAAAGAAAAATACTGTATGATTTCATTTTATTTAGGCAATCTAAAAAGCAAAACAAATGAACAAACAAAACAAAACAGAAATAAATACAGAGAACGATCTGGTGGTTGCCAAAGGAAAAGAGGGGTGGGAGGATGGGCGAAATAGGGGAAGGAAATTAAAAGGTAAAAACTTTCAGCTATAAAAGAAATAAGATACAGGGATACAATGCACAGCATATTTAATTGCATTTAACAACTTTATATGGTGACAGATGATAACCACAAAATGAACAGACATTTTAGAATCTCTAAAAGTAAGGAAAGTTTGATTCAAACCCAAGTTAGGACAGGGGCACAGGAAACATACTCTTCACAGGAAAGAAAGTACTCAGGAGAATGACAGTTTTTACAGGATTATATACTTTTTTAAACGTTGTGAAAGGTGAAAAGATTATAGATTAGCATATAGGCAGAAAGCACAAGTTTCATGTCAGGGAATACAGGGAGTAGGAGCACTGATCGATATCTTAGGGACAAGATGGTCTTCCTTTAGACTACTCATTGACAAAGCAGGTGTACAATGTATGCTGGGTGGGCCATAAATGAGGCTTTTGGTTTAAACAAAGTTAATGTATAGTCACACTGGCTTAGAAAGAAATCTAAAAAGCCTTCCCCTATATCTCAGGCCCTTAGAGAGTTTTTTCTCTCAGCATTAGATTTATTGTGGTGATCATTTTGTAATGTATATAAATGTTGAACCACTATGTTGTACGCTCAAAACCGATATAATATTGTCTGTTGGGGCGCATGGGTGGCTTAGTCGGTTAAGCGGCTGCCTTTGGCTGAGATCATGATCTCAGCGTTCCTGGGATCAAGCCCCGAGTCAGGCTTCCTGCTCAGTGGAAAGTCTGCTTCTCTCTCTGCCTCTGCCCCTCCCCCCAACTTGTTCTCTGTCTCTTTCTCTCTCAAATAAGTAAATAAAATCTTTAAAAAAAAAAAAAAAAGTATTGTTTGTCGGGGTGCCTGGGTGGCTCAGTTGTTAAGCGTCTGCCTTCGGCCCAGGTCATGATCCCAGGGTCCTGGGATCGAGCCCCGCATCGGGCTCCCTGCTCCGCGGGAAGCCTGCTTCTCCCTCTCCCACTCACCCTGCTTGTGTTCCCTCTCTCGCTGTCAGACAGTAATAAAAATAAATAAATAAAATGTCAAAAAATAGAATCTTAAAAAAATATATTGTTTGTCAACAGCATGTCAATAAAAATAAGCAATTCCACTTTTTTTTTAAAAAGTAAATGTGAAAGGTGAAACAACAAAGTTTTCAAATAAATAAATACATACATTTCAAAAGTTTCAATAGAGGTACCATGAGGTCAGAGAAGTAACAACAGAAGAGAGGTCCAAAGCACTGGGCTCCTGTCCTGACTCCATTAATTATCAGTCTTGTGACTGTGATGGAAAATCCTCCAAAGACCCACATTGCGGTAGAAGACCATTGTGGTTTCCCTTTGCCTAGGCACAGAAGGACCTGCTAGACAGGTGCTATTGATCTTGAAAGTAGGGAATGCCAAGGTCTTTGTGTCCCCTCCTAAAAGAAAGGCCACACATCTGCAGTGAGAGAGGAAAGCAAATAACATCTGCAAATTTCCTGGCTAAAAAGCCCCTTTGTTTAGAAATCTGGCCTGCTTACCTATATCCTCAGAAAAGAAAAATGTAAGTTCCAATCAGATGTCAACGTGGGCCCACAATTTATAATCCTAGGGAAAACTTTTAAAGGCAGCTGTGTATCTCCTACTCTTATAGGGCCAGTCCCTCCAAGGTCTTGGCTCCAGGCTTCAGGCAAGATCTCACTGACGTTCCCTCCCCACTCACGATCCTCCACCCGTGCACTGAGCAGCACTGGGGCTCAGAAACATTTGACATGGGAAGATTACAACCCACCCCCAGCAAGAGGTAATAACTGAATATCACAGCCTAGAATTGTATGCATAAAGCTCTTTGCCTTGTTTCCGTCTCCTGGCAATCAAAAGAATTAATCAGGTTCTAGTGCAGAGAAGAGAGATTTGCACTAGGTTTGGCAGGCCCTGCAATACTGATTTTAATTGAGTTGAGTCCCTTAAGTTCATCAAAACTTTAGTTTCTTAACCAAAAACATGACAATAATAAAATCTATCTTGACTACTTCAAAGGCCGTTGTGAAGATTAAATTTGGAAGAAAACTCAGGATCATGATTAAGAGTTCAGGTTCAAGAGCCAGACTGACTGGGTTCAAACCCCATCTCTGTCACCTACTAGGTACGTGACCTTATTTGAAACAGGGCAAAGCAAAGATCCTACATCAGAAGGTTCTGGTGAAGATTAAGTTGGTTCATACATGTAAAGCATTTGGAATGGTGTTTGCCATAGAGTTAGTGTTTATGGAGGTGGCAGTTATTATTATGTGAAGGCACTGGAAAAGCCAAAGCTGTCATCCAAAGACACTGGTGCACTGTGGAATGAGCCTTATCTATAAGCTTCTGTTAATTTTCTAAAAACAAGGGCCTGGAAATTTACTTTCAGAGCACTTCAAAATATCCCCTGCCCAAGTCACTAAGTCAGAACCATGGCTGTTCCCTGCTCGTGTCACCCCAAAGCATCAGAAAGGGCTGCCACTTCCTGAGGATGGTGGTGACTGGCACCACGTGCTATAACGGAAGGGCCTTTTCCAACATGTGAAGCAGTGGATGAGCATTAACCCTTCAACAGTCACAACCAATTCACAGATCATCATTCTCTACCACCCCCTCTTAAGGGGGAACATAAAAAAAGTTTAGGTCATAAAAAACCACAAGACGGTGAAAAAAAAAAAAAAAAAAAAAAAAAAAAAAGATTCTTGCTATTTCTGAAAAAATCACTGTAAAATTCACTCCCAAGCTCTCATTGAATCAGTTCCTGGAACTCAGTATCTATTCAATCTATAAATTGTGACCTGCATCAACAAGTCAATGACTTACACTTCAAAACACAGGAATTGCAAGCCATATGCATGCAATAGTGTGGTAGGGGAAGATACTGGTTAGCAACAGTGCCATGTGCTCAGGGGACCACAAACGATCATTACACCTGTAGGTTATTTCAATTTTACCATGTAGCACATGACCTATGGCACACGTACTGGTGCTCTGTAAACGTGTGTTAGATTTGGTGTTTCCTAAGCACCTCCACAGACATCGTGGTTTTTAAACCTGAAACTACCTTCCACGATAGACATTTTCATTTACACTAGCTTGTTTCACTGTAAGTGAAACTGAAGGTCCTGTTAGTTCCAGAACCTGCCCAAAATTATAACAAGGCTCCTAAATGACACACATAGAACTCATATACCTGCATCTCTGGATTTGAGGCTTGTAATGCTGTTGCATAAGTGTATAAAATTCAGAGGTGGGCGCCTGGGTGGCTCAGTTGGTTAAGCGACTGCCTTCGGCTCAGGTCATGATCCTCAAGTCCCGGGATCGAGTCCCGCATCGGGCTCCCTGCTCGGCGGGGAGTCTGCTTCTCCCTCTGACCCTCTTCCCTCTCGTGCTCTCTATCTCTCATTCTCTCTCTCTCAAATAAATAAATAAAATCTTAAAAAAAAACAAATTCAGAGGTAACACGGAGCTGGGATTTGTTTCAGTTAGAAGGTCACCTCCATCCCTACCTAAAAGACCTTGCCATGATACATGCGGTTATAGCAAAAATACATATTTACACTTTGATCAAAATTTGGCAGTACACCAGAAAGTTGGAAATCGGCCAGCAGCAGGCCAGCTGAGGACCTCTGTCTCAATATGGAGATTTGTCAAGAAAGGGAGAAGGTAAGTGGGTTTCAGGAAGAATAAATGCAGTAGGATGTAAGCTTGTAAGGGCTCCTCCTCCTCACCGTTTCAAAATCCTCCCTTAACCCATGTCTTCCTCTAGATGCTCCGGAGTTTCTTTTCCTTCTTTCAGTTCCAGGAGGTTATGCTGACTCTTCATTCGGGATCCTCCCACTCACTGCAATCTGCTTTCCCCAGCACCGCTTAGGAGATTGTCCTCTCTCATACAAAAGAGTTGTGCCCTTAATTTATGAACAACATTAGTACGACCGAATATAACCACTTTCCTTCCCTTTTGTTGTTCAATCAAATCTTTAATTCGTATTCATTATGCGATAACTGGGAAAATAGATAAGGAAAATTAAAATGATTAAGCTTCTAAATCACCCAGAATTCCACAACAAAGAGATAACTACCGTTAACATTTTCGTGTATATCCTTCCAGATGCTTCCCAGCACACCAACACATACATCCATATGTATTTTTATAAAACAATACCATAACTATTTTAAAACCTGTTTGGTTTTTTACTCAATAGGATATGCACAACTTTTCAGGCTAACAGATAAACGCACATAAACATCATCATGACTTTGGCAACTTATTTAATAAATATTCTCCATTGCTAAATGTTTACGTGGTTCCCAAATTTTTGATATATCAGCAACACTTTATATGAACATTCTTGAAAGCATATCTTTGGGTACCTGCTTTATTATTTCTTCAGGATAAATGCTAATGAATATCTATCTTATTTATTGCTGAGACTTTTAATGGCTTGATTTTCAGGATAAATTTTTATTTTTAGTATAAATTTCAAATGCATTAACTGAGCCCATTCTTGGTGTTATCTGCCTCCCCCACCTTCCATTCCCCATATATACTGTTAGAACTTTCTGTTGCTTTTTGCCCCTCCATGCCTTTCTTCCACTTCATTTATCCTTTCTTTCTTCTTTCTCCAGCTTCAAAATTTAGCTTCAATATCACCTTCTTCTAGAAGTCTTCCATCACCCAAATCTTTCACCAGTACAATTAAAATGATACTACTACCACTAATGATAATAATTATTATAATCACATTCATGGAGCACTTACTTTCTGCAGGCAATATTCTAAGCGTATTACATAGATATGTCATCTCATCCTTTCAACCAATCTATGAGGCAGTTACTAATATCTCAATTTTACAGATAAATAAAATGGAGACTTAGACACTTAGATCTGTTATAATTTCTGAATGTATGAGTACTTACACAAAATTTTAAACTAAGTAAATATATGTGTATGCGTAAAGTCTAACTAAAGGTATAATTTCCACTATCTGTTCCGATGAATAAATTATTTTTCAGAAACACTTAAAACTAATGCCATTACCCAGAGGAAAGAACTATAAGATGCAATTAAAGAGAACTCTGCAATTTAAGGTGAAGCTATTTGGATAAAAAAAATTAGAAACTAAGGTGAATTATGAGTATTCTAGATTAAAACTCAAGCCCCAGACTGTGGTAAACATTTCAATTGCCTTTACACATCAATAAGAATTGGGAAAAATCCAACCTCCACGCACCATTTTAGTTTAAGTATCATGCCATTTCGGCAGGTAGTTAGCATCCTATAATAAAAATCAATGTTATTACTTTATTTTATCCAGTTAATCAAAAGGAAAATTGGAATCCCTACTCGAAAGAAAACAAAAACAAAACCAACACCACATTATAGTTGTTAAGCATTTATATAAGCACATTACCTTTCTAAAGCATTCGACAATTAGTCGAACCTAGAATTAGATTTGTTTTTATCGTCAGAATGTGGACGTTAACCAACTACTGAATAAGCTATTCAACTATTAAATGTTGACCAAAAAAAAAAAAATTATTGTTAATTGTTTCAACTGCAATAAAATTAAAACAACTTTTTTCTTTCCAATCAGCTAACGAAGGCTGTATGACTTTCACTACTTCACTTAGTTCCCAACAAAGGTAAAATAATAAACACTCAGCGAGGAGGTTGGCTGGTTTTGTCAGGTGGGGGAGGGGCCCCGTAGTTGTGGGGTTCTGTCCCAGGTGCTGGGAAAAGAAGAGACGGGCACAGTCAACCTCCCCAGAGCAGCTCTTTTTCTAATGATGTGAGGAGAGGAACATTACGGTTATTCTAAAATAAGCACAGTTACACTGGAATCAAAAATAATTGCATGATTTTTTGAAATAAAAAACTGTTACCTACTGATATGCTTTCTTTTTTACTTTATAACTTGTATGCTTTTTTAATTTTGCACTGTTTTCATGTGTTACTTCTTAGAAAAATGAACATGGCAAAATGATTTAGAAAAACCAAAATAACCGTCTGGGGCACCCCAAATTTGTGGAGAATTCTATCTACTACACATGTGCACAATTGCAAAGATTATCTTAGTCCAAATATGTGTAGTAATCTCTTTCTCTCTCTCTCTATCTTTCAACCTTGTAATACTTCCAAAAAGTTTCCACAGATGAGTCTGGGTGGCTCAGTCGGTTGAGCTGCTGGCTCTTGATTTCCTCTCAGGTCATGATCTCAGTCCTGGGATGAGCCCTGAGTCGGGCTCTGCACTCTGCTGGGAGTCTGCTTGAGGTTTCTCTCTCTCCCTCTATCTCTGCCCCTTCCCCCCACCCCTCGCTCACTCTCTCTCAAATAAATAAATAATCTAAAAAAAAAAATTTCCACAAAGAAACCCTAATAGCCAAAATAAGTAGACTTGTCCACTCTCTCTCCCACTCCTCCACTCCAAACTCATGACCCAGAGGGAGCTGGAGACATAAATTTTTTTTTAGGTTTTGGTGGTTTTTTTTATTAATTTAATTTTTAGAATTTAATTAAAATTTTATTTATAAATTTTCTTAAACTTTTATAAATTTTATTAAAATAAATTTATTTAGCTTTTTCTTCACAATTTTAATTCATTTGAATAGATAATAATTCAAAATTCAAAAGGAACAAAAGTGTCCCCTTCCACCTCAGTCCAGAATTACAGTTTCCCTCCCTGAAGGGTTCAACAACCAGTGTTACTGAGCTCCTGTGCATCCTGCCAGAAGCCTCCTTAAATCTGACTCTACCCCCATCACACCAGGCCAGAGAGAATTTTAATCTTAATCCTGTTAAAGGGTAATTTTTTAAAAGGTACAATTATGGCTTTCATACAAATATAAAATGAGCATGTGTTGAAAATTTTATATGAGTCACTAAATGATGAGAGAACCAGGAAGGTGTTAGAAGAGTTCAAAGAAACACACCTGTGTAGGCCGGTAAGGAATGCCAAAGTGAATTTGCAAATAGGCACAAAATGGATCCGTCCATATAGCAATAAGCAATTGCATCGCACCAGACATGGCTAATTTGCGTTTCTATAGACAATAATCCTTGCCCTAGCATCAGTTTCTTGCAACTTCCAAAGTTGTAAAATAGGTCAGAGACAATGAAAGATGGAGATAAGCAGGAAGGATGTGTTTAGACAGAACACTCAGCTTTTCTGGCAGTCATTTAGGTGGGACCCTTACCACCCACCTCGCTACACTCTACTCACTCCTGAGATATGTGAAGGTGCCAAGATCTGTCTCACAACAGAAGATTCAGGAAAACTCCTCCAGTCTTTGGCCTACGCTGGTCACTGCTGATGTGTTCAATGTCCTTGTTTATGAGGGGAGGGGCCCTCCCTTGCTTCCCTGATGCTTCATTTTGGGTTCTCTGGAAGCAGGCTCTGAGATAAGGACTTGAGAGCAGGTAGTTCATTCGAGAGGTGTGGGTAGCACTGGTATTGGGAGGGAGGAAGTGAGGCAAGGAAGCAAAGACAGCAATTAAATGATTGGACAACTGCAGCTTAACCCTGTGGGGAAATTATGGAAAACACTGCAAAATACACTCTTCAAAGTTATCCTAAGTGGCAAGGGAGCTGAGGCATTTATACTTCAGCTTGCTGGAGTCATTGAAAGAGGGCCTTTCCTGGAGGTGTTAACACTGGCACTTTTGGCCTACTCTGATGGAGAGCAGAGCAAACTTCCAAGACTTTAGAGGAACACCTATGGCAAAGAGATGTACATACTGGAGGTTAGAAGCCCACAGGAACACACTGAAGGGATGGGGTCTGGAGTTGTGGGCAGAGCACCAAGAGCATCTGTTTCACAGGCCAGGTTTGGATGTGAGATCCTTGGCTGGACCTGGTAGCTCTGGAACCTGAAGCCTAACCTTTGTTGCCCCTCATGGCCACCTTCCTCCGGGGTCCCACCACCTCTAAGGACTGTGAAGACATGGGTCCTTAGGTTTACAAGACCACCAACCCCTGTCCCTTTCTAGTCCTGGGTCTACTTCTTTCCTCTTAGAGATTTGGCCTCCCTGCTCCCACAGACACTCACTTCTCTCCCTAATTCCTGGCGAGATCACAGAAACCCAACCCACTATAACGTGCTTCCTTCAATCAACTTCAAAGCACATTTCCCTGGAAGCAAGAGAAAGTGAAGTCTCAATTACCTTCTTGAAACAGAAAGAGAAAACAAGGAGAACAAAACATAAGCTCATGTCTTAAACTTTATCTTGCCATGTAGGCACTCTGCTCCAAGCTGTTCAACAGAGAAGAAATAGCAAAAGTGGGGCATCCTCTTTCAGTCTACTGTGGTCCAATGATTTCTGCTAAAGAGTACTCTTCCTACTTGCTTCCAGAATGCCTCAGAGAATAGCAGAATGAGAATTCAGCTAAGCTGAGGGCTGCTTTAGTCTCAGTGGTAATCCACTCCCAAGTGTTTGGAGGGTAAGTCATTTCTCCGGTCATCCTTTCTTCCCCATTCCTAAGACAGAGCTCTAGGGCATATTTCTCCTTAACCCAAGACTGGGAAGTGGCAGTTTCAGTTCCTGTCTTCTCTGAACATTTCACAATCTCATTAGCTTAAAGTTATTTTACTCTTCTATAGTCTATGATGAGAAAAGAAAGTAACCATTTTCTTTAGAGCCTAGAAAACATCAGCAGCTTCACCCACACAATCTCCCTTAAAACTCACCACAACCCTTCCTTGTAGAAAAAATTTTAAGATGAGAATATTAAGGTCCAGAGAGGTTAAGAACTTTCCCTAAGTTCACAGAACTACAGTTAAAACTAGAGTTTGGGCGCCTGGGTGGCTCAGTTGGTTAAGCGACTGCCTTCGGCTCAGGTCATGATCCCGGGGCCCTGGGATCGAGTCCCGCTTCTCCCTCTCCCACTCCCCCTGCTTGTGTTCCCTCTCTCGCTGTGTCTCTCTGTCAAATAAATAAAATTAAATTAAATTAAATTAAATTAAATTAAAAAAAAAAAAACTAGAGTTCAAGTCTACTCTATCTGACATTTTCCACTATACCATGATAGGAATTTCTTTATTAAATCCTAACTGGCTTTCATATCTTTCAAGGCCAAAAGTTCATGTGAGGATGAAAACAATAGCATTTTCCCTCAATTTTTTTTTTTCAAATCCTAGAAGGGAATGTTTGAGCTCTTTCAATTATGGTGGTAACAAATAGAAAATAAAGCTGAAGAAAATTCATTACATCAGTTAGTGGACATCAAAGTCGATATCCCATGCTCCAGGTAGCAAAGCTCTGTTAAGTAGTTCACATTTTAACTTAACAATCTTGGTAAGAACAGAATCTCCAATGATTTTCATCAAGCAGCACAATGGTTCCTTCCTACACAATATTTCATTTTTTGCTTTTTATGCTCATGGGCAGGAAAGGCTGTAGTGAAAAGATAGGACACCTTGCTGACAGACTTACCCGATGACGAGCAGGGTGACTCTGAACAAGCCATTCATTCATTCAGCACATGCTTACTGAGCACCTACTAAATACTAGGCTTTATTGGGCAACTGGTTCTGACCCACAGAAACTAAGAGATAATAAATGTGTGTTGCTCTGAGCCAGTTTGTGGGTATTTGTTACATAGCAATAGGGAACTAATACAAAGCACAAGAAAAGGGTGTTCCAAGAGTGCCCTGGGGGAGATGACTTGAGACTAAGCGGTGACAGTAGGCCTCTCTGAGGAATCACATGTGAGTAGAGACCTGAAGGATAAGCAGAACCCAGCCATCAATAGTGGGGAATAGAATTACAATGGTTGGCTAGGATGTTATTACCACCAGTATTTTATGAATAAAGTACTGCTACCAAACAGCACATAATGGTCAAGAAGTGTAAGAATAAGCATTTCCTGTCCATAGATTCTACTCTTTTTAATCCTCTTTTCTCTGGCTGGTCCTCCCTTTCTCTGGCCAGGCCTTCCTAGGCCTTCTCATACAGGCCAGACGAAGAGGCTGAGTGAGTCCTTTTACTAAACATTCTGCAGATACATTTGTTTCTCTGTTGCAAATCACTGTGGCATTACTGGCTGGCTGTCTTAACAACAAATAGCAAATAATTCCACACTTAGCTCTGGCAGCCCTTCTTTTTTGATTCAATTCACTCCCACCTACCTAATTAAAATGCACCTCCCAATGGCAGGGATTTTGACACATCCCTCTTTATGTTCCAATACCACGCAAAGTATTAAAATGGCTGTCCCATCCCCACAATTTCCTCCCCTCACCCCCCGCCCCCCCACACACACCAATGTCTTATGGACCAATTCCTAAACACCCTCCAAATTCAAGCTCTGAAGTCACAGCCCCTGTGAAATTATCTTTCCCCTCCCCACGTGCCAGAATTAGTAATCTTTCTTCTATGCACCTTGAACCTATCATTGCACTGATTAGACTGTATTATGATTTATCCTTTGGTATTGTCTCCTTCACTAGTTGCTTATTGAGCTCTAACAGCATTATAAAAGCCTACTGTGTGCCAGAGGCTGGAAATACAGTAATGAATTCAGCACAGCCCCTGCCTGGAGGGGAGGCAGGATGTGAACAAGAGGTTTGAACATAATATGGTAAGTGTACAGATCCTTATGTGTCCCAGGTGCTTCCAATCTGAAAGGGTAGTAGCTGAGTCGTTGGCTTCCTGGAGAATCTAGAAAGAATTCCTAGAGGAAGTATCAGGGGACCTGAATGGGAAAGAGTTAGATAGTGCTGTGGACTGAATTGTGTCCTTCCCCCAAATTCATATTTTGAAGCCCTAACCCCCCAAAGTGACAGTATTTAAGGATGAGGATTTGGGATCATTAGGATTACATGAGCTCATGAGTGTGGGGCCCTTACATTGGGATCAGTACCCTTACAGGAAGAGACACCAGAGGGCTAGCTCACTCGCTCTCCGCACCATATGAGGATTCAGTAAGAAGGAGGCTATCTGAAATCCAGGAGGAGAGTCTTTACCAGAAACCAATTATGCCAGCACCCTGATCTTGGACTTTCCAGCCTCTAGAACTGTGAGAGGGAAAGTTCTATAGTTTAAGCCATTTTGTTATAGCAGCCTGAGCAGACTAAGACAGACAGGCAAAGAAGGATAAGCCTTGGCATTTCTGTCAGAGGCACCAGCTTTAAGAAAGGCATGGAGACATGAATCAACACAGAGTATGAAGGAATCTATGAGAACTGCAATTGACACATGTACAAAATTGAAATAAGCAAGAAGGTATGGCCCAGGTGGTGATGAAGTTAATGCCCAACTGACAGGAACCTCCTTTCTGTGAAAAGTGGCCTTCACCCACAAGATGAAGCTTCCACAACCATGTTTCTATCACATGACTCTCTTGAGCATAGTTGATTGAAGTAGGGTGCCCATGTGACCAAAGCTGAGCCAATCAGATCCTCCTGGTAAATTTGGAATTGGTATAAGAATCCACCAGTAAGTCCAGACTCTTCTCTTGAATAAAGATGAGAATGTAAAAGCTATGTGGTTGCCGTGCACAGAGGGAAGCATAAAGAGTTGCTCTTGGGATGAAAAGAATAATGCAAATGGGCCCAGCAAAGAATCAGCTGGGGAAAAAATAGATGTCTGGAGTCCATGGAAGTCCCTTTCCAATTCTTGAAATACCCCAGATCCTTCTGATAAATTCCCTTTTTTCCTTATTTGTTCAAGCTGTTTTGCTTTGGTTTCTGCCGCTTGGGACCAAAAATGTTGGTGTATCCCAGGTATCTGTCCAAGGCCCTTGTTCTCTTATTCATCTTCTCTTTCTTCTTAAGTGATCATCACCTAGTCCCCAGATAAAAACACCATTTCTGTTCTCCCAAACCCCAAATTTGTCTTCTCTCATATAGCCAACTGTTTACTTCACATCTTTGTTTGAATTGGCTAAAGATACCTCAAACCCATCAAGTCCACCAGAATTTGTTGATTCCTCCTTGTCTACTAAACCTTTTTCTCCCTAGTCTTCTCCATCTCTAAAAATGACACCAGTATCTACCATTCCTCAAGCCACATGTTTGGAATTATCTTTGTTTTTCTTTTCCTTCAGTTCCTTCATCCATATCAACAAGTCCTGTCAACTCCATTTATAAAAGATATATCAAATCTATCCATGCCTCTCCACTGCCACCACCCTAAGTCCAAGCCATCAAAATCCCCTTACTGTTCTACCTAGGTCATCTCTCCCTGCTGCCATGCTTCCTGACCTCTCCCTTGCCCCTACTTCAGCCAACATGTACATGCAACTATTATCCTCAGAGCTGCCAGAATAATCCTTTCAGAACACAGTGTAGGTCATGCCATTCACCCACTTAAACCTTACAATGGCTTCCCATTGCATTTAGGAAAAAGGTATCCTAGCCTATAAGTCCTTACACAATCTGACCCTTGCCTACCTGTCTGAATTTTCTCACATTACTCTCCTCCTTGCTTACCAAGCATCAGAAACTGGTTTCTGTTGATCTCTCTTTTTTTTTTCTTTTAAACATATCTAAGTATTTCCCACCTCAGGCTTTTTATGTCTAAAAGTCCAGCTGCATCCTCTGTCTGCTCCTCATCGTCATTCAGTGGTCAGTTTAATTGGCAGTCACATCGGTAAAACTGGACGGATATTAAGTATCTCACATACTGCTCTATTTCTTTGAAGCACTTACAGCAATCTGAAAAA
>NW_023270931.1:0-1623 GCF_011800145.1 Mirounga leonina
TGGAAATCAATATGGAGGTTCCTCAAAGTTAAAAATAGAGTTACCCTATGACCCAGTAATTGCACTACTAGGGATTTACCTCAAAGAAACAGATGTAGTGAAAAGAAGGGGCACATGCACTCAGATGTTCATAGCAGCAATATCCTCAATAGCCAAACTGTGGAAAGAGCCCAGATGTCCATTGACAGAGGAATGGCTTAAGATGTGTGGGATGTATACGTGTGTGTGTGTGTGTGTGTGTTTATATATATAAATGTAATGGAATATTTCACAGCTGTCAAAAAGAATGATATCTTGCCACTTGAAACAATATGGATAGAGCTAGAGGCTATTGTTGTAGGTGAAATAACTCTGTCAGACAAAGGCAAATACCATAAGATTTCACTCATATGTGGAATTTTTTTTTTTGTAATTTTATTATGTTATTTTAGTCACCATACAATACCTCATTAGTTTTTGATATGGTGATCCACGATCCATTGTTCTCTTGTCACACCCAGTGTTCCATGCATTGCGTGGCCTCCTTAATACCCATCACTGAGCTAACCAATCCGCCCTCCCACCTCCCCACCAAAAACACTGCTTGTTTTTCAGCATCGATAGTCTCTCATGATTCATCCCTCCCTCTAATCCCCCCACCTCATTTTTCCCTTGCTTCTCCTAGTGTCCTCCATGCTATTCTTTATGTTCCACAAATAAGTGAAACCATATGCTAATTGACTTTCTCTGCTTGACTTATTTCACTTAGCATAATCTCCTCCAGTCCCATCCATGCTGATGTAAAAGTTCGGTATTCACCCTTTCTGATGGCTAAGTAATATTCCCTTGTATATATGGACCACATCTTCTTTATCCATTCATCTGTTGAAGGGCATCTTGGCTCTTTCCACAGTATGGACTTTTATCAGTTATATAATCATTCACACACACACACACACACACACACACACACACACACATATATATACATTTGCATTTCCCTGATTATGAATGACGTTAAGCACCTTTACTGTGTCTGCTGGCCATCTGTGTCTTCTTTGGTAAAATGTCTATTCATTTTTTGCCCATTTTTAAACTGGGTTATTAGGCTTGGGGATGTTGACTTTGTAAAGTTCTTTATAGATACTGGATACTAACCCTTTACCAGATGGGTTATTGGCAAATATCTTCTCCCATTCTTTAGGATGCCTTTGAGTTCTGTCATTTATTTACTTCTCTGTGCATAAGCTTTTCATCTTCATTAAGTCCCAGTAGTTTAGGTTTCCTCTGTTACCCTTGCCTCAAGAGGCATATTTAGAAAAACTGTTACTTTGGCTGAAATCAAAGACATTACTGCCTGTGCTCTCTTCTAGGATTTTCATGGTTCCAGGTCTCACATTTGCATCTTTAATCAATTTTGTGTTTATTTTTTGTTTGGTGATAGAAGGTGATCATCAGGGATATTGGTCTGTAATTCTCCTTTTTGATGGGGTCGTTCCCTGGTTTTGGTATCAAGTTAATGCTGGCCACATAGAAGGAGATTTTTAGTTTTCGTTTTGGTTGTTTCTTTCTTTTTTCTCTTCTTCTTCTTCTTCTTCTTCTTCTTCTTCTTCTTCTTCTTCTTCTTCTTCTTCTTCTTCTTCT
>NW_023270931.1:1633-10334 GCF_011800145.1 Mirounga leonina
CTTCTTCTCCTTCTTCTTCTTCTCCTTCTTCTTCTTCTTCTTCTTCTTCTTCTTCTTCTTCTTCTTCTTCTTCTTCTTCTTTTGAAGGAGCTTCAGGAGAAGAGGTATTATTCTTTCGTTAAATGTTTGATAGAATTCTCCTGGGAATTCATCAGGCCCTGGACTCGTTTTTTTGTTTGTTTTGTTTGTTTTTGTTTTTGACCACTCCTTCAATCTCTATACTGAATGTTTGTCTATTCAGGTTGTCAATTTCTTCCTGTTTCAATATTGGTAGTTTATAGTCATTCAACAACAGGTCACAGAGGCACACTTAGAGGGCAGATGACCTGCTCACTACTTTTCTATATGTTTCACCACACACTCCAGGCACCTGCCTGATGGTGTTTCTGCTCTTCTGGGATAGTATCATAAAGGACAAAGTGTTGTCGCACTCTCCTCCTCCAGGGTTGGGGAGCAGGTGTTTTCAGACTTGGAGTTTTGAATGCCAGTCAGTGCCAGAGATAAAACACACGGCCAATGTGGTGCTGGGTGTGCCAATGGCTGGGTACAGAGAGCTTGAGAGCAGGAATCTATCTAAAGCCTGGGACACAGGAAAGGAGACTGTTCACTTTTCTCTCAGTGTCTCCAGAACAACAGTGGGCATGTGTTCCCCTCCCCAGGATGGGAGGACTGGGTGATGTCATCTCGCACTCCACCACCCACAATCAGCATGGTGGGACTTCAGAGAGAAATACAGAGCTTCTGGTACAGTATGCAGTCACGTAACCCAAACTCGGCCTCCTCTGCCCCCTACAGGGCAGGTCTGACTGGGAGCCAGTGGACAGTTCCTCTCCCCAAATTGACCAACACACGACTCCCACATGTACCAAGTTGAATGATCACAGAGTGCTCCAAAGTGTCAACTTCACTTCTGCTGGAAACAGGACTGGGCTTTCTTTCTTTATCTTATTTCCCCCCTTTTGAATCAGGATTCCAATTTTTTTGTTCATTTGTTTGTTTCCTTTTCTCATTTTTTGGCATAGGCTTCCTTTTGTTTTTCTGTACTTTCTTATTTCCTTCTTTCCTTTTCCTTGGAACAGGCTTCCACTTTTTGTTTGTCCATTTGCTTTTTTGCTCCTTTCCCTTTTCACTTTCCTTGGATCAGGCTCCACCCCAAGCCTTTATCTGACTTATTTAACAAACAAATCAAAATGCACGTAGGTAAAGATCCAAACACTTCCCATACCAAGCAAGAAGGAACTCTCCAGGGGGAAAAAGCAGCTACAGCAAAATAGAGTGCACACAGCATACACCAGAAACACTTCCAGAAGGGACAGAGAGTGTCGGACCCCTTCTTAATACAGCATTACTCTCAGGTGCAGCCAACAGAACAAGCTTTCATACCTCACAAAAGATGGAAATGTAGTCAAAATGACAGGATGGTGGAATTCTCCTCAAGGGAAAAGTCAGGAAGATTTCATAGACAGGAACTTGCTGAAAACAGATGTAAGGAATGTCAGAGAACAAGAATTCAGATAAACAGCAATAAGACTACCAGTTGGACTTGAAAGAATCATAGAAGACACCAGAGAAATCCTTGCTGATTGGATAAAAGATATACCAGCTAGTCAGGCTGAAATGAAAAATGCTATAACTGAGATGCAAAACAGACTGAATATCATTATAAGGAGGACTGAAGAAGCTGAGGTCAAAACAGGTGAAATAGAATATAATGAAGTTGAAAAGAAGAGGGCAAGAATACTATTAGATCACAAAGGCAGACATAGGGAATCAGCCATCCCATAAAGCAAACTATTATCCGTATTTAGGAGACCCAGAAGAAGTAGGGCATGGAAAGAGGACAGAAGAATTATTTGAAGAATTTATAACTGAGAATTTACTTAATCCAGAGAAAAACAATGGCATTTGAGCCCAAGAGGCACAGATCTATCAGCAAAATGACCCATCGATAGTTGGTCTACAAGGGACTTATTTCTGACCGAGAGACACCTCCTCACTGACAATATGGAGGTTCCTAAAAAAGATAAAATAGGGGTGCCTGCCTGACTCAGATGGTTGGGCATCTGCCTTCCACTCAGGTCATAATCCCAGCGCCCCGGGATCGAGTCCCACATTGGATTCCCTGTTACGTTGGGAACCTGCTTCTCCTTCTGCTTCTGCCTCTCTCTCTCTCTGACTCTCATGAATAAATAAATAAAACACTTTTTAAAAAAGTTAAAAATAGAACTACCCTATGATCCAGTAATCCATCTCTGTACCTCTTCATCTTACTGTTCATCTTTATATTTTAACATATCCTTTAATTAGCTCATAAACATAATTGAGTTCTGTGAGCTGCTCTAGCAAATTAATTGAACACAAAAAGAGGGTCATTGGAACTTTCAAATTGCAGATGTTCAGTCAGAAGCATATGATAACCCATGCTTGTGTCTGATGCCCGAATTAAGTGGCAGCAATGTTGTAGCTCACCTGTGGGAACTGACATTATCTCCATGCAGAGAGTATCAAAATTAAGTTAAATCAGCGGTCATTCCATTGTTATTTTAGAGAATTACTTGTTCTGGGGGGGCGGGGAACATGTTTGTTAACCACAAGTGTCAGAATTATTCTTATTTTTTCAATTTGTTTTATTTATTTATAATTATCTTTTTTTTTTTTTGAGGTAGTGTTCCATGATACATTGTTTGCATATACCACCTGGGCTCACCCAGTCCCTCTCCCTCCTCCCCTCCAAAACCGTCAGTTTCATTCCCAGAGTCCATAGTTTCCCGTGATTCATCTCCCCCTCTGATTTCTCCTCCTTCATTTTTCCCTTCCTTTTCCTAATGTCCTCCATGCTATACCTTATATTCCACAAATAAGTGAAAGCATATGATAATTGTGTTTCTATGACTTATTTCCCATAGCATAATACTCCCCAGTTCCATCCATGTTGATGAAAATGTTGGGTATTCATCCTTCCTGATGGCAGAGTAATATTCCATAGTATATATGGACCACATCTTCTTGATCCATTTCTCTGTTGAAGGACATCTCAGCTTCTTTCAGTTACACTATTGCCGACATTACTGCTATGAACATGGAATGCATATGGCCTTTATTTTCAATATATCTGTATCTTTGGGGTAAATACCCAGTAGTAAAATTCCTGGGACATAGGGTAGCTCTATTTTTAATTATCTGAGGCACCTCCACACTGTTTTCCAAAGTGGCCGTACCAACATGCATTCCCACCAACACTGTTAGAGGTTTCGCCTTTCTCCACAAGCTCTCCAATATTTGTAGTTCCTTGCCTTGCCAATTATTGTCATTCGAACTGATGTAAGGTGGTATTTCAATGTGTTTTTTTTTTTTTTTACTTTTTATTGTCATGTTAATCGTCATACATTACATTCAATGTGGTTTTGGTTTGAATTTCCATGATGGCTAATGAAATAATACCTATTCTCCTGAACCAGTTTCAAAAACAAAAAATCAAAACAAACAAACAAACAAACAAAACGGAATGAAACTTAGAAACTCCTTCTATTTGGCCCGCATTAACTTGATACCAAAACTAGGCAAAAGCTCCTTCAAAAAGGAGAATTACAGATCAATATCCCTGATGAGTGTGATTGCCAAAATTCTCAATAACATCCTACCTAATAGGATCCAACAGTACATTAAAAGGATGATCCCTGGGCGCCTGGGTGGCTCAGTTGGTTAAGCCACGCCTTCACCTTGGGTCATGATCCTGGAATCCTGGGATCGAGTCCCACATCAGGCTCCCTGCTCAGCAGGGTGTCTGCTTCTCCCTCTGACACTCCTTCCTCTCATGCTCTCTCTCTATCATGCACTTTCTCTCTCTCAATAAATAAATAAATAAAAATCTTTAAAAAATAAAAATAAAAAAAAAAATGCATGAACCCGGGGCATGTGTGCGGCTCATTTGGTTAAGCGACTGCCTTCAGCTAAGGTCATGATCTTGGATTCCCGTGATTGAGTCCCACATCGGGCTCCCCGCTCACCGGGTGATCTGCTTCTCCCTCTGACCCTCTTCCCTCTCATGCTCTGCATCTCTCATTCTCTTTCTCAAATAAATAAATAAAATTTTTAAAAAAATTTTAAAAATATGATCCATCACAAACAGGTGGGATGTATTCCTGGGATGCAAGAGCGTTTCCTCATTCACAAATCAATCAGTGTGACAGAACACATAAATAAGAGAAGAGAAAAAAAAAAAAAAAAAACATGTCCTCTCAAATGGTGTAGAAAAAAGCATTTGAGAAAATACTGCATCCTCTCCTAATTATAAATCATCAGAGTGTAGGGATAGAGGGAACTTTCGTCAAGTTCATAAAATCCATCTATGAAAAGCCCACAGTGAAAATCATTCTCAATGGGGAAAAGCTGAGAGCATTCCCCTTAAGATCAGGAACACGACAAGGATGCCCACTCACACCACTATTGTTCAACAGAGTACTAGAAGTCCTGCATCCAAGATCAGATAACAAAAAGAAGTAAGAGGTATTCAAATTGGCAAAGAGGAAGTCAAACTCTCTCTCTTTGAAGAGGACATGAGACTTTATGTGGAAAACCGAAAAGAATCCACCCCTTAAATTCCTAGAACTCATACAGCAATGCAGTGATGTGGCAGGATACAAAATCAATGCAGAGAAATCAGTTGCTTTTTTATACACTAACAATGAAACTGTTGAAAAGGAAATTAGAGAATCTATTCCATGTACAATAGCACCAAAAAACCATAAGATACCTAGAAATAAACCTAAACAAGGATGTATAGGATATGTACTCTAGAAAATACAGGACAGGGGCGCCTGGGTGGCTCAGTCCTTAAGCATCTGCCTTCAGCTCACATCATGTACCAGGGTCCTGCGTTCCAACCCCACATCAGGCTCCCTGCTCCATGGGGAAGCGTGCTTCTCCCTCTCCCACTTCCTGTGCTTGTGTTCTCTCTCTCACCATGGCTCTCTCTGTCAAATAAATAAAATCTTTTAAAAAAGTTAAAAAAAGAAAGTACAGAACACTTATGACGGAAATTGAAGACAGTAAAAGATGGAAAAATCTTCCTAGCTCATGGATCAGAAGAGTAAACATTGTGAAAATATGTAACCTGCCCAGAGCAATCTACACTTTCAAAGAAATCCCTATCAAAATACCATCGACATTTTTCACAGAGCTGGAACAAACAATCCTGAAATTTGTATGGAACTAGAAAAGACCCTGAGTCACCAAGGAAATGTTGAAAAAGAAAAACAAATCTGCGGCATCACGTTGTCTGATTTCAAACTACATTACAAATCTGGGATCACCAAGACAGCATGGTATTAGCGGAAAAGAGACGAATAGAGCAATGCAACAGAATAGAGCATCCAGAAATGGACCGTCAACTCTGTGGCCAACATATCTTTGATAAAGCAGGAAAAAAAATATGGAATGCGAAAAACGACAGCCTCTTCAATAAGTGGTGCTGGGAAAATTGGACAGATATATATGGAAGAATGAAACTTGACCATTCCCTTACACCATACACAAAGATAAACTCAAAATGGATGAAAGACCTCAATGGGAGACAGGAATCCATCAAAGTCCTAAGGAGAACATAGGCAGTAGATTCTTCGACATCAGTCACAGCAACTTCTTTCAAGACACATCCCCAAAGTCAAGGGAAACAAAGCGAAAATGGACTTTTAGGACTTCATGAAGATAAAAAGTCTGCAGAGCAATGGAAACAGTCAACTAAACAAAGAGGCAACCCACCGAATGGGAGAAGATATTTGCAAATGACACTACAGATAAAGTGCTGGTATCAAGATGTACAAAGAAGCTCTCAAACTCAAGACTCAAAAAACTAATAACCAAGTAAATAAAAAAATAAGGTCAGAGGTCATGAACAGACAGGTCTGCAAAGAAGACATACAAATGGCTAACAGGCACATGGAAAAATGTTCATCATTATCCATCAGGCTAATTCCAATCAAAACCACGATGAGATATCACAATCTTTTAAAAGATTCATTTATTTTATTTTAGAGAGATACAATGAGCACAGGTGCAGAAGAAGAGGGAGAGAAACTCAAGCAGACTCTACAAACTGTGGAGAGCTTGACATAGGCTCAATCTCACAATCCTTTAGATGGTGACTTGAGCTGAAAGCAAGAGTCAGACGCTAAACAGACTGAGCCACCCTGCTGCTCCCAGAAGTGTCCCAATGGGCATGGTGTCTTTATCATAAGTAAGGGAGAAACACAGGAGGGAAAAATCCCATTCCATCAAAGAGGAAGAAAAGGACTGGAGTTTTTCCTATTAAACTTACACACGTTATATGTCACTTAAATCCTAAATACGCTGTGAATTGTGCAAGACTGTTGAATCTCAGATCTGTACCTCTGAAACAAATAATGCAATATATGTTAAGAAAAAAAAAAAAAAAAGAAGAAGAAGTAGAAGAAGGTAGCGGGAGGGGAAGAATGAAGCAGGGGAAATCGGAGGGGTGGGCGAACCATGAGAGACGATGGGCTCTGGAAAACAAACAGGGTTCTCGAGGGGAGGAGGGTGGGAGGATGGGTTTAGCCTGGTGGTGGGTATTGAGGAGGGCACATTCTGCATGGAGCACTGGGTGTTGTGCACAAACAATGAATCGTGGAACACTTCATCTAAAACTAATGATGTAATGTTTGGGGATTAACCTAAGAATAAAAATAAATAAATAAAAATTAAAAAAAATACAAGCTACACAATCTAAATCTCAGTATACTTGTTAGTACTATCAGACGAATCTCTGTCACCCAGAGATTTTTATAATAAATAAATTGTTTTATATAAAAAAAAATTTGAAGTGAGGTTTGAATCCAATTATTAAAAACGGTATGAATTTTGTGAAGCATTTTGGTGATATGACCTTTCCGATGTAATTCCATATATCCAATGCAAACACTAATTAACAAATATAGTGACCCAAAAAGGAACAAAATAAACATGTTATGGGCTTTTTCCCGTTAAAGTATTTAAACAGAGAGGCAACTATGTTTAGGTGGTTCTTATGCCTTGGCGGCCAGCAGACAGAAACAACCCCAAGCCATAATCAATTCCTGAAAATGCTGCAAAGTCAAGAATTTGGAACTTAAGAATAACCAATCAGAAGCATTTAAGTAGGCTTTCCCAAACATTTAAGTCATTGCCTATCAAATAACGTCCTTGGTTTGCTCTGTGTCTCCTTTAGAAACACCTTTCCCCTGATCCTATCCACAGGACACTACTAATGACATTTGTTGAGTACTGCCTTATACGAACCAGACTTTACTCACATGAAATATTGAAAATCTTATTGTGCTTCAGTTTTTCTTCTTTAAAAAAATATATTTTTTAATTCCAGTGTAGTTAATATATGGTGTTATATTAGTTTCAGGTATACAATATAGTGAATCACAAATTCCATTCATTACTCAGTGCTCATTATGGTAAGGGCATTCTTCATCCCCATCACCGGTTTCACTGATCCCTCACCCACCTCCCCTCTGGTGACCATCGGTGTGTTCTCCATAGTTAAGTGTTTGCGGGTTTCTGCAGGGTGGTTTGGTCCTCTTTTTTTTTTTATTATTTTGTTTATTTCATGAATTCCTCATATCACTGCAATGTTATGCTCTGTCTTACTGTCACTGACTAGATCTATCCATGTTTTACAAAAAGTCAAGTTTTCATTCTTCTTTATGACTAATATTCAACTGCAAATATATATATGCAATTACATATATATAGACACAAATGTGTGTGTGTGTGGGGGGGTACTGCATCTTCCCTATCCATTCATCAATCAGTGGACACTTGTGTTCCTTCTGTATCTTGACTATGGTAAATAATGCTGCGGTAAACATAGGGATGCCTCAGTTTTCCTGTTAATATCCCTTGAACATGTTGGAGACACAAGAATGCCAAAGATAACCTAATATATCGTGAGGGTTTCCATATTCCAGCTACTATGTTAAGTGTTCTGCAAGGATAATCTGTTGCTCATCATAAAAAATTGATGTTGTAAATTAATTAATGTTCAATTAAAGTTTTTTTCGTTTTTTACATCTTTCTTTAGTTCTTTGACCGGTTTTAAAATAGTTGATTTAAAGACTTTGCCTAATATATTTGACATTAGGTCTTTTTCCGGACAGGCTATGATAAATTATTTTTTGTCTTTTAAGTTGACCGTGGTTTTCTGTTTTTTGGTATGCCCTACAGTTTTTCATTTCAGTTTGTGTGTGTTTGTTTATGTGTTGTTATTGTTGTTGTTGTTGTTGTTGTTATAGTTGTTGTTGTTGTTTTTTCTGGTTTAACCCTGGATATTTCAATCTATCAAAGTGGAAATTCTGGAAATCAGATTCTCGTATTCCTCACGTTTATTTACTGTTATTTTTTGGCTGTTGTTTTGTTGTAGGCTCTCCCTGTGTTGAAGACCTGCCTTAGGTGTAACTTAATGTTCTCTTATGTCTCTTCTGATTCTTTCTGAGGCCATTCACACACACTTCCTAATTTTTGCCATATGTGCAGTGGTTTTGGAATGTTCTTGTATTTAAATCTGGCTCATGAAAGGCTAAAAGAGAAGGAAAAGGCTGGGGGAAGAGAGCAGTAGCCCTATAATCTCCTGTAAGTCACTTCAACCCAACACATGGGCATGTAACAATGAGAGGAGGGAACAACAATGGTTGTCTGC
>NW_023270932.1:0-15878 GCF_011800145.1 Mirounga leonina
ACATGGAGGCTAAAGAGCATCCTACTAAAGAATAAATGGGTCAAGCAAGAAATTAAAGAAGAATTAAAAAAATTCATGGAAACCAATGAAAATGAAAACACAACTATTCAAAATCTTTGAGATGCAGCAAAGGCAGTCCTGAGAGGAAAGTATATAGCAATACAAGCCTTTCTCAAGAAACAAGAAAGGTCTCAAGTACACAACCTAACCCTACACCTAAAGGAGCTGGAGAAAGAACAGCAAATAAAGCCTAAACCCAGCAGGAGGAGAGAAATAATAAAGATCAGAGCAGAAATCAATGAAATAGAAACCAAAAGAACAGCAGAACAGATCAACGAAACTAGGAGCTGGTTCTTTGAAAGAATTAACAAGATTGATAAACCCCTGGCCAGACTTATCAAAAAGAAAAGAGAAATGACCCAAATCAACAAAATCATGAATGAAAGAGATCACAACCAACACCAAAGAAATACAAACAATTATAAGAACATATTATGAGCAACTCTATGCCAGCAAATTAGATAATCTGGAAGAAATGGATGCATTCCTAGAGATGTATCAACTACCAAAACTGAAACAGGAAGAAAGAGAAAACCTGAATAGCCCTATAACCACTAAGGAAATTGAAGCAGTCATCAAAAATCTACCAATAAACAAAGGCCCAGGGCCAGATGGCTTCCCAGGGGAATTCTACCAAACATTTCAAGAAGAATTAATACCTATTCTTCTGAAACTGTTCCAAAAAATAGAAATGGAAGGAAAACTTCCAAACTCGTTTTATGAGGCCAGCATTACCTTGATCCCAAAACCAGACAAAGACCCCGTCAAAAAGGAGAATTACAAACCAATATCTCTGATGAACATGGATGCAAAAATTCTCACCAAAATACTAGCCAATAGGATCCAACAGTACATTAAAAGGATTATTCACCACAACCAAGTGGGATTTATCCCTGGGCTGCAAGGTTGGTTCAACATCCGCAAATCAATCAACGTGATACAATACATTAACAAAAGAAAGAACAAGAATCATATGATCCTCTCAATAGATGCAGAAAAAGCATTTGACAAAGTACAGCATCCTTTCTTGATCAAAACTCTTCAGAGTATAGGCATAGAGGGTACAAACCTCAATATCATAAAAGCCATCTAGGAAAAACCTACAGCGAATATCATTCTCAATGGGGAAAAACTGAGAGCTTTCCCCCTAAGGTCAGGAACGCGGCAGGGATGTCCACTATCACCACTGCTATTCAACATAGCACTAGAAGTCCTAGCCACAGCAGTCAGACAACAAAAAGAAATCAAAGGCATCCAAATTGGCAAAGAAGAAGTCAAACTCTCACTCTTTGCAGATGATATGATACTTTATGTGGAAAACCCCAAGGACTCCACCCCAAAACTGCTAGAACTCATACAGGAATTCAGTCAAGTGGCAGGATATAAAATCAATGCACAGAAGTCAGTGGCATTCCTATACAACAACAACAAGACAGAAGAAAGAGAAATGAAGGAGTCGATCCCATTTACAATTGCACCCAAAACCATAAGATACCTAGGAATCAATCTAACCAAAGACACAAAGGATCTATACTCAGAAAACTATAAAATACTCATGAAAGAAATTGAGGAAGACACAAAGAAATGGAAAAACGTTCCATGCTCATGGATTGGAAGAACAAATATTGTGAAGATGTCAATGCTACCTAGAGCAATCTACACATTCAATGCAATCCCCATCAAAATACCATCCACTTTTTTCAAAGAAATGGAACAAATAATCCTAAAATGTGTATGGAACCAGAAAAGACCCCGAATAGCCAGAGGAATGTTGAAAAAGAAAAGCAAAGCTGGCGGCATCACAATTCCGGACTTCCAGCTCTATTACAAAGCTGTCATCATCAAGACAGCATGGTACTGGCACAAAAACAGACACATAGATCAATGGAACAGAATAGAGAGCCCAGAAATGGACCCTCAACTCTATGGTCAACTCATCTTTAACAAAGCAGGAAAGAATGTCCAATGGAAAAAAGACAGTCTCTTCAACAAATGGTGTTAGGAAAATTGGATAGCCACATGCAGAAGAATGAAACTGGACCATTTCCTTACACCACACACAAAAATAGACTCCAAATGGTTGAAAGACCTCAATGTGAGACAGGAGTCCATCAAAATCCTAAAGGAGAACACAGGCAGCAACCTCTTTGACCTCAGCCGCAGCAACTTCTTCCTAGAAATATTGCCAAAGGCAAGGGAAGCAACGGCAAAAATGAACTATTGGGACTTCATCAAGATAAAAAGCTTTTGCACAGCAAAAGAAACAGTCAACAAAACCAAAAGACAACCGACAGAATGGGAGAAGATATTTGCAAATGACATATCAGATAAAGGGCTAGTATCCAAGATCTATAAAGAACTTATCAAACTCAACACCCAAAGAACAAATGATCCAATCAAGAAATGGGCAGAAGACATGAACAGACATTTTTCCAAAGACATCCAAATGGCCAACAGACACATGAAAAAGTGCTCAATATCGCTCAGCATCAGGGAAATCCAAATCAAAACCTCAAGGAGATTATCACGTCACACCAGTCAGAATGGCTAAAATTAACAAGTCAGGAAACGACAGATGTTGGCGGGAATGCGGAGAAAAGGGAACCCTCCTACACTGTCGGTGGGAATGCAAGCTGGTGCAGCCACTCTGGAAAACAGTATGGAGGTTCCTCAAAAAGTTGAAAATAGAGCTACCATACGATCCAGCAATTGCACTCCTGGGTGTTTACCCAAAAGATACAAAAGTAGGGATCCGAAAGGGTACGTGCACCCCGATGTTTATAGCAGCAATGTCCACAATAGCCAAACTGTGGAAAGAGCCAAGATGTCCATCGACAGATGAATGGATAAAGAAGATGTGGTATATATATACGATGGAATATTTTGCAGCCATCAAAAGGAATGAGGTCTTGCCATTTGCAACAATGTGGATGGAACTGGAGGGTATTATGTTGAGCGAAATAAGTCAAACAGAGAAAGACATGTATCATATGACCTCACTGATATGAGGAATTCTTAATTGCAGGAAACAAACTGAGGGTTGCTGGAGTGGGGGGTGGGGTGGGAGGGATGGGGTGATTGGGTGACAGACACTGGGGAGGGTATGTGCTCTGGTAAGTGCTGTGAATTGTGCAAGAATGTTGAATCTCAGATCTGTACCTCTGAAACAAATAATGGAATATATGTTAAAAAAAAAAAAAAAAAGAAGATGATGATGATAGCAGGAGGGGAAGAATGAAGGGGGGGAAATTGGAGGGGTAGATGAACCATGAGAGACAATGGACTCTGAAAAACAAACTGAGGGCTCTAGAGGGGAGTGGGTGGGGGATGGGTTAGCCTGGTGATGGTTATTAAAGAGGGCACGTTCTGCATGGAGCACTGGGTGTTATGCACAAACAATGAATCATGGAACACTTCATCTAAAACTAATGATGTAATGTATGGGGATTAACATAACAATAAAAATGTTTTTAAAAAGAATAATTAAAAATAAATAAATAAATGAGTGCTGTGACTCTTAAATATTAGAGAAACTAGCAAGTCGATAAACTAGCAAGGACGACTAAATACTGTTCCGTTTTAATGAGCTATGTAGCCCCTCCTTCATAACGAAAATAAAATTTTAATCTAACTAGAGTGAGAATTTGGAACATTTTATTGTAGACCCAGGAATGTTTTATCCTAAAATGGCCACAACGGAAGTTCAAAAAACAACATTCAACTGTTTAAGAAAACTGCTAAGTTACCAATAGATTCTACACTGTTTTAAGAGTCAGAAAAGAGATGCTCAGAAATTTGTTCAGAAACTGTCAAATCACAAAGAATGTCAGAAAAATGGACATTTTTAAAAAGCCAAAAGTTTCATATACTAGCAAAATTAAAAAGGTAACCAAACCCACTGACGTGCCTATCACGTCCCACATCTCCAACATCCTCACACACAACTGAGAAGCCATGGGTAGAAGCAGGTCAACGAGGAGCCTCTCCCGCAGGGCACCAGGGAGGAAACTAGTTGTGGATTCACTCACTCAAGTATCTAATGAGTAGTACGACTTAAAACACTCAGACAGAACGGGGGGTGAGGGGGACTGCCAGATCTGCCCCCTTCACTGTTTCTCCTCAACACCACGGACAGAGCCAGGCAGCTGGTACATGGAGGCATCAGGAGCACAAATATTGATCCTCCATGGAACATTCACTAAGAAAAGCACAAAGAACCACAGGGATGACTTGCTTCTACACTGAAGGACTGGGGAACCTGTCAGTGGGGACGTCACAGTTAAACGAGGTCTGAAAGGATAAACTGAGGAAAGCACAGATGAGAAACTGTGGTTAAGTGTGGGCAGAAGCATGGTGTCATTCTGCTCATGGCCAAGTCAGGAAACAGGGAACAAACCAGGGACGGGATCCGAGAGCAGAGCCTAGAACACCACGGAAGGAGCCATGGGGATGGAGGAAGAGGAACAGACGTAAGGTCAGATCTGCCAGGCTGAGTGTCACTCACTGCTCCCGGTCACACGCTGCAACAGATAGCGAGACAGACAGGGATCCGAGCACCCTCCCTCAAAGGCTGTCATTCTGAAAGGGGAAGAGAAGTAAAGGGTTAACCGCAGTGCAATGTGAGGTTTACTCGAGGAGCAGGTACACAGGGAGTTACCTAGCTGACCTTATGGGGTTAGGGAAGTTATGGCTTCTAAGTTCTTACTCGGAGGCTAAGTACTGCCCCCCAAAGTGTGGGTGGGAGACGGAGACCGGACGTGGCCTTGGGGTTGGAGACCGTAGCCCTGACGACTCCATTCACCTGGGGTCACATTCAGACCACACAGCCACTCGCCTTTGGCTAAGACAGGTTCATCACCGAAAAACAAGCATGCAAAGCCCACTCCAATAAGGTGATCAAGTCAGGGCCTAGATTTTTGGGGTTTCGTGGACTTGGTGAACAGGAAACTCAATCAAATTTGATGCCCAAAGAATTACGTTAACCCTCCTGGTTGTCATACTTGTTTGCTCTGATTATCTATTGCTGTTTGATTAACATTTTTGGCCTTAGTCTTTGTGGTTAAGTGGGGTCAAAATTTTGGAAAAAGGAGGCAAAACAGATAAATGAGTAAAAGAAGACTAGAAGTAACAAATACATAAGTTTTATGGGAATTCAGAACATCGCTTCACAACACACAACATAGGATGGTTCAAACCAAGCCCCAGTTTTACTCTCTGATCCAAAAGAATCAACACTTACTGAGCATTTACTGCATACACCGTTCTAAGTGCTTTATAGCCATTAATTCTTTTATTTTTTTTAAGATTTCATTTATTTATTTGAAAGATAGCAAGAGAGAGCACAAGCAGGGTGGAGAGGGAGAAGCAGGCTCCCTGCAGAGCAGGGAGCTCGACGTGGGGCTTGATTCCAGGACCTTGAGATCATGATCTGAGCCGAAGTCAGACGATTAACTGAGCTACCCAGGCGCCCCAGCATCCATTCCTTTAAACCTTGTGACAACCCTATAAAGCTAACTGGTACCCGTCCCTCTCTTATTGACAAGGGACTGAGGTATATGAAGGTCAAATGAACTGTCCAAGGACACTGGGCTGCCCAGCAGGTCTGACCCCAGAGCCCGCTCTCTCATCACCACCTACACTGCCTACATGGATCCTACTGCTCAGTGCTGTGCAAAATCATTTTCATTTAGCACAAGACGATAATTTTATTTTGCCTGGCTTATAATATATACTCTATGGGCCCTAAGGGAATCATTTCAATATTTTTACTTTTGTGCAGAGTATGGTATACATCATTGTAAAGACAATGACCAATTACATTTAAAAGTTACTTTTTTTTTTTTTTTTTTTTTTTTTTTTTAAGATTTTATTTGACAGAGAGAGACACAGCGAGAGAGGGGAACACAAGCAGGGGGAGGGGGAGAGGGAGAAGCAGGCTCCCGGCCGAGCAGGGAGCCCGACGTGGGGCTCGATCCCAGGACTCTGGAATCATGACCCGAGCCGAAGGCAGACGCTTAACGACTGAGCCACCCAGGCGCCCCTAAAAGTTACTTTTTTAAATATTTACTGCAATTTTATGGATAGGCTGACTGAAAATGCTTATTCCTCTTTGGCATGACTTTTTTCCTGTGGATACACACAAAAAGTTATGTCAAACAAAAATATCACCTCAAGATGGACAAATCTTACACCATGATGAGAGCTTTAATGTGGATATTCTGGGAGAAACTAAAACCCCTCACATTCCACCTGGGTCCCAGGGACAGAAAACCCAATTCACACTGGGGGAGATTTCTTGGTTTACATAACTGAAAGTCAAGCAGTAATGATGCGGCAGGCACAACAAGGTCTCAGGACCCAGTGGTCCCCAAGCACAGCTAGAGCCCTGCCGTCCTCCACAGATGGGCGTCCCCTGCGAGGTGGCTTCCTTTTCAGAGAGGCCATGCCCTCCTCAGTGCATTGCAAGGACTCTAGGCCCTGCATGTTTTCAGCTTGATTTCCTAAAGCTTTCGTTCCTCAAAATGCATATGCAGTTCTGGACTGAAAGGAAATGTCCAGGTCCACAGGGATGCTCTTCCTCCTGGGACAGGGATGGGGCTGTGACTTCCTTTCGCCCACTAGGAGCCCGTCTCTAGACAGAGGGCAGACCACCACAGCGGAGTGCTAAAAGTGGGCACAGGTGACCCCCAAAGGACATCAGCAGTCATCTGGAAGGGTGAATTCACACTGCATGGGACGTTCAACAGAAGCCTAACAAGCTGGTCTAGAGAGTTCATCTCCTTGAAGATCCACCCAGAAACACAGCTCAAAACCAGCTTGACCAGCACCCAGCAAGGAAAACCACCGGCAACCACTCGGGGAGGCACATTCTCCGAAGCGCTTGGGGAAGCTGTCGGAACAGCCAGAGGACTGGGCAGGCACCCTTCCTGGGCACAGAGTCAGGACAAGACGGGGCCCATCATTGGCTCACTGCCGGCAGCTTTTTCAGAAGCAGATGAAGCCAGAGCACAGGGTAAGGGCAGGAACAACGAAGAACGGGATTGCACATGGTATCCAGTTACCTTTGCCAAGGAACCGGATGCTGACAACCAGGAAGTCTGTCCCCAAGAGGGACGGGGAGGGGCTGGAAAGGCAGGTGCTCTTCCCCAAGCAGGTGCAGGATGTGAATCGCAATCTATACACCCTCCAAGCCCACCCTGTCGACCCAAAGCCCACGGACCCAGCTCCCTACACAGGAGTGTTTCTGTCATGAATAAACACGGAACGCCCTGCTTATTCTTTGTATTCACGAGTACCTGCGAAACAAGACACATTTGAAACGCTGATGATCAGCTAGGACCACGGTCACAGGATAAAAAGAACTTGCACATAAAACTGTGGTGGATGAAGAATGACTTTTAACTTCCTAAGATGTTTTGCCTGCTAACTTCCTGTGTGGTAGCCTATAATTCTTTTAGAACCAACACACTGGCAGTGCTCTGAAGAGGACTCCCATCTGTCCAACATGATGAATCATAGTTATTTTTATTGTATCCAATGAATGACCCAGACATCCTTTCCAAGGGTCAATAAATGATATATTAACTGATTTTCCCTTTAAGATCAATACTCAAAGTGTCCATCCTTCAACTCCTTGGGTAATCATGAAGCTGTCCTCAAATACAGTCATAAAACAATAACAGCATTTCTTCGATTTCATCATGTAGGCACAGGATGGAAGATACTCTGTTAAAAACAGACATAAGAAATGCTCTAACAATATTGATCATATTAGAATGCTTTAGTTTCAGAAGTGGTTGGATTCTGGGTATCTGGAATCCAATGTAACCCAAATGCTGCAAAGCATATTTTTGCTTTTAATATGTAATTTGCAATTTCCCCCAATTTCAAAAATGAAGTAGACAAAGAGAAGCAATAGATTGCCATAGGGGGACATATTTATGTCACCAGGAAGAAATAATGCAAAGTAACCTGAATTCTATAAAAATAAAATCTATCCTTATTAATTCATCAAAATCACAAGTAACCTAAGCCATACAAAAATAGTGGTAAAAGAATACATGTTTATTTCTGTCTCAAGCAGGACCACTTTGGACAACTCTTCTGTAAATGTGAAGTTTCTTGGAAGGAAAAGGAATAAAGGATTAACAGAATGAAAAGTTGGCTCAGAGCACTTATCTGAGAAAACATCTCCGTGGTGAGAAAACTCTCGTTTTAAGCACTTCATCACTTTGGATTACTTGAGGTAGTATTCTTTTCTCTAAGCTTACCCTGTAACCTACAATTATCCGGCAGAAGCGACAGGTCACTAGAGTAAGTCACCCAAGGCTCACTGATTTCTTCACCAAGAACAGAGGATTTCAAGGGAGAGGTAATGAAGGGGCAGAGGGGCTCACAGACACAAAGTTGTCAGTGAGAGTCAATCCCACCTTTATGGGCCTCCTCATGGACAGGACATTACAGTGATCTATAAAAAGGCAGTGTGCTTTAGGACAGGACTTTCTCCCCTGTTTTCGTTCATTAGGTCCCTTACTCTGCCCAGATGAGCCTGAGCAGACCGTGTTCCCCACAGCCTGCTCACAGTGTTGCCAGATGTGGGGCATAAAATACTGCAATTTGTTCTTTTCCAAGCAATGAAAAAGTCACATCATCTAAAAGGAAATGGTCCACACACTCCACAGTTAGTGTTGGAGCCCAGTGTGTGAGTCACCCAGTGCCTGCACAAGACAATCTGGCTACTGGAGAATCCTGATTAATGACTTCTCTTACACACCGGAGTAACCTGACGTGCCAAAAATCACAATCTTTCATCAATTCGCCACGTTTTGCCTTGGCTACCTATTCCCTTACCCAGAGAATGTGAAGGAAAATGAGAATGGTGTTCTGAGGCACATGAACCGCGGATGTCCATGTTGCTTCTTGCAAGTTGTGGGGGAGGGGGCGGGGGTGACATCCCCTGGAGGTGCTAGCGGCCTCCCCCAGCCTGTGCGGGGAGCCTGGGGATTTTCTAGTCACCAACAGAATTCACCACCTGAAATAAGTACCAGGTCCGCCAGTTCCTATCGCATGCAGTGCTCCCCAAGGACACACAGCCAGCAAGTGCCCAGGACCCCAGGGAGAGTCCTTGTCCGAAGTCCTCCCCTGAGCTCTCCTGCCTCCGAGGGGACAGACAAAGGCGGTGCGCTCTACATTCCGAGCTCCAAAGCCACGCCAGCCCTGGCCCGCGGCATTACCGCCACCGAGGAAGAGCTCGCTACCCATCGCTTCATTTTAAGCGGTACCAGACAGCCCATGCTGAGAAGTCACGAATTCCCAATTCCAAGCCCCGGCCGGAATCGCCATCCCTTTGGCAGAAGAGAACACAGGCGGCTGGAATCACAGCAGCTGCGAAGTGTGCAAGAGTCAAAGGAAGAGAGGCTGCCTCGAGTTTCCCATGCAAATCTCCAGCCACTGGGCATGCTCTCTCCTCTCTCCACCTGTGCCCGCTCCCACCTCCACGTGCGCCCTCTCCACCTGCAGCCTTCTCCACCTGTGCCCCCTCCCCTCACAGACCTCTGATCTCTCCATCTGTAGACCGCTCCTGCCTCCAGGTGGGCCCTCTGCCTTCTCCACCTGCACCCTCTCCCCTTTGCACGTGGGCCCTCTCCACCTGCAGACCCCCTTGGCCTCCGAGACACCCCGCCTTGTTGCCCCCTCCCGACCTCTCCTAACTCTTTCCCCTAACCGTCTCCCCCCCACCCCCTCCCCAGGTTCCCTGTCCAGCTGGCTCCAAGCCTCTGGGCGCAGCGTGGGCAAGGAGGGCGGCCGGGTGGGCTGGGGCACCCCCCCCAGCCCGGCCTCACCTGCTAGTGCACGCAGAGCCCGTGCCTGCCGCCCCCACCCCTGGCAGCCAGGCTGCAATAATTACATCCTCATTATTTCTCTGCGATCCTTAGCGAGCGAGCCGAGAACAGCAACAGCCGCTGCCGGGGGAGGCTTGGTTACAAAACCCTGCGCCGGGAGCTCCGCGCTTAGCAACCACCCCGAAAAAAGCCCGGTCCTCGCGCTCCCACTTGAAGAGCGGGGCGGCGGCCACCCCCTCCCGCGCTGCAGCCGCCGCGACCCGGCAGAAGTGGCCCCTCCGCCGTCCCTGGCCCGCGCCCCTCGCAGGCGCAACCCGCGCTCCCGACCCCCGCTGAACCTCCCCAGTCCGGGTCAACGGCCCACCTGCGCCCCTGGCCCCTCGCGCCTGCCCCGCGGGAGCCGGACACCGCCCCCTCCTCAGTCTCCAGCTCCCCCAGCTCGCCGGCCGAGCGGAGCCTGTCCCGCCTCCGCGGCTCCCGCACCCGCCCATACCTCGAGAGCCCAGGGTCCGGGGACCCCCGGCCGCGACCAGCGGTGCGCCCAGCCCGAGCGAAGGACGAGGCCGCCCGCGCAGCCCGGGACCCTGGGTCCAGGCTGCCCGGGGGTCCCTGCCCGCGCCCCACGCGGAGCCCAACCCCGCGCCCCGGCACCGCGCCCCGGCGTCCGCACCTTCCTCAGCGCAGACATCCTCGGGCGCTCGGAGCTCAGTAGGTGCAGGGCGGCATGGCGCGTGGCGGGTCCGTCCGCCCGTCCGCCCGTCCGTCAGTCCGCGGGGCCGCCGCCGCCGCGCGCTCCGACCGCGCTCGAGCCCGGCGCACGGTCGGAGCTCACCGCCCGCGCCTGCGCACTGCGCGCCCGGGGAGGCCCGGCGCACTGGGGGGCGGCCGGCGCGCGGCGGCATCTGGGGAGGGGCCAGGCCTGCACCCGGGGGAGCCCAGGCGGGCGCGCCGCGCCCCCGGCCGCCCCGCCCCGCCCCGCCCGCCGGCGCGCAAGCCACGCCCCGGACGCCACCTGTTGCGCGGGGCGCAGCGGGGCGCCGGAGACGGCGTGCAACCCGAGGCGCTCGGAGCTCGCCCGGCAGCCCCGCTCTTCCAGCGCTGCCCGCGCTAGCCGGTGCCAGGGCGCTGCGAAGTTAGCGCGCGGATCCCGCACGTGCCTCGGCACCTGGGAAGCAGCAGCGCGCTCGGGTTCGGAGTGACGCGCGCACCCGTAAAGGCAGCTCCATAGCCAGATGCTCCCTAGCCGGAGACGACACAGGAGGAGCTGCGTGTTCCAGGCGCTGGCAAGGGGTGTAACCGCAAAGGTGCCCGCTTCTGTCCGTCCTGCTGCTGGGGCGGCCCTAAAACCGAGCCGCCTCCTCCTTCCAAGAGCGCGCTTTCCCGTAGAGAGCACCTGCGTGGTGTCCGCAGGGGAGAAGGGGTGGACTATGGCGGCAGCGGAACAGCCTTCCTTTTAATGGTAAACCTGCGTGGAGAGGCCGTGAGCACCATCAGTGGGGTCTGGCCGCCTCCGTGCGTTTGCTCTCAGCAACACAGAGAGGGCAGCGGCCGAGGAGGAGGACGAATTAATGGAGTAGAAGTTGTGCTGACAACCTGAGCTATCTGGACAACAGCTGAGCCCCGCCGGCCATACTCCGATAGACCGTCATCAAATTCGTGGCAATACCCTTCCAAGACCGGATTGCCTGAGAAGGAAAGTTCGCCTGCTGCGCCGGGAACCAGAGGCCAGGTGCTCTTATTCCAGGCTGTCCCCTTGTGGTCATGGGCCCAGGGCAGGGTAGGGAGCCCCATGGTAACCCGTCTGCACTAACAGACTCCTCCAAGTCTCCACGTGGGTTGTTGGGAAGTCTAAGGGGGATGAAAGCCGAGGAAGCTGCTAGCAAAAGCGAGGTCGGCAGGATGAAGGTTTGGTTTTGGTGAAACGAGAGGGATTGGAATAGGAATCAGGTGATCAAAAATAATTGGTGGACAAGCCGGTCTTTTTCAGAAATTCCAAGATTTTTTTTTTAAGGTTTCATTTATTTTAGAGAGCACAAACGGGGAGGGGCAGAGGGAGAGGGAGAAGCAGACTCCCCGCTGAGCAGGGAGCCCAATGCACGGACTCGAGCCCAGGACCCTGGGATCATGACCTCAGCCTAAGGCAGCCGCTTAACCGACTGAGCCACCCAGGCGTCCTCAGTAATTCCAAGATCTTTAAACAAAAGCACTGTCTCCCTAAGAGTTCTTCTTCATAGAACTGACCACTCTTGTTCATCAGTTGCATTTTATCTTATTTTACAGCAAAGTTCTACATGCTGAGGGGAGTGGATACAAGGTGAATCAAAGAATCCTGTCCACAATCGCATTCTGTGCAGTGTTTCTAGCATCTTCCCATTTGCCTCTGTGGTCAAAAACTGATGAATCGTGCATGGCAAACCTCAACCAGAAATCCAGATTCTAGATTCATTTTTTAATTTGAAAGCTTACTTCGCTCCTCTCCATATTTATCCTCGTCTGTTCATCTTTTTGAGATTCATTTGTTCATTCATTCACATTACAGCAACAACAAAAAAATAACAAAAATGTGCTGAGTCTGTCTTGTCTCTCAATATATGAGCAAAACAGAGAAACAGCCGAAACAGCCACTGGACCAGGGAGCTTTCAGTCCAGAGAGGGAGTCACTTGTAAAAATATCACATGAGACATGGAGTTGGGTGCAGGTAGTTTAATTTGAAGGTCAGTCCAGGAAGCTGGAAGAGTATGACAGGGAGGATGGGAAAGTTTATCAGATGCATCACCAAGCTGGTCACCCCTGTAGACAACGGGCGCTCAGTCTGGCTGGGGTCCCTGAAGGGACCCTGTGGGCTGCCCCTCAGAATTGCTTGACTGAGGTTTGGAGGACTGTTCATCTGTTCATCTTCCATCCCCCAGACTGACAGGTGTCTCCCCACCGGCTCACGGCAGGTGCCTCTGGCTGAGCAACTCCTGTACCTTCTAGAGAGGCTGCCAGCAGGGCTTGGGGGCAGCAGGTGAGTGCAAGGGGATTGTGCAGAGAAACACAGTGAATGCTGAGGGCAGCTTCTGCCAGAGTCCTGGGGAAGCACTGGGATTTGGACAAGAAAGGAGCGGGGTGGGGAAGGGGATGTGGGAAGAAGGAAGAGCCGGCACGAGAATGCAGGCAGGTGGAAGGGGGCAGGTGGAAGACCCGCCCTGTGTGCCCAGAACATCGGAGGAAGCGGAACAAAGTAGACTAGGGACAGAGCGGCACGGAAGAATCTGCAGAAGTCTGGGGTTTACATGACATCGGAAGGACGCCAAGTAGTATCTTGTATTCAGTGAGACCTGATGTGGGGTTTTGAGCAGGGAAGGAGGATGTTGTTCTACAGAGACAATCATGGCGTTCATGGACAAAGTTTCAGCTCTCCCTTCCCAAGCTGTACACATTTTATTTCCTTGTCTTATTACTTGAGCAGGACTTCTGGGGCCACGTGGGAAAGTGTGGTGGGAAGGGACACCATGAAATAGAGGGTTAACATGATGTAGCTACAGGATTTTGTAGATGCTCTTTATCAAGCTGAAGTCCTCCTCTGTTCCTAGTCAAGAGTTTTTATCATGAACACGTGTTGGGTTTTGTCAAATGCCTTTTCTGCATCTATTGATATGTTCGTGTAATTTTGTACTTAGCTAAAAAGTGATGGATTACCTTCACTGATTCTGAATGGCAGTGAGATTTTTAAGACATTTTGGCTGCAATGAGAAGACTGGAGGGGGTGGGAGTGAGGAAACAAGAGTGGAATTGGGGAGCTCAGTTTAAAATGCCTGGAGGAGGGGCGTCTGGGTGGCTCAGTCGGTTAAGTGTCTCCCTTTGGCTCAGGTCATGATCCTGGGGTCCTGGGATGGAGCCCTGTATCGGGCTCCCTGCTCAGCAGAGAACCTGTTTCTCCCTCTCCCTCTGCCCCTCCCCATTGCTCGTGCTCTCTCTTTCTCTCTGTCAAATAAATAAATAAAATCTTCTTTTAAAAAAGCCTGGAGGAATTCTAGTGAGAGATGATGAAGACAGCGGGGGCCAGAAACACTGCAGGGAGAACACCCTCGTGGTTTTTCTGGGCAGGTTATGAGGGGAGAGGGAGGAGAGGAAGCACAGGGATCCCACGTCTGGCTCCGCACCTGGGCAGGTGGCACTCCTGCGAGGACACCGGGTGGCAGGTGCACACTGCTCAGCCTGCACTGGACCCGGGGACGTGAGGTCCTGTGACCTAGGAGCAGGCACACAGGGTGGATGCGGGAGACACGCCGCAGATGACAAAGTGGAGGCTGACTTTGTCGTCAATTCTTTCAGGTGTGTGTCTGAAAGGGATTAAGGACTTAGGGTGGGAGGAAAATCGGGTTTCTGGGAAGATTTTTTGTAAAGCTGCCAAGTCCAGAGTGGGCTTGAACTCTGGTGGGGTGTGGCAGAAGGGAAGGACAAGTTCAAGATGCAGCCTCCTCGAGGACATTAGTCCAGCAAGTAACCCCTCCTTCTCCTGCACCAACATGTTTTACGTAGCTTTATTTCTTACAACAGTTTCACGTTCACAGAATTGAGGGGAAGGTGCAGAGACTTCATATGTACTGCCTGCCTCCCCCCCACCCTCAGCCCCCCATCATCCACACGCCCACCAGATGGTACCTCTGTTACAACAATGAGCCCACATTGACCATCATCATCTGGCGTCCATCGTGAATCCCGTCGGGGCTCACTCTCGGTGTTGGACATTCTGTGGGTTTGGACCAGTGAATGGTTACCTGGACTCACTGGTCCCCTGAACTCTAAAGTCCCAGTCAACTGTTCAATGGATGCCTACATTTACGGGTCTAGCGAGCCTCTCAAACTTCACGGGGCAGATGCTGCCTGCCGCCCCCAAGGATGACCCTCTCAGAGGCTTCCCATCTGCTCCGTGTGACTCCATCCTTCTGGTTTCTGGAACAACACCGTGGACACATGCCACACTGCTCTTCTTCAGAGCCCACACGGGTCAACATGAAAACCTCTTTTGCTTTGTCGTCAAATACATCCGAAATCCGAGGACGGCTTCCTACAACCTCGGAAGCTACTACCACCCTGATGCTGGCCACCGAGGTCTCTCTAGGTGCGATGGACTCACCCTGGTCTCCCTGCTTCCTCAAGGGACTTAAGATGTAGGTCAGAGAAGTTCACTCCTCTGCTCCAGCAGGCTGATGATTTTCCATGGCTCGCTGGGAAACGTAGAGTTGTGATAATCCCCTTTGGGCCCGTGTCCCCAACACGGAGGCCTGTTTCCTGCCTGATGGCATCCGCCCCTCTGCCCTCCCTGGTTCCGCTGCAGACACCGTCCCCCAGGAGCCTCAGGGCACATGTGCGTCCCTCTGCTGAGTGCTCTCTGCCTGGTTATCACCAAGCCTTGCTCCTCTGCGGCTAGCCTGGCCCACTTGACCTTCCTGTGGAGCCTTCCTGACCGCCACACTCGTGTCCACGTGACATGCTGTGTGTCTCCCTTCATTCCGTTCCTGTCTCCCAACATCAGACTTTTCAGGACGTGTCCGCAGCATCTGGAACAGTGCCTGACATGGACAGAGTCTGGGCTCTGGGAAAATCTATTTTCCAAGAAGTAAATTTGAGAAAGGGAGCAAACAATAAGTCAAGGTCTTAGAGAAGGTGCAGTGGGGTTGGATGGGGGTGCACAGGGAAGAAACCCACCGGGGGAACGTGGACCTGCGGGCAAGAGGGATGGGGAGGGCAGTGGTCTTCCCCATGGCCGTCAGCAGGCTCTCTTCTTCGCCTTGGCCTTCACACCCCTAGTTCTGGGGTACCTTAGGACACCTGGTGCAGGGTGGGCGCTAAGCAGGCCCAGCACTGCTCCCATCCCTGCAGCACCAGCACCCCTGATGTGGGGCCTCGGAACCCGAGGTGACACCATGGGTGGTCACCAAGCCACACTACCAGCCCTCCCCTCCCACCGTGCCTCTTCTCCCCATGAC
>NW_023270933.1:0-29454 GCF_011800145.1 Mirounga leonina
CCTCCCTTCCCCTATGCTCCTCTGTTTTGTTTCTTAAATTCTACATAAGAGTGAAATCAAATGATAATTATCTTTCTCTGACTGACTTATTTGGCATTATACCCTCTAGTTCCATCCACGTCATTGCATGATTTCATGTTTTTTATTGGCTGAGTAATAGTCCATTGTATATATCTACACATCTTCTTTATCCATTCATCTGTCAATGGACATTGGGGCTCTTTCCACAGTTTGGCTATTGTGGACATTGCTGCTAAAAACATTGGGGTGTAGGTGCCCCTTCGGATCACTACATTTGTATCTTTGGGGTAAATCCTTAGCAGTGCAATTGCTGGGTCGTTGGGTAGCTCTATTTTCAACTTTTTGAGGAACCTCCATACCGTTTTCCAGAGTGCCTGTACCAGCTTACAGCCCAGCATCAGTGTAAGACGATTCCCCGTTGTCTGCATCTCCACCAACATCTGTTGTTTCTGACTTGTTCATTTTAGCCATTCCAAAAGGTGTGAGGTGATACCTCCTTGTGGTTTTGATTTGTATTTATTTCCCTGATGCCAAGTGATGTTGGGCACTTTTCCATGTGTCTGTTGACCATTTGAATGTCTTCTTTGGAGAAATGTCTGTTCACGCCTTCCACGCGTTTCTTCACTGGATTATTTGTTCTTTGGGTGTTGAGTTTGATAAGTTCTTTTATATAGATTTTGCATACTAACCCTTTATCTGATATGTCATTTGCAAATATCTTCCCCGATTCTGTCAGTCGTCTTTTGGTTTTGTCGACTTCTTCCTTTGCTGTGCAAAAGCTTTTTATCTTAATGAAGTCTTTGTTTCCCTTGCCTTTGGAGACGTGTCTAGCAAGAAGTGGCTGCAGTCCAGGTCACAGAAGTTGCTGCCTGTGTTCTCCTCTAGGATTTTGATGGGTTCCTGTCTCACATTTAGGTCTTATATACATTTTGAGTCTATTTTTGTGTATGTTGTAAGAAAATGGTCCACTGTCGTTCTTCCGCCTGAGGCTGTCCAATGTTCCCAAAACCATTTGTTGAAGACACTTTCTTATTCCATTGGCCGTTCTTTCCTGCTTTGTCAAAGATTAGTTGCCCATAGAGTTGACGGTCCGTTTTTGGGTTCTCTGTTCTGTGTCATTGGCCGATGTGTCTGTTTTTGTGCCAGTACCATACTGTCTTGATGATTACAGCTTTGTCGTAGAGCTTGAGGTCCAGAGTTGTGATGCCACCAGCTTTGGTTTTCTTTTTCAACATTCCTTTGGCTGTTCGGGGTCTTTTCTGGCTCCGTACAAATTTTAGGATGATTTGTTCCAGCCCTGTGAAACAAGTTGATGGTATTTTGATAGAGATTGCATTGAATGCACAGGTTCCTCTGTGTAGCGGTAGCATAGACATTTTAACAAATTTGTTCTTCCAATCCATGAACATGGAGTGTTTTTCCATTTCTTTGTGTCTTCCTCAGTTTCTCTCATGAGTGTTCTATAGTTTTCAGAGTACAGATACTTTGCCTCTTTGCTTAGGTTGATTCCTAGGTATCTTAGGTTTTTGGTGCAGTTTTAAATGAGTTGGACTCCTTAATTTTTCTTTCTTCTGTCTCATTGTTAGTGTATAAAAATGCAACTGATTTCTGTGCATTAATTTTTATATCCTGCCGCTTTGCTGAATTCCTGTATGAGTTTTAGCAATTTTGGGGTGGAGTCTTTGGGGTTCTCCACATAGAGTATTACATCACCTGTGAAGAGTGAGAGTTTGACTTCTTCTTTGCCGTTTCCGATGCCTTTTATTTCTTTTCATTGTCTGATTGTTGAGGCTAGGACTTCTAGTACTATGTTGGACAACAGTGGTGAGAGTGGACATCCCTGCTGTGTTCCTGACCTTAGGGGAAAAGCTCACAGTTTCTCCCCATTGACAAAGATATTTGCCGTGGTCTTTTCATAGATGGCTTTTATGGTATTGAGGTATGTGCCCTCTATCCCTGCACCGTGAAGAGTTTTAATTAAGAAAGCGTGCTGTACTTTGTCAAATGATTTTTCTGCATTTATAGAGGGGATCATATGGTTCTTGTCCTTTCTTTTATTAAAGTAGTGTATCACACTGATTATTGATTTGCAGATGTTGAACCACCTTTGCAACCCAGGAATAAGTCCCACTTGGTTGTGGTGAATAATCCTCTTAATGTCCTGTTGCCTCCTATTGGCGAGTATCTTGATGAGAATTTTTGCATCCGTGTTCATCAGGGATATTGGTCTGTAATTCTCCTTTTTGGTGGGGTCTTTGGTTTGGGGATCAAGGTAATGCTGGCGTCATAGAAAGAGTTTGGAAGTTTTCCTTCCATTTCTATTTTTTGAAACAGCTTCAGAAGAATAGCCATTAATTCCTCTTTAAGTGTTTGTTAGAACTTCCCAGGGAAGCCATCCGGCCCTGGAGTTTTGTTTGTTGGAGGATTTTTGATTACTGCTTCAATTTCCTTGCTGGCTGTGGGTCTGTTCGGGTTTTCTCTTTCTTCCTGTTTCAGTTTTGGTAGTTTCTACCTCTCTAGGAATTCATCCATTTCTTCCAGATTGCCTAGTTGGTTGGCATATCGTCATTCCTAATATGTTCTTAAAATTGTTTGTATTTCCTTGGTGTTGGTTGTGATCTCTCCTCTATCAATTCATGATTTTATTTATTTGTATCCTTTCTTTTCTTTTTGCTACGTCTGGCCAGGGGTTTATCGATCCTATTAATTCTTTCAAAGAACCAGCTCCTGGTTTTGTTGCTGTGTTCTACTGTTCTTTTGGTTTCTATTTCATTGATTTCTGCTCTGATCGTTATTAATTCTCTTCTGCTGGGTTTTGGCTTTATTTGCTGTTCTTTCTCCAGCTCCTTTAGGTGTAAGGTTAGGTTGTGTATGTAGGACCTTTCTTGTTTCTTGAGAAAGGCTGTTGTCGCTCTGTACTTCCCTCCCCGAACTGCCTTTGCTGCATCCCAAAGGTTTGGAACAGTTGTGTTTTCATTTTCCTTTCTTTCCATGAATTCTTTTAGTTCTTCTTTAATTTCCTGTTTGACCCATTCATTCTTTAATAGGATGCTCTTTAACTTCCATGTATTTGAGTTCTTTCCGAATTTCCTCTTGTGATTGAGTTCAAGTTTCAAGGAATTGTGGTCTGAACCTATGCAGGGAATGATCCCATACTTTTGGTACCGGTTGAGACCTGATTTGTGACCCAGTATGTGATCTCTTCTGGAGAAAGTTCCATGTGCGCTCCAGAAGAATGTGTATTCTGTGGCTTTAGGCTGGAATGCTCTGAATGTATCTGTGAAGTCCATCTGGTCCAGTGTCAACCTCGGAGAGTCATGGATGTGGGGTGGCGAAGGAACTGAGGAAAAGAGATGACAGTAGAGTGAGGCAGAGGGGACCCCGAGCAAGCAGACCAAGGTTCCGAGGTTTATTTTCCATAATCTTATATACCTTCTACAGCGATATAGAGATATAATGATTTACAGCAGGGGCTTAGTAAGGCACATTCTTCCATGTACACAGGATTAGTCCCGCGTGTATGATAAGAATCTTTAAAGCAGGACAAGGGAACAAAGAGGGGAGTGCACAGTGTGCTATTTACACGGCCAGGGAACAAAGAGGAGACTGCACAGTGTGCTATTTACAGGGCCAGGGAACCAAGAGGGGAGTGCACAGTGTGCTTGCTGTTTATAGGTGGCTTCCTATCTACAAAACATCTTCTGCTGCATACTTTAGAACAGACCGCACATATCCCAAGGGCATTTCACTCTGATCCTTTTGGCTTATTTTTAACCATGAAATCTTGAGATTTCTCAGAGATCTTGGCGTCTGAACGAACATGCACCAGTGGTTGTTGTGGCGTTCTGTTTCCCACAGTCCAGTGTGTCATTCACTGTTATTACTGTATCATCATCGTGTTTCTTTAATTTGTTATTAATTGGTTTATGTCATGGGCTGCTCCCATGTTAGGGGCACACATATTTACAATTGTTAGATCTTCTTGTTGGATAGACCCCTTTAAGTCATTATGATAGTGTCCTTCCTCATCTCTTATTACAGTCTTTGGTCTAAAATCTAATTTGTCTGGTACAAGGATTGCTACCCCAGCTTTCTTTTGATGTCCATTAGCGTGATAAATAGTTTTCCACTCCCTCACTTTCAATCTGGCGGTGTCCTTGGGTCTAAAATGAGTCTCTTGCAGACAGCATATCGATGGGTGTTGCTTTTTTATCCAATCTGATACCCTGCGTCTTTTGATTGGGACATTTGGCCCATTTACATTCAGACTAACTATTGAAAGATATGAATTTAGTGCCATTGTAATACCTGTAACGTCACTGTTTCTGTATATTGTCTCTGTTCCTCTCTGATCTGTGTTACTTTGGGGCTCTCTCTTTGCATAAAGGATCCCCTTTAATATTTCTTGCAGGGCTGGGTTAGTGATCACAAATGTTTTAGTTTCTGTTTGTCCTGGAAACTCTTTCTCTCTCCTTCAAGTTTGAATGACAGCCTTGCTGGATAAATGAGGTATTTTTGTCTGCATATTTTTCTCGTTTAGCACCCTGAATATATCATGCCAGTCCTTTCTGGCCTGCCAGGTCTCTGTGCTTAGGTCTACTGCCACTCTAATGTTTCTACCATTGTCGGTTAAGGACCTCTTGTGCTGAGCTGCTTTCAGGATTTTCTGTTTGACTCTGAAATTTGCAGCCTTCACTACTATTATGTCAAGATGTGGACCTGTTTTTATTGATGTTGAAGGGGGTTCTCTGTGCCTCCTGGATTTGAATGCCTGTTTCCTTCCCCTGATTAGGGAGGTTCTCCGCTATAACCTCTCAAATATACCTTCTGCCACCCCCGCTTCCTCGTCTTCTGGGATCCCAATTATTCTACTATTGTTTTGCTTTATGGTATCACTTGTGTCTTGAAATTTCACCTCGTGATCCAGTCGTTTATCTCTCTTTTTCCCCAGCTTCTTTATTCTCCGTCATTTTGTCTTCTGTATCACTACTTCTCATTTCTGCCTCATTTATCCTAGCAGTTAGAGCCTCTATTTTTTTTAGAGCCTCTATATTTGATTGCGTCTCATTAATAGCCTTTTTGATATCTACTTGATTACATTTTAGTTCTTTTATTTCTTCAGAAAGGGATTCTCTAGTGTCTTCTATACTTTTTTCAAGCCTAGCTAGTATCTTTATCATCGTTATTCTGAACTCTAGTTCTGACCTCTTATATTCATACAAATTAGGTCCTTAGCAGTCATTACTGCCTCTAGTTCTCTTATTTGAGCTGAGTTTATATGTCTTGTCATTTTGTCCAGAGGTAGATGAATGAGTGAACAAAATACTAAAAGAGCAACAACAACCCCAGTGAAATATACACTAAACAAATTAGAGGAGACCCAGAACCAAAAGAAAAAAGAATATAATCAGGTGAACAGAACAGAGAAATACACTGGATCCTGTGTGTATTTGGGTCTGTTTGTTAGAAAACTACATCCCAAAATTGTAAAGAAAGAAAAACTTATATATATATATATATACAAAAATAAAATTAAATACAATGAAAGGATAGAATGTAAGTGTAAAAATGAAAGTTAAAAAAGACTTGCAGAAAGTGGTTGCTTTTCTTTTTTTTTTTATTACTAACATACAGTTTATTATTTGTTTCAGGGGTACAGATCTGTGATTCATCAGTCTTACATAATACACAGTGGTCACCACAACACATACCCTCCCCAAACGTGGTCGCTTTTCTATTTGTAGAATTGCGGCAATTCTTTTCTTAGATCTCCGGTTGAGTTCACAGGTGTTCAAAATCATTTTATACCTATCGAGTGAGTTCCGGACCACACAAAACTAAGCTCTCCTACTCCTTCACCATCGTTTTTGATTCAACTTGCTTATATTTTCTTTCTGCATTTTTTAATTATAAAATATACAGAGAAAAATATATGTCTGACTTAAAGAAGAATAAAATTAGCAATCATGCTTTTACCACTCAGATTAAAAAAAAATAAAAAGAGTTTTTTCCAATGTCTGTTGCTCCCGAAGGGCTCCCTTTCTGTTTTTTTGCTGAGTACTTAAATTTGTTCTCTGATACTCTCTCATTTAACTGTCTTTCTCTGCATTGTTTTGCAACCCTTTCACTTTGTTAACAGTGTCCTAGCCAAGATATGTGACTTCTTTCCTGAAACAGTCTCATAGACCATCACACATTATCTCTTTGCTGATTTCCTTTCTTCTAAAGCTTTGTCTCTTCATTTTTCCTCTCAACTCAGACTTTAAAGATTTTTCTTTCTTGTTTTTATGTGAGTGATCTCCTTTGATGTTTTTTGTATGTATTTTCTTTTCTTCTTGTAGACTGTGGTTAGTGGGTACCAAAATGTATTTTTGTGTCTTTTTAAAACATTCATGGATAAGTATGCTTTTCTTCTTCACCTTGGATACTGGTCTCTGGTTTATAGTCACTATTTAATAATAGATGATTCTATTAAGATACTGAAAATAAATATTAATAACTTATATATAAGAACTCTTAATATAGTTACAGTATTAATTCTGCCAGTTGTGTCACAAAAATGTTCTTCATATTTTTTACCTGAGATTATAATTTAGTTAGTATGTTCTTAAACAATGTGAGATTGGGACAAATGAGAGATCATAATTTATAGATTTGTTTATATGATAGAACATATTATCTATTTAAACAATTATTAAATATTTACTCTTAAAAAAACCTGACTTACTCATTCTATACCTTCCGCAGATTTAAGAAACTCTTAAACGTGACAAGGAGAAAGTTAAGTGAATATGAAGATGGGGAGCTTACTTTCCCTGGAAATTCAAAAACCAATCAAATTGAAATGGATAGTCAGATTGATATGCTAAAACAGAAGGTAATTTTTAATTAGTTTTGGGACTCCAAAATCATTTAATTTTGGGAAATAAGTCACTCAGTGCTTTGAGCAATGAAATGTTTTCTATTAATTTTATATACGTGCTACATTTTTTTTTTTTTGGTAACAGCTTTATTGAGATAAAATGAACGTAATATGCATATTCAAAGAGTACCACAATCAATTTTAGAACATTTTTGTCACCCTGTAAAGAAGCCCTGTACCTTTTACCTGTCACCCTATGCTAGGTTCCCCTTTCCTACTCTCCTTAGCCCTAGGGAACCACTACTTACTCTCTGTCTCTATAAATTTGCCTATTTTGGACATTTCATATCAATGGAATCACACAATATGTATCCTTTGGGACTGCCTTCTTTCATTTAGTATAGTATTTTCAAGTTATACCTATTTTGTAGCACGTGTCAGTATTTATTTCTTTTTATTGCTGAATAATATCCCAGTATACGGACATACCACATTTTATTTATTCATTTATCAGTTGGTAGACCTTTAGATTGTTTTGCTTTTTGTTAATAATGCTATTGTACACACACATGTACAAGTTTTTGTGTGAATATGTTTTCATTTCTCTTGGGTATATACTTACAAATGGAATTGCTGGGTCATATGGTAACTCTCTTTAACCTTTTCTTTTTTTTTTTTTTAACCCTTTGAGGAACTGCCACACTGTTTTTGCAGCATGGCTGCACCATTTTACATTTTCATCAGCAGTGTTTGAAGGTTCTCATTTTTCGTGATTTTTGCCAGTGTTTGTCATTATCTGTTGTTTTTATTATAGCCATCCTAGTGGGTGGGAAATGGCATCTTGTGGGGTTTTTTGTTTGTTTGAAGTTTTAAAATTCTAGTTAGTTAACATATTGGTTTCAGGAGTAGACTTTAGTGATTCATCACTTACATACAACACCCAGCGCTCATCACAACAAGTACATCATTCATCTAGCCCACCCCCCATCCACCTCCACTACAGCAACACTTAGTTTTTTCTCTATAGTTAAGAGTCTTTTATGGTTTGCCTCCCTTTCTCTTATTTTCTTCCCCCTTTCCCCTGTGTTCATCTGTTTTGTTTTTTAAATTCCACATATGAGTAAAATCATAGGGTATTTGTTTTTCTCTGACTGACTTGTTTGGCTTAGCATAATACACTTGATGAGTTCCATCAATCTTGTGGCTTTGATTTGCATTTTTCTTAAAGCTAATGATGTTGAGGGACACCTGGATGGCTCAATTAATTAAGGTCTGCCTTCCGCTCAGGTCATGACCCCAGGATCCTGGGATTGAGCCCCACATCTGGCTCCCTGCTCAGCAGGGAGCCTGCTTCTCCCTCTCCCTCTGCAGCTCCCACTGCTTGTTCTCTCTCTCTCTCTATCAAAGAAAGAAATAAAACGTTAGAAAAAAAACTAAACAAAAACTAATGATGTTGAGTATCTCATCTTTTTATGTGGTTATTATCCATTTCTATATATATCTTCCTTAACGAATGAATCAGTTCTTTTGACCATTTCTTTATTGGATTGTCTTTTCATTATTTTAAGAGTTATTTATATATATCCTAAATACAAATCCCTTATCAGATATAGGCTTTTTAAATATTTTCTCTTAGTAGCTTGCTTTTTCACTTTCTTGATGGTGACATTTGAAGCAAAGAAGTTTTTGATTTTGATGAAATATACTTAATCTGTTTTTATCTTCTGCTGTCCTAAGAAACCATTGCCAAATCCAGTCACAAATGATATGTTTTTTTCTAAGAGTTTTATAATTTTAGCTCTCATATTTGGAGTTGATTTTGTATATATGCTATGAGGTAGAGGTCTAATTTTATTACTTTGTCCCACTACCATTTGTTAAAAAGACTATTCTTATTCCATTTAATTGACACCCTTGTTGAAAATCAATTCACCATAATGTGACAGTTTATTTTTAGATTGTCAGTTCTAATACATTTATCTATATGACTATCCTTATGTCACTGCCCAATCAAATTTTATGAGAATTCTTCCCTAGTCGTCTTGCAAATTTACCACTCACTTCTGTACTAATAAAAGTGTAGTAGAACTTAACTTTACTCCTGTAGAAATTTTTTGCTTCTTGAAGGAGGCTTTTACCAGCTTATCCCTTGCTGACTCCATGATGTGATGAGAAGTCAGACTCAAAAAGATAGAGTCCTGTTTCTTTTCTCCATTCATATCTTGAGTCACTCACTCAGTGCCTCCCATATCCATTTCCATCAAATCTTGGTCATAGGATCTGCTGTCTACTCGTTACTTCATTATATTTTATTAACTTAATATAAAGCATAGACTTATCCATAAATTTCACCATCCAGGAAAGAAAAGATGAACTCTGGGCTGTCAGCTTTCCTGTTTTGAAATCTTGGTAATCCATCATCTTGTAATTCACAATTAGATACTATTTTGACCTGGTTCTTCTGTATAACACAGGTGGTGATCCTCTTCTTGGCACAGATCCTACATTCTCAGAATACAGTTGTCTGTATCCATCTTCTTTTACTTTAAATAGAAAGGTATGTTCTTTAATAGCTCAATAAATAATTAATGGAATAAATATTTCATTACATTATTTCAAGAATACAGCTATAGAAATATCAGGTAGTATTTAATTGAGTTATCGCAGACAAATAGTAGATTAGCAATTTGAATGCCATAAATTTTCAAAGCAGTTTGTATGATATGGGAAAGCAGTGTGATACAACATAAAGATGAGATGGTTTTACTTACCTCCCCACATAAACAAGCTTGGAGTAAGATAAAGGAGAAATTATATTTAACTAATTATTTTTTTAAAGATTTTATTTATTTATCTGACAGAGAGACAGCAAGAGAGGGAACACAAGCAGGGGGAGTGGGAGAGGGAGAAGCAGGCTTCCCGTGGAGCAGGAAAGCTGATGCGGGCTCCATCCCAGGATGCTGGTATTATAACCTGAGCTGAAGGCACATGCTTGATGGCTGAGCCACCCAGGCACCACCTATATTTAATTTAAATAGTGCCTATGGACAGTACATTTGGTTTGCTACTGAAAAGATTAAAAATGATTCCATAATGTTCTCTTTATTTCCTCATTGAGGAAAGGAGATTGAAGATTGAGTATTAGATTGATTAAAAAATACCCAAAGCTGGCTGTCTCTTTTAGAATTTCAGTTAATGCAGATCAGGTAAAAGGTCCAATTTTAGTTATTAAACTATTCCTAGTTTTCCAGCTGTTATCCTTCCAGTCATATTGTCTTTCTGCTTGCCGGTCTTTCTTCTCCCCTAACTTGAGGGGAAAATCTATAGAGGCATTCTTGCGTACTTGTAATAATTTGTAATTGAAGCGTATCTTAGAAAAATGTCTTAAGAGAAAGGAAGATGGAGGCAGAGTAAGAGGAGCCTAGGTTCACCTAATACCTGAAGACTGACAGAACAAACTCCACAACTAAAGAGAGGGAAGAGGACACATCGAAGAGGGTAGAAGTACAGAGATGTGGTTTAGAAGAGAAACAGATTGTGGCTGCTATAGAGGGAGAGATTCATGGTCATAGAGAAGGGCAGGCGAGGCGTACATGGAAATGCACAAAGATAACGTTTCTTCATACCCACTGGCTTGGAGGATGAGAGGGGCTGAATTTCATGAGTTCTTACAACGAGGGGGGCTTAAAGCCTGGAATTCTAAAGGTCATCAGGCTTAGCTGGGATAGAGCCTGTAGGGGACTGTGCTGCTCTTGGAGAGAAGGCAGGTAAACAACCCGGGAGCATACAGCACGGAAACAGTGATCTGAACAGTGCCTGGGGCATACAGTGGGGAGATTACTCACTCTTCTCAGAGCATGTCCCTGAGAGGCAGTGTTCACGGAAATACTTCTCTAGGAACAAAGGAACCGGCTGGTACCATTTCCCTCCACTGCCCCTCAGCAGAAACAGAGCCTCTTGTGGGAAGTGGTGCAGCTCTGACACTGGCTGCCTAATTTGCTTACACCAAACCATCCCCTTGCACTCCAGTGGAACTGCCCTGATCAATCATTCTTGCCTCAGTTCCAGCAAAGCAGGCCTTCCCCCCCACTCCCCCAGAAGACCCCTGCCCACACTATGTCTCCTGAACAGATTCAGGAGGGCCACAGTTCCAGTGGAGGTGGTGACAGGTCTCATTTCACAAGCACACCAGAGCACACCGAATTTAAAAGTTGCTACATTCCAGCCAGGTACCAAACACTGCCCACAGCAGGTGGGGAGAGCCTCTGCAGATGACTGGCCTAAAGGATAGAGCAGCCAGAACACAACAGCAGAGTACATGCAGCACACACTGCGGACACTACCCTAAGTGCCAGACCCTGGGCACTACATGACGTCTTTTTCATGAGTCCATTACTTTCAGGAGCAGGTGACATAACTGGCTTTTCTAACACAGAGAAGCTGGTAGAGACGTAGACAAAATGAGAAAAGAGGAATTTATCTGAAAAGAAAGAACAGGATAAGGCCATGGGGCCAGAGATTTAAGTGAGACCGATATAAATATCATGCCTGATTGAGGATTTAAAGCAGTGATCATAAGGATACTCACTGGAGTTGAGAAAAGAATGAGAGACATCAGTGAGACCCTTACAACAGAGATAAAAGAATTAAAAAAGAATCAGAGATGAAGAGTGCAATAAATGAGATTAGAAACATACCTGATGCAATGAACAGCAGGCTGGAAGAAGCAGAACAAATTAATGATCTAGAAGACAAAGTAATGGAAAGCAATAAAGCTGAAGAAGGGAGAGAAAGAAGAATTATGCAAAATGAGACAAGACCTCGGGAACTCAGTGACTCCATCAAAAGTAATATTTGTAGTGTAGGAGTCCCACTAGAAGAGAGAGAAAAGGGGTAAGAAAATTTATTTCAAGAAATAATAACAGAAAACTTCCCTAATCTGGGGAAAGCAACAGACATCAAGATGTAGGAGGCAGAGAAAACTCCCATCAAAATCAGCAAAAGCAGGCCAACACGAAGATACAGTATAATTAAATTTGCAAAATATACTGATAAAGAAAACATCTTAAAAGCAGGAAAACAAGTCAGTAACTTACAGGGGAAACCCCTTAAGGCTATCAGGAATATTTGCAACAGAAACTTTGCAAGCCAGATGGGAGTGGCATGATATTATTCAACATGGTGAATGGGAAAATCTGTAACCAAGAATACTCTATCCAGCAAGCCTATTACTCTGAATAGAAGGAGAGAGAGAGTTTCCCAGACAAAAATTAAAGACTCTCTTTGTGGCCTGAGCTTCCTCATAAGTTGGAGGGTGAAATTCCAAGTAAGCAGCCTTAAATACAGAGCAAGGCAGAAGCTCTATTGCCTCTGTAACCTAGCCTTGGAATACACACAGCATCACATTCACCATATTCTGTTTGTTAGGAGATAAGTCACTAAGATTGGCCCATGGTCTTTTTATTTATTTATTTTTAATAGAATGAATATTTAAAAACCTATGGACACATTTAAAAACCAGCATATTTTTGTATTCCTCCAACATGAAAAATACACTCACCTCCTCCCACAAATCTGTTATCATGGCATTAGGTTCAGGCTTGAATCCAAGATCTTACCATTTTAATCAGGAGCAGTGGGGTTAAGGTGTCTGAATTATAGTCCCTTGAGTTCAAGTCCTCTCAATATGAAGACTTGAGAATTAAAGTGACAGTTCTCTACCACTCAAAATGCAGGATGCGGATAACCTGCTAAGGACTCTCCCATTCAGAAAGAAGATGGGAAGCACGCTAGTCCATAGCAGTTTTGAAATATAGCCTGAAGCATGCTGTCAGTTCTTTAGTTAGGACTTAGTCCTAACCATGGGAATACTTCTCCATGGCTCTTTGCTTTACTCTTTGAGCTCTTGGTTCTGTCCTTTTCATAAGGAATGACCTGTGTTTTTAACTGTTTTTTCAGCCTGCTTCCTCCCTGTGGGACATCTAAGACCCAAAGGCCTATTTTCAGCTTGTACTATCTTGGTCTCTATTAGTCCAAGCTCGCAAACAGTGTTTTTGCTCCTCTAATTCTCGTCACTTTTTTTTTTTTTTTGAAGATTTTATTTATTTGACAGAGAGATAGAGAGCACAAGTAGGCAGAGAGGCACACAGAGGGAGAGGGAGAAGCAGGCTCCCTGCGGAGCAGGGAGCCCGATGTGGAACTCGATCCCAGGACCCTGGGATCTTGACCTGAGCTGAAGACAGCCACTTAACTGACTGAGCTACCCAGGTGCCCCTATAATTCTCTTCACTTTTTGAGTTTTCTGTGAATATTATTGGAGTTCATGCCATTAGAAAAGCCATTCTCCTGGGTCTTTTTGAGATAAGCTTTTCACCTCAGGTTACCTGTAAACCTCTTATTTGACAATGCCTTTAAAGTTCTTATACACTTAAGATCCTTAAAGAAATTGGAGGCACACCTTGAATCCTTCCGAGGTCTTAATAAAGGGTTTTATAGTCTTGGCTTCATCCATAGAGCATGTTTTCCTCGATTTACTCTTAACCCAGAAGCCATTTATTTTAGCATTATTTGACAATTCAGCATGTGGAGAGGCTGTAAATGAGAAACAGATATTTGAACCCAGTAAATACCGGTTCCTTCATATTGAATAATGTTTCTTTAGCTTATCTCCCCTATGAGTTTCCTTTCAAGTGGTTTGTGGCATGAGTTCCTTTCCCTCTAGTGTCATTTTCTTCACTTGTCTAGAAACATTTGCTGTAAGCCTCTTCAAGGGCCATCAGGTTTCCACTAACAGTTTCTTGGAAGCCCTTTTGGTTTTCATTCTTACTCTTCTCTACATCCTTTCAGGTTCCACCTACCTCCTGGTTCAAAGGAGGTTTATTTTTAGTTTGTTTTGTTTTTAATGGCAGCACCCCATTTTTAATATCAGTATCTGTGCCAGTTATTTATTGCTGCATACTCAACATCTCAAAACCCAGTGGCTCAAAACAGCATTTATCTTGTTCACACATCTTTAGACAAGGCTGAGTAAGGCCAACTCATTTCTTCTTCATTTGGCATCACCTGGGATGACTGGAAGCTGGGAACTAGAATCATCTAAAACTTTGTTCTTGTTCATGCACATATTTGGCTGTTGAGGCTGCCTTTTGACTAGGATGTTAGCTGGGGCAGTCTCAGCTGCAGTATCTGCATGAAGACTCACTAGGTGGCCTGGGCTTTCCCACAACAGCTGGATGCTAAGGGTGAGCTTCCGTAGAAAAAGTCAGATGGAGGCTATCTCACATTTTGTAACCTAGCCTTAAAAATCACACAGCAGTTCTGCCATATTCTATTCACTAAAAACCAGTTACTAAGGCCAGCACATATTAAGGGGGAGGGCGGATTGTCATGGGAGAAGTGTCAAAGAATTTATAAAACCACCACATCCATTCACCTTGTCTTACCAATCATATCTAAAGGAAAGAAGTTCTTCCCAATTCAGCATCACTGAAACTCCATAAGTTTTTTGGTTTTTGTCTTATTTTGTGGGATGTAACAAAGGATTATAATACTCTTGAATTAAGGTTTTTTGTTTTGTTTTGTTTTGGTCCAAAAATGTATGGATCATCTCACTAAATTTTTTTACTAAGAGATGCGATTTCTCAACCTTGGAAATCATTTTTTCTCAGAATGCAATTCAGATTAGCATAAAACATTTGTAATTCAGAAAAAGGCTTATGGCATTAAAATCAGTCTTCATAGATTCATTAATTAGAGTTTTATTTTCAAAGTCTTATTTTGGTAAGCATTTATTTGCTGAGACCTACATAAGTCAATATGATATTCCTAAAACTTCTATAAAAATTATGGAGTACCAGGGCACCTGGGTGGCACAGTCAGTTAAGTGTCTGCCTTTGGCTCGGGTCGTGATCCTGGCATGCTGGGATTGAGCCCCACGCTGGGCTCCGTGCTCAGTGGGGAGTCTGCTTTTCCCTCCCCCTGCTCTTTCACTCTTGATCTCTTGCTCTCTCTCCCTCTCAAATAAATAAATAAAATCTTTTAAAAACTTATGGAGTGTTAAGATGAGGGGGAAGGGTTAAGGGACTTTCTACTAAGAGATGACTTACAGTTATTTTATGGAGGAAAGATCTGAAACAATCATAGAAAAATGAAAGTATAAATGTGTGGTAAAGAGAACGATAGCAGAGATCTCTTTTAGTAACTACTAGTGGTTTTAATTTTGTTCTTGAATTTCTGAGTTATTTGAGGTTCCACATTCCAAGACTCTACTTACAACATAGATAACATTTTGTTGAAAATGAATTTATTTTAAAATTTGAGCACCTGGCTGGCTCTGTCAGTAGAGCGTGTGACTCTTGATCTTGGGGGTTGTGAGTTCGAGCCCCGTGTTTGGTGTAGAGACTTAAAAATAAAATCTTTAAAAAAATTTTTGGTCATAGTTTTGCATTAGACTATTTTCACTCTACTTCCAAACTGTATTATTTTATTCATGCAGGTTGATGATCTTACAGCAAAACTGGAAACTGCATCTTCAAAATGTCTATACCTGGATGCAAACAACCAGCTTCTTACCCAGGAGTTAACATCTATGAAGGAAATGCAGAAGAAATACGAAAAACTAAAGAAGAATAAAAAGAAGTTGGAACAACAAGTAGTAAACCTCAGAAGTCATGCAGAATTCAGTATGGTAGAATACAGTAAAATAGAACAATATAAACGGGAGCTTGAAGAAAGAACAAGATTGGACATAACAGAAAAATTAAAAGAAGCCAATCTATTTTTCCAGGTTAATTTATTGATCTGTATTATGCTTTAATCATTTCACTACAAGTTACATTTTGGTTATATGCGTTGTATAGTTTTCCTCTACTTCCTTTATAGCAATTTGGTAAATTTCTGGAAGCATTTGTTCCTTCTCTTTAAAAATTTCAGTTTTCATCATTATTCTCAGTAAATTGATTTTTCAGAATGATTCACAGTAGAGAATCATTTTATTTTTTAAGATCAGTTGGTATAAGAGAAGACTATTGACTGGAAAAGAAAAAATGGTGTTTTAAAAATTTTAACCATGGGGTGTCTGGGTGGCTCAGTTGGTTGAGCAGCTCAGGCTCATGAAATCAAGCCCAGCATGGAGCCTACTTAAAAATAAAGAAAAAATTGTACCATACTTGGATTATTTTTTTTTTAAGATATTTATTTATTTATTTATTTAGAACGCACGGGTGAGGGAATGCACAGAGGGAGAGAGAGAATCCCAGGCAGACTCCATGCTGAGTATGACACAGGGCTTTATCTCATGACCCTGAGATCACGATTGAACAGAAACCAGGAGTCGGGCGCTTAATCGACTAAGCCAGCCAGGCACCCCCTGTACTTGGATTATTCTTAAGTTGTATTGTTCACTTTTTTAAAGTTGTAAATGATTCTATTTTTCTCTGAATTACCAGATTGCATGAGTTCTAATATAAGAATGATTGAACTTTATCATTCAGATTTAATTCAGTTGACATTGATGATAAATATTTTACGCTTCAGCTTTTTCACATTTACAATTGCTCTCTGAATCAATGACTCAAAACTAAAGGAAAGAAATATACTATAATTACCCAGATTACAACATTTTAAAAGTATGCTTTTAATTTGCTTTAGACACAAGTAGCATCTCAAGAACGCTTAGGACAGTTAAGAGAAACTAATAATGCTTCAATAAGAAATCAAATGGAACTCAGAATTAAAGAACTGGAATTTGAATTATCCAGAATGAAAAGTTCTCAAGAAGATTTTAATAAAACAGAATTGGAAAAATACAAGCAACTCTACCTAGAAGAATTAAAAGTTCGAATGTCATTGACAAATGAACTGAACAAGTAAGTTAAAACAGAATCACAGAAAATAGATTTAGCTTGTTAATTTGCCTCTAAAGTGTAATTTTTATGGAGCCAGGTTCATGAGATGAGTAGTAAGTGAAAGCCAACTAGATAGTTTCATTTTGGAAAATGATGTTTGTAAAAGAACTTACCTTTGAAATGTTCATCCAAGACAGTTTGCATCTCTCCTCCTTCTTTTGGTTTTACGTGATTTTATTTTTTTCCCCTTAATATTTTCAGTTAATCTGATCTCCTAGTCTTTAAGCTAATTTTTAGAAGCTTTATAATTTAGACAGCATGTTATTATAAAATTGTTTGTCAGAATTGCCCTAAATAGAAATGAGTTTATTAATATTAGTGAGTTTATTTTTGGAAGAATACATCTGTAACCCAACTGCACATCCTGGCAGCTTGGTAAATTTACTTTTTTGATTGTGATTTTTGTTATTATTACCAAATAGAGGGTGCTTTGAAACAAACTGTTCTTTATAGTTTTTCTACCTTACATAAAAGTATACATGTGAAATACAAAAAGATTCCCCTAGGGGCCGAAAGGCAGTATAATTCCCAAAGTGGCTAAAAAAAGCACCATGGTGGACATGAGAAGGGGCTGGGTGAAAGACAGAAAGGGTAGATTCCACCTCCAGTACCCTGGTAGCTGTGTTATAACCTAATTGGCTCTGGAGCTGTTTTATTTCTTTCTGATCACAACTCTGCCATCTAGCAATTGTTGATCTAAATTATTCCTCAGTGCCAAATGCTCAATTTCTCTGAGGTAATGAGTGAAATGTGCAAGAGTGGTGAAAGCCAATGCTTGAAAATGTCTTTGAGGGATGGTTTATTTTTATTTTTATTTTAAAGATTTTATGTATTTATTTGACAGAGAGCGAGCGAGTGAGCTCAAGCAGGGGGAGCGGCAGGCAGAGGTTGAGGGAAAAGCAGGGGCTCGATTCCAGGACTCTGGGGTCATGACCTGAGCCGAAGGCAGATGGTTAACTGACTGAGCACCCAGCCCCCCAGGATGGTTTTATATTTTTATATCTCTAAACTGGTTTACTAAATAGAAGTATATGTAATGGCATCCTGGTTTACTAAATATAAGTATGTGTAATGGCATCCTCAAGAATCTTGTTAAGTCCAGCCATTCCAGAAGGCAGCAGGTATTACCTGTTAAGCCATGTGCATCACTAATAGCCATTTCTGTCCTTCCTTAATTTGAATTACTTGTTAGTTAGGAATCCTCTAGAAATATATGTCCTTCTTTAGAGCAATTTTAAACCTATCATTATATATTGTAGGTCTGCTCTGTCACATTTTCAGTGTTAAAACACTGTTTAATGGCACATTCTGTTTACTATTATGGAAACTTTAAAAAAATGCAAGTCACTTAGGAATGATTTGGGGAGAAATGAAATACTAAGCATTGTGTTTTGTAATCTTAACAGGACTAATGAAAAGCTGGCAGAGACCAGTACCAAACTTCTGGTGGAGACACAGCAAAAAAAGTCTTTGATTAATACTATTACTATGAGACCTGTCCTAGAATTGCCTTCTGTTAGAAATATGAATAATAGTTCACTGTTCAATAGATATGTTGCTCCGAGAGAAAACCTAGTGATTCCTACCTCAAGCTCATGGCCTACAAAGAATGGCATTGAGACTTTCTTGACCAAGGTTAGTTATCTTTTTTCCCTTGGGTTTCAGATTTCTGATATAATTTTTGTTTTTAATTTGGTAAAATTCTGAGTTGTTTAACTAACACATACTAAGTAAAAGTCATAATTATATGCGCTAATAAAGAAATGAGACAAATTTTATGACTATTTTTAGTTCCTGGAGCTCTTACTTTCAAGAGATACCTATTATTAACTTTATTTAATAAATATAACTAAACTGACATTTTACTATTTTTTAAAGATTTTATTTATTTCATTTTATTTTTTTGAAGATTTTATTTATTTATTTGACAGAGACCCAATGAGAGAGGGAACACAAGCAGGGCGAGTGGGAGAGGGAGAAGCAGGCTTCCCGCGGAGCAGGGAGCCCAATGCGGGGCTCAATCCCAAGACCCTGAGATCATGACTTGAGCAGAAGGCAGACGCTTAGCAAATGAGCCATCCAGGCGCCCCTATAGATTTTATTATTTTAGAGAGAGAGAGTGCACAAGAGGGAGAGAGAGCATAAGAATTTCAAGCAGACTCCCCACTGAGCGTGGAACCCTACGTAGGGCCCAGTCTCATGACCTATTTTCTTACTTGAGAGTACATTCTTAATTGCTTTCTTACTTATAGCATTTTTTTTTTACTTATACCACTACTATTTCAAGTTTTACAAAATGTCTTGTTGAGCAGTTGTAGAGCATTTTCTAAATAGCTAAATCAAGCAAATACTTGATTTTTATTTTTATTTTTTTCGAGAGGGAGTGCAAGCAGGGGTGAGGAGCAGAGGGTAAAGCAGGCTCCATGCTCAGTGCAGAGCCCGATGTAGGACTCAGTCTCACAACCCTGAGATCATGACTTGAGCCAAAATCAAGATCAGACACTTAACTGTGACTGAGCCACTCAGATGCCCCACAATTTGAATTTTTATAAAGAAGTTCACATATATCTACCTGGCCATCACTTGAATGACTGATGACTAAGATGGGAATGATAGGGAGTCTTTAAATAGCAGCTAGTTTCCTTTGTGTATCATTGTTATTAAAATATCCATTTCGGGTTGCCTGGGTGGCTCAGTCATTCAGCGTCTGCCTTTGGTTTGGGTCATGATCCCAGGGTCCTGGGATTGAGCCCCGCATCAGGCTCCCTGCTCCGCGGGAGGCTTGCTTCTCCCTCTCCCACTCACCCTGCTTGTGTTCCCGCTCTCAATGTGTCTCTCTCTGTCAAATAAATAAAATCTTTAAAAATAAAAAAATAAAAAATAAATAAAATAAAATATCCATTTCAATGAATGCACATATGTTTATCTTTTTTTTTTTTAAGATTTTATTTATTCATTCATGAGAGACAGAGAGAGAGAGAGAGAGAGGCAGAGGGAGAAGCAGGCTCCCAAGGAGCAGGGAGCCTGATGTGGGACTCGATCCCTGGACCCTGGGATCATGACCTGAGCTGAGGCAGACGCTTAACCATCTGAGCCACCCAGGTGCCCAAGGTTTATGGCTTTGATGGTATATTCATGTTCTTATTAATGTAGACAAAAGTAGCATAGGCTCGTGGTAAATGAGGCCTCAGTCTTGTTCCTTCATTCAGCATCCTTATTGTCTTGCTCTCTTCCCTTCTAATTTGAGGACTTTCTTTAGTGTTATGCTTGGATGCCTTTAGATTTTTGGTTTGTGATCACCATGAAGTTCATATATAACATCCTATGTATATAGCAGTCTATTTTAAGTTGATGGTTACTTAAGTTCAAACACATTTTAAAAACACTACATTTTTACACCCCACCTTGTATTATTTATTTGATGTCTTAGTTTACATCATTTTATTTTGTGTATCCCTTAACTAATTACTGTAGATATAACTGATATTACTACTTTTGTCTTTTAACTTTCATACTGGCTTTATAATAGTGATTGATCTATTACCTCTACTGTATGTTTGCTTTTACCAATAAAACTTATATTTTTTAAAGATTTTATTTATTTCAGAGAGAGAGCAGGAGAAGGGTAGAAGAAGCAAGCTTCCCACGGAGCAGGGAGCCTGATGCGGGGCTCGATCCCAGGACCCCGGGTTCATGACCTGGGCCGAAGGCAGATGCTTAACCAACTGAGCCACCCAGGCGCCCCCCAATAAATCTTCCTTTCATAATTTTTTTTTACTTCTACTTATGGCCTTTCCTTTTTTTTTTTTTTAAGTTTTTTTTTTATTGGGGCACCTGGGTGCCTTATTCATTAAGCGTTTGCCTTCGGCTCAGGTCATGATCCCAGGGTCCTGGGATCGAGCCCCGTGTCGGGCTCCCTGCTCTGTGGGCAGCCTGTTTCTCCCTCTCCCTGTTTTCCTGCCTATGATCCTGCTCTCACTGTGTCTCTCTCTGTCAAATAAATAAATAAATAAAATCTTAAAAAAAAAAAAGTTTTAATTTATTTATTTGACAGAGACAGCCAGAGAGAGAGAACACAAGCAGGGTAAGTGGGAGAGAGGGAAGAAGGCTTCCTGCTGAGCAGGGAGCCTGATGTGGGGCTCGATCCCAGGACCCTGGAATCATGTCCTGAGTTGAAGGCAGATGCTTAATGACTGAGCCACCCAGGCACCCCTCCTTTTATTTTTTTTTTAATTTTAATTTATTTATGAGAGAGAGAGGGAGCAGAGCAAGCAAGAGAGAACACAAGTGGGACAGGAGGGCCAGAGGGAAAGGGAGAAGCAGGCTCCCTGAGCAGGGGGCCTAATGTGGGGCTCGATCCTAGGAGGTCCCTTAACCTATCCTCATTTTTAAAATTCTTTTTTTTCTTTGGGCTTGGAGGATTTCTACTACCCTGTCTTGCAGATCACTGGTCTGTTCTGCAGCTTTCAATCTGCTGTTGATTCCCTCTGGTGTATTTTTCATTTCAGTTATTGTAGTCTTTAGCTCTGATTAGTTCTTCTTCGTATGTTCTCTTTGTTGAAGTTCTCACTGAATCCATCCATTCTTCTCCCAAGTTTGCTGAGCATCTTTATGACCATTACTTTGAACTCTTTATCAGGTAGACTACTTATCTCTGTTTCATTTAGTTATTTTTCTGAAGTGCTGTATTGTTCGTTCATTTGGAACATACTCCTCTGTCTCCTCATTTTGTCTGACTTTCTATGTTTGTTTCTGAAGTTGTTCTTTTCAACTTTTTCCCTCTTTAAAGTATGTTGCTTTGAAGAATGAATGTTAGTTATAAAGTCAAGGAAGAAGAAAACATGTCTAAGTGTTGTCTGGTCATTTTTCTTGTTGGAACTGTGGTGGAGTAGGTGGCAGATGACATTGCTGCTCTTTTTCTGAGTTGAGAACACAGGAGTCAGACAGATGGAGATAAGCTTAGTAACTTTATTAGTAATACATACTAACAAATAGGAGGATATGGTTTAGGTAGGTAGCCACAGCGGGCTTCCCAGTACTTTATCCCAAATTAGGCACTTCCACACACAGTTGTAATGGAAGGAACAAATGTTTGATGCCCATCCCACAAAGATGAGAGCAGACTTGAATTCATGCTACTATGGCAGGCACATCTTTTTAAAGAAGAGATTTGGAACCATGTATGCATTGCTTAGTGCCTTCTCCCAAATTCACCCTTTAGGTAAATCTCCCTTCCTGTCGTGAGGAAGGTAGAGAAAAGTCCTCACATGGAAATGAAGGTTTACCTATAATTTCTGACTTGATTTAAATTCTAATTAAAGTTAATCATGTCTTTTGTACATACCAACTAATGATGAGAGGTTGGACAGAGCATGCTAGATGGTAAAGAGAAATCTGTTGTGCATTTTAAATTTTGCTATAAATAACCCACAACATAGTTAACTCATTTGTTGATTGATTTGGATAAACCAAGTTTTATTTGAAGGAAATGAATAATCCTTTCAAGGAAGAATTTCCTCAGTTTCAGGTTCTTTGGTTCGACTAAAGATTTTCTCCTTCAAGTTCCTTGTCCTTTGGTTAAAAAAATTTGTGCTTATAAATTGCATATGTTGACTGTTACTAACAGGAGTTAAGATAATTTCTGTCCCTTTCTTTTTGTTCATGACTTTAAAATATATACTTTAGTTAGAAAGCTATTTTGTGCCTAATGCCTGAACATTATTGAGCCACATGACAAAGTTTTATGTATTCATATTCTCTGAGTTATAGTTAAAAATGCATGCGTTGTTCCTGAATATGAGGAAGTAACTGGCATAAAACTCTAGGCTCAGTAAGACCTAAACCACATTCCTGGCTTGCAGCCAGGTGGTTTTTTGACCTCAGGCAAACTACAATCTTTCTGGATCCTTTTTCTCTCTTATGTAAAATTAGGGACTTTGACGTAGTTAGTGACTTTTATACCTTTGGAAAAACTTTTTTTCCAAAGAATAGAACTTAAATTTTGGGGTTTTTTGCATTAAACTGTATTATATAAAACAGAGACACGTAGAGCTGTTTAGCTAAAGGAGAGATGAGACTACACCTATAAACTTCCTTGTACCTCAATCCTGCTGTGTCCCCAGTGGAATCGTAGATTTCTATGGGCATAGTTTGAAAAGTAACAGTTATGAGAAAATCCTTTTAGTTAATAATTCTTGAAATTAATTTGCTGATACATTGTACGTTGTTTTTCTGTGTATAATTTTCTTACCCTCCTATATTTTTGATAAATGGAAAAGTATAAATAAAATTGCAGATGTGTTCTATTTATTAAGGACTTCAAGCTATTTCTACTATCTAAGCACAATTCTTACCTGGAAATAAAGGTCACAGAAGTAAATATTTAGGAAAAGAGCTTTTGGGGAAAAGATAGTAACATTACATTGGTAGTTCCTTAAGTCACGTCATATGAAAAAGTGCTTTATATTTTACATAGTATTTATTAATGGTATTATAAAATTGTTTCAATAAAAATTTCTACCATCAAGTGGTATTGAGTTATTAATTTTACAAGGCCTGTCTAGTAATGTTGTCAGATTTTTTGTTTTATAAATCCTGAATATAATGTTACTGTCAAAAAGTGTCATGGTTCCTCAAAAAATTAAAAATAGAAATACAATACAATTCAGTACTTCCACTACTGAGTATTTACCCAAAGAAAATGAAAACACTAATTCGAAAAGTTGTATGCACCCCTGTGTTTTTTGAAACATTATTTACAATAACGAGAGTATGGAAGCAACCTCAGTGTCCATCAATAGACGAATGGATAAAGAAGATGTGTTATATGTATATAATGAAATATTACTCAGCTATAAAAAAGAATGGGATCTTGCCATTTGTGACAACATTGGTAGACCCAGTATTTTGTGAAGTGAAATAACTCAGAGAAAGGCAAATACCGTATGATTTCACTTATGCATGGAATCTAAAAAACTAAACTACTAATAGCCTAGTTCGACTTAATTTCTCTATCTTCTGGAAGCCTTACCCATAACATTAAATAATCTATTAACACGTGTTTCGTACATTACAGGTATTATATACTATAGTCTCACAATAAAATAAGCTAGAGAAAAAAATGTTATTGAGAAAAACATAAGAGGAAAGACACTCCAATGCAGTATCAAAAAAAGTCCATGTATAAGTAGAGTAGACCTGTACCGTTCAAACACATGTTGGTCAAGGATCAACTGTATATCACAAGTATTCCCATCTAGAATGTTCTTCCTTAGACCTTTCTTATAAAAGGTACCTTTCATTTAATGCCCAAAATGGGGTCTAAAGTAGGGTACTGAGGGGTGCCTTGGTGGTTCAGTCAGTTAAGCATCTGTCTTCAGCTCAGGTATGATTCCAGGGTTCTGGGATAGAGCCCCACTTCAGGCTCTCTGCTCAGTGGGAGTTTCCTACACCCTCTCCCTTGGCCCTTCCCCCTACTCGTGCACTCGCTCTCTAGCTCTCATTCTCAAATAAATAAAACTGCTGTAAACATTGGGATGCAGGTGCCCCTTCGGATCACTACATTTGTATCTTTGGGGTAAATCCTTATTAGTGCAATTGCTGGGTCGTTGGGTAGCTCTACTTTCAACTTTTTCAGGAACCTCCATACTGTTTTCCAGAGTGGCTATACAAGCTTGCATTCCCACCAGCAGTGTAAGAGAGTTCCCCTTTGTCTGCATCCCTGCCAACTTCTGTTGTTTCCGGACTTGTTCATTTTAGCCATTCCAACAGGTGTGAGGTGATATCTCATTGTGGTTTTGATTTGTATTTATTTCCCTGATGCCAGGTGATGTTGGGCACTTTTCCATGTGTCTGTTGACCATTTGAATGTCTTCTTTGGAGAAATGTCTGTTCACGCCTTCCACGCGTTTCTTGACTGGATTATTCTTTGGGTGTTGCGTTTGATAAGTTCTTTGTATATAGATTTTGCGTACTAACCCTTTATCTGATATGTCATTTGCAAATATCTTCTACCATTCTGTCAGTTGTCTTTTGGTTTTGTCAACCGCTTCCTTTGCTATGCAAAAGTTTTATATCTTGATGAAGTCTTTGTTTCCCTTGCCTTTGGAGACGTGTCTAGCAAGAAGTTGCTGCAGTCCAGGTCACAGAAGTTGCTGCTTGTTCTCTCCTCTATGATTTTGATGGGTTCCTGTCTCACATTTAGCTCTTACATCCATTTTGAGTGTATTTTTGTGTATGGTGTTAAGAAAATGGTCCAGTGTCATTCTAATGCGTGTGGCTGTCCAATTTTCCCAACACCATTTCTTGAAAAGACTGTCTTTTTTCCATTGGCCGTTCTTTCCTGCTTTGTCAAAGATTAGTTGCCCATAGAGTTGAGGGTCCGTTTCTGGGTTCTCTGTTCTGTTTCATTGGCCTCTGTGTCTGTTTTTGTGCCAGTACCATACTGTCTTGATGATTACAGCTTTGTCGTAGAGCTTGAGGTCTGGAATTGTGATACCACCAGCTTTGGTTTTCTTTTTCAACATTCCTTTGGCTGTTCGGGGTCTTTTCTGGCTCCATACAAATTTTAGGATGATTTGTTCCAGCCCTGTGAAACAAGTTGATGGTATTTTAATAGAGATTGCATTGAATGCACAGGTTGCTCTGGGTAGCGGTAGAATAGACATTTTAACAAATTTGTTCTTCCAATCCATGAACATGGAGTGTTTTTCCATTTCTTTGTGTCTTCCTCAGTTTCTCTCATGAGTGTTCTATAGTTTTCAGAGTACAGATACTTTGCCTCTTTGGTTAGGTTTATTCCTGGGTATCTTATGGTTTTTGGTGCAATTGTAAGAGACAGAGAGAAGGAGAGACAGAGAGCATGAGAGGGAGGAGGGTCAAAAGGAGAAGCAGACTCCCTGCCAAGCAGGGAGCCTGATGCGGGACTCGATCCCAGGACTCCAGGATCATGACCTGAGCCGAAGGCTGTCACTTAACCAACTGAGCCACCCAGGCGCCCTAGAAATGCAACTGATTTCTGTGCATTGATGTTATATCCTGCCACTTTGCTGAATTCCTATATGAGTTGTAGCAATTTTGGGGTGGAGTCTTTGGGGTTTTCCACCTAGAGTATTATGTCACCTGCGAAGAGTGAAAGTTTGATTTCTTCTTTGCCGTTTCCAATGCCTTTTATTTCTTTTTATTGTCTGATTGTTGAGGCTGGGACTTCTAGTACTATGTTGGACAACAGTGGTGAGAGTGGACATCCCTGCCGTGTTCCTGACCTTAGGCGAAAAGCTTGCAGTTTTTCCCCATTGACAATGATATTCGCCATGGGCTTCTCATAGATGGCTTTTATGGTATTGAGGTATGTGCCCTCTACCCCTGCAATGTGAAGAGTTTTAATCAAGAAAGTATGCTGTACTTTGTCAAATGCTTTTTCTGCATCTAAAGAGGGGATCATATGATTCTTGTTCTTTCTTTTATTAATGTAGTGTACCACACTGATTTGTGGATGTTGAACAACCTTTGCAGCCCAGGAATAAGTCCCATTTGGTTGGGGTGAATAAACCTCTTAATGTACTGTTGGCTCCTGTTGGCGAGTAGTTTGATGAGAATTTTTGCATCCGTGTTCATCAGGGATACTGGTCTGTAATTCTCCTTTTTGGTGGGGTCTTTGTCTGGTTTTGGGATCAAGGTAATGCTGGCCTCATAGAAAGAGTTTGGAAGATTTCCTTCCATTTCTATTTTTTGAAACAGCTTCAGAAGAATAGGCATTAATTCCTCTTCAAGTGTTTGTTAGAACTCCCCAGGGAAGCCATCCGGCCCTGGAGTTTTGTTTCTTGCGAGATTTTTGATTACTGCTTCAATTTCCTTGCTGGTTGTGGGTCTGTTCGGGTTTTCTGTTTCTTCCTGTTTCAGTTTTGGTAGTTTCTACCTCTCTAGGAATGCATCCATTTCTTCCAGATTGCCTAGTTGGTTGGCATATAGTCGTTCCTAATATGTTCTTAAAATTGTTTGTATTTCTTTGGTGTTGGTTTTGATCTCTCCTCTTTCATTCATGATTTTATTTATTTGTATCCTTTCTCTTTTCTTTTTGCTAAGTCTGGCCAGGGGTTTATCAATCCCATTAATTCTTTCAAGGAACCAGCTCCTAGTTTCGTTGCTGTGTTCTACTGTTCTTTTGGTTTCTATTTCATTGATTTCTGCTCTGAACGTTATTAATTCTCTTCTCCTGCTTTGTTTCGGCTTTATTTGTTGTTCTTTCTCCAGCTCCTTTAGGTGTAAGGTTAGGTTGTGTATTTAGGACCTTTCTTGTTTCTTGAGAAAGGCTGTTGTTGCTCTATACTTCCCTCCCCGGACTGCCTTTGCTGCATCCCAAGGTTTTGAACATTTGTGTTTTCATTTTCCTTTGTTTCCATGAATTCTTTTAATTCTTCTTTAATTTCTTGGTTGAGCCATTCATTCGTTAATATGATGCTCTGTAATTTTCATGTATTTGAGTTCTTTTCAAATTTCCTCTTGTGATTGAGTTCAAGTTTCAAGGCGTTGTGGTCTGAAACTATGCAGGGAATGATCCCATGCTTTTGGTACCAGTTGAGACCTGATTTGTGACCCAGTATGTGATCTCTTCTGGAGAAAGCTCCATGTGCGCTCCAGAAGAATGTGTATTCTGTGGCTTTAGGCTGGAATGCTCTGAATATATCTGTGAAGTCCATCTGGTCCAGTGTCGACCTCGGAGAGTCATGGACCTGGGGCGGCGAAGAAACTGAGGAAAAGAGACGACAGTAGAGCAAGGCACAGGGACCCCGAGCAATCAGCCCAAAGTCCCGAGGTTTATTTTCCATAATCATATATACTTTCTACAGCGATATAGATCTATAATGATTTACAGCAGGGGCTTAGTAAGGCATATTCTTCCATGTACATAGGATTAGTTCCACGTGTATGATAAGAATCTTTAAAGCAGGACAAGGGAGCAAAGAGCAGAGTGTACAGTGTGCTGTTTACAGGTGGCTTCCTATCTACAAAACATCTGCTGCGTACTTCAGAACAGACCACATACCTCCCAAGGGCATTTCACTCTAATCCTTTCAGCTTATTTTTAACCCTGCAATCTCGAGTTTTCTCAGAGACCTCGGAATCTGAACGATTATGCACCAGTGGTTTTTGTTGTGTTTTGTTTCCCACAGTCCAGTGTGTCATTCACTGTTATTATTGTATCATCATCCATGTGTTCTTTAATTTTGTTATTAATTGGTTTATGTCATTGGCTGCTCCCATGTTAGGGGCACTAATATTTACAGTTGTTAGATCTTCTTGTTGGATAGACCCCTTTAAGTGATTATGATAGTGTCCTTACTCATCTCTTATTACAGTCATTTGTTTAAAATCTAATTTGTCTGATAAAAGGATTGCTACTCCAGCTTTCTTTTGATGTCAATTAGCGTGATAAATGGTTTTCCACTCCCTCACTTGTAATCTGGCGGTTACCTTAGGTCTTAACTGATTCTCTTGCAGACAGTATATCAGTGGGTCTTGTTTTTTTATCCAATCTGATACCCTGTGTCTTTTGATTGGGACATTTGGCCCATTTACATTCAGGGTAACTATTGAAAGATATGAATTTAGTGCCATTGTATTACCTGTAACGTCACTGTTTCTGTATATTGTCTGTGTTCCTTTCTGGTGTGTGTTACTTTGGGGCTCTCTCTTTGCGTAAAGGATGCCCTTTAATATTTCTTGCAGGGCTGGTTTGGTGATCACAAATGTTTTAGTTTCTGTTTGTCCTGGAAACTCTTCATCTCTCCTTCAGTTTTGAATGACAGCCTTGCTGGATAAATAAAGTATTCTTGGCTGCATATTTTTCTCGTTTAGCACCCTGAATATATCACACCAGGCCTTTCTGGCCTGCCAGGTCTCTGTGGTTAGGTCTGCTGCCAGTCGAATATTTCTACCCTTCTTGGTTAAGGACCTCTTGTGCCGAGCTGCTTTCAGGATTTTCTCTTTGTCTCTGAAATTTGCAAGCTTCACTACTTTATGTCGAGGTGTGGACCTGTTTTTATTGTTGTTGAAGGGTGTTGGGTTTTCTGTGCCTCCTGGATTTGAATGCCTGTTTCCTTCTCCAGATTAGGGAGGTTTTCTGCTATAATTTCTCAAATATACCTTCTTCCACCCCCCTTCCTCTTCTTCTGGGATCCCAGTTATTCTACTATTGTTTCGCTTTATGCTATCACTTATCTCTTGAATTCTCACCTCATGATCTTTTTGTTCATCTTTTTTTATCTTTTTTCACAATTTCTTTATTTTCCATTATTTTTTAAAATTTTTTTATTTTTTAAAGGTTTTATTTATTTATTTGACAGAGAGAGACACTGCAAGAGAGGGAACACAAGCAGGGGGCGTGGGTGAGGAATAAGCAGGCCTTCCACTTAACAGAGCCCGATGCGGGGCTCGATCCCAGGACCATGGGATCATGGCCTGAGCCAAAGGCCTACACTTAATGACTGAGCCACCCAGGTGCCCGTATACCCCATCATTTTCTTTTCTGTATGACTACTTCTCCTTTCTGCCTCATTTATCCTGGCAGAGCCTCCAATTTTTTTTTTAATTTTAAATACATAATTTTTATTAAGTATAGCTCAGTAAGTCTGGAAAAGATAAGTAAATAATGTTTTATTGGGTCGC
>NW_023270934.1:0-5370 GCF_011800145.1 Mirounga leonina
CGGCAGCTCTCAACTCACACCATGCTTATGGGGCTCGTACCTTTGCCCCGGGGGGTGTGTGCAGGCTTAGGGAAGGCCACCTAACTCGAAGGGAGGACTCGGGAGACAATGCGTGCTTCAGCTCAAACAGCCGCTCCTGAGGGTGGAAGCATTTTCTTGGGTGCGTGCGTGAGGGCAGTGCAAGGCAGACGCAAACCCAATTCCGAGGGAGCCTCAGACATCTGCAGAAGGCAGCACACGACTCCCACTTGATTCCTCAAGCCGGCACTGCGGCCCCACGTCTGCATGGAAGTCTAACCGCTTGCGTTCCCACTCGAAGAAAGAACAGTGTACAGAAAGCGTGCTTTAGCTACTGTCGACCGCTCTGGGGGAGGAAGCAGTTTATGCTGCACTGTGGGTGAGAGCCTGGGGGCAGGGTTCCATACGTAAAACCGAGGGGGAAGCAGGCTGGTGCAGAAGGAACCTGTCGGCTCACCTTTGTTTACGAGGCTAGGAACGTTGCCCTTGTGTGCCTGCAGGCCTCAAGCCAGCGACCTAAGTCGAAGGAACAACTCTGTCGAGAATTCCTGCTACGCCTAAGATAGCCATGCCTGAGGCTGGAAGCATTTTGCTGTGTGCATGCGTGAGCGCCCTGCCAGGGAGGCCAAAACCATTTCCTGTGTGAGACTCAGGCCCAGGCAGACGGCAGCACACGACTCCCCACTTGTTTCCTGAAGCCAGAACTGCGGCCCCACTTTTCCATGGAAGTCTGATAGCTGGCACTCTAACTCGAAGAGACAACAGTGGAGAGACACCGTGCTTTAGCTCCCGTCGGCCTCTGTGTGGGAGGAGGCAGTGTAGACTGTACTGTGGGTGAGAGCCTGGGGCCGGGTTCCATTTCTAACGACCGGGGGAGAGGCATGCTGGACAGCCCACAGCTCTCAACTCACAGCATGCTTATGGGGCTCGTACCGTTGCTCCGGGGGGTGCGTGCAGCTTTAGGGAAGGCCACCTAACTCGAAGGGAGGACTCGGGAGACAATGCGTGCTTCAGCTAAAACAGCAGCTCCTGAGGGTGGAAGCATTTTGTTGGGTGCGTGCGTGAGGGCAGTGCAAGGGAGCCGCAAACCCAATTCCGAGGGAGCCTCAGGCCTCTGCACAAGGCAGCACACGACTCCCACTTGGTTCCTCAAGCCAGCACTGCGGCCCCACGTCTGCATGGAAGTCTAACCGCTTGTGTTCCCACTCGAAGAAAGAACAGTGTACAGAAAGAATGCTTTAGCTACCGGCGACCTCTCTGGAGGATGAAGCAGTTTATGCTGCACTGTGGGTGAGAGCCTGGGGCAGGCTTCCATACGTAGAGTAGAAGCGAGGGGGAAGCAGGACAGTGCAGAAGGAACCTGTCGGCTCACCTTTGTTTACGAGGCTAGGATCGTTGCCCGTGTGTGCCTACAGGCCTCAAGCCAGCGACCTAAGTCGAAGGAACAACTCTGTCGAGAATTCCTGCTTCGCCTAAGATAGCCATGCCTGAGGATGGAAGCATTTTGCTGTGTGCAAGCGTGAGCGCCCTGCCAGGGAGGCCAAAACCATTTCCTGTCTGAGACTCAGGCCAAGGCAGACGGCAGCACACGACTCCCCACTTGTTTCCTGAAGCCAGCACTGTGGCCCCACTTTGGCATGGAAGTCTGATAGCTGGCACTCTAACTCGAAGAGACAACAGTGGAGAGACACCGTGCTTTAGCTCCCGCCGGCCTCTGTGTGGGAGGAGGCAGTGTAGGGTGTACTGTGGGTGAGAGCCTGGGGCCGGGTTCCATTTCGTACGACCGGGGGAGAGGCAGGCCGGACAGCCAGCAGCTCTCAACTCAGACCATGCTTATGGGGCTCGTACCTTTGCCCCAGGGGGTGCGTGCAGGCTTAGGGAAGGCCACCTAACTTGAAGGGAGGACTCGGGAGACAATGTGTGCTTCAGCTCAAACAACCGCTCCTGAGGGTTGAAGCATTTTCTTCGGTGCGCACGTGAGGGCAGTGCAAGGGAGCCGCAAAACCAATTCCGAGGGAGCCTCAGGCCACTGCAGAAGGCTGCACACGACTCCCACTTGGTTCCTCAAGCCGGCATTGCGGCCCCACGTCTGCATGGAAGTCTAACCGCCTGCGTTCCCACTCGAAGAAAGAACAGTGTAGAGGAAGCCTGCTTGAGCTACCGTGGACCTCTCTGGGGGAGGAAGCAGTTTATGCTGCTCTGTGGGTGAGAGCCTGGGGGCAGGGTTCCATACGTAAAAGCGAGGGGGAAGCAGGCCCGAGCAGAAGGAACCTGTCGGCTCACCTTTTCTTTACGAGGCTAGGAACGTTGCCCGTGTGTGCCTGCAGGCCTCAAGCCAGCGACCTAAGTCGAAGGAACAACTCTGTCGAGAATTCCTCCTTCGCCTAAGACAGCCATGCCTGAGGCTGGAAGCATTTTCTGTGTGCATGCGTGACAGCCCTGCCAGGGAGGCCAAACCATTTCCTGTGTGAGACTCAGGCCCAGGCAGACGGCAGCACACGACTCCCCACTTGTTTCCTGAAGCCAGCACTGCGGTCCCACTTTTGCATGGAAGTCTGATAGCTGGCACTCTAACTCGAAGAGACAACAGTGGAGAGACACCGTGCTTTAGCTACCGCCGGCCTCTGTGTGGGAGGAGGCAGTTTAGTGTGTAATGTGGGCGAGAGCCAGGGGCCGGGTTCCATTTCGAATGACTGGGGGACAGGCAGGGCGGACAGCCGGCAACTCTCAACTCACACCATGCTTATGGGGCTCGTACCTTTGCCCCGGGGGGTGCGTGCAGGCTTAGGGAAGGCCACCTAACTCGAAGGGAGGAATCTGGAGACAATGCGTGCTTCAGCTAAAACAGCCGCTCCTGAGGGTGGAAGCATTTTCTTCGGTGCGGGCTTGAGGGCAGTGCAAGGGAGCCGCAAATCCAATTCCGAGGGAGCCTCAAGCCTTTGCAGAAGGCAGCACACGACTCCCACTTGATTCCTCAAGCCGGCACTGAGGCCCCACGTCTGCATGGAAGTCTAACCGCCTGCGTTCCCACTCGAAGAAAGGACAGTGTACAGAAAGCGTGCTTTAGCTACCGTCGACCTCTCTGGGGGAGGAAGCAGTTTATGCTGCACTGTGGGTGAGAGCCTGGGGCCGGGATCCATTTCGTACGACCGGGGGAGAGGCAGGCCGGACAGCCGGCAGTTCTCAACTCACACCATGTTTATGCGGCTCGTACCGTTGCCCCGGGGGGTGGGTGCAGGCTCTGGGAAGGCCACCTAACTTGAAGGGAGGACTCGGGAGACAATGCGTGCTTCAGATAAAACAGCCGCTCCTGAGGGTGGAAACATTTTCTTGCGTGCGTGCGTGAGGGCAGTGCAAGGGAGCCCCAAACCCAATTCCGAGGGACTCTCAGGCCTCTGCAAAAGGCAGTACACGACTCCCACTTGGTTCCTCAAGTCGGCACTGCGGCCCCACGTCTGCATGGAAGTCTAACCGCCTGCGTTCCCACTCGAAGAAAGAACAGTGTACAGACAGCGTGTTTTAGCTACCGACGACCTCTCTGAGGGAGGAAGCAGTTTATGCTGCACTGTGGGTGAGAGCCTGGGGGCAGGGTTCCATACGTAAAAGCGAGGGGGAAGCAGGCTGCTGCAGAAGGAACCTGTCGGCTCACTTTTGTTTACGAGGCTAGGAACGTTGCCCGTGTGTGCCTGCAGGCCTCAAGCCAGCGACCTAAGTCGAAGGAACAACTCTGTCGAGAATTCCTCCTTCGCCTAAGAAGGCATGCCTGAGGCTGGAAGCATTTTCTGTGTGCATGCGTGACAGCCCTGCCAGGGAGGCCAAAGCCATTTCCTGTGTGAGACTCAGGCCCAGGCAGACGGCAGCACACGACTCCCCACTTGTTTCCTGAAGCCAGCACTGCTGCCCCACTTTTGCATGGAAGTCTGATAGCTGGCACTCTAACTCGAAGAGACAACAGTGGAGAGACACCGTGCTTTAGCTACCGCCGGCCTCTGTGTGGGAAGAGGCAGTTTAGGGTGTACTGTGGGCGAGAGCCTGGGGCCGGGTTCCATTTCGTACGACCGGGGGAGAGGCAGGCCGGACAGCCGGCAGCTCTCAACTCACACCATGCTTATGGGGCTCGTACCGTTGCCCCGGGGGGTGGGTGCAGGCTTAGGGAAGGCCACCTAACTCGAAGGGAGGACTCGGGAGACAATGTGTGCTTCAGCTAAAACAGCCGGTCCTGAGGGGGGAAACATTTTCTTGAGTGCGTGCGTGACGGAAGTGCAAGGGAGCCCCAAACCCAATTCCGAGGGACCCTCAGGCCTCAGCAGAAGGCAGCACACGACTCCCACTTGGTTCCTCAAGCCGGCACTGCAGCCCCACGTCTGCATGGAACTCTAACCGCCTGCGTTCCCACTCGAAGAAAGAACAGTGTACAGACAGTGTGCTTTAGCTACCGTCGACCTCTCTGGGGGAGGAAGCAGTTTATGCTGCACTGTGGGTGAGAGACTGGGGGCAGGGTTCCATACGTAAAAGCGAGGGGGAAGCAGGCTGGTGCAGAAGGAACCTGTCGGCTAACCTTTGTTTACGAGGCTAGGAACGTTGCCCGTGTGTGCCTGCAGGCCTCAAGCCAGCGACCTAAGACGAAGGAAAAACTCTGTCGAGAATTCCTACTTCGCCTAAGATAGCCATGCCTGACGCTGGAAGCATTTTCTGTGTGCATGCGTGAGCGACCTGCCACGGCGGCCAAAGCCATTTCCTGTGTGAGACTCAGGCCCAGGCAGACGGCAGCACACGACTCCCCACTTGTTTCCTGAAGTCAGCACTGCGGCCCCACTTTTGCATGGAAGTCTGATAGCTGGCACTCTAACTCGAAGAGACAACAGTGGAGAGACACCGTGCTTTAGCTACTGCCGGCCTCTGTGTGGGAGGAGGCAGTTTAGTGTGTAATGTGGGCGAGAGCCTGAGGCCGGGTTCCATTTCGTACGACCGGGGGAGAGGCAGGCCGGACAGCCGGCAGCTCTCAACTCACACCATGCTTATGGGGCTCGTACCGTTGCCCCGGGGGGTGCGTGCAGGCTTAGGGAAGGCCACATAACTCGAAGGGAGGACTCGGGAGACAATGCGTGCTGCAGCTAAAACAGCCGCTCCTGAGGGTGGAAGCATTTTGTTGGGTGCGTGAATGAGGGCATTGCAAGGGAACCGCAAACCCAATTCAGAGGGAGCCTCAGGCCTCTGCAGAAGGCAGCACACGACTCCCACTTGGTTCCTTCTGCACCGGCCTGCTGCCCCCTGGCTTTGACGTACGGAACCCTGCCCCCAGGCTATCACCCACAGTGCAGCATAAACTGCTTCCTCCCACAGAGAGGTCGA
>NW_023270934.1:5470-5789 GCF_011800145.1 Mirounga leonina
AATGCAGACGTGGGGCCTCAGTGCCGGCTTGAGGAATCAAGTGGGAGTCGTGTGCTGCCTTCTGCAAAGGCTTGAGGCTCCCTCGGAATTGGGTTTGGGGCTCCCTTGCACTGCCCTCACGCACGCACCCAACAAAATGCTTCCACCCTCAGGAGCGGCTGTTTTAGCTGAAGCACGCATTGTCTCCCGAGTCCTCCCTTCGAGATACGTGGCCTTCCCTAAGCCTACACGCACCCCCCGGGGCAACGGTACGAGTCCCATAATCATAGTGCGAGTTGACAGCTGCCGGCTGTCCGGCCTGCCTCTCCCCCGGTCGTAC
>NW_023270934.1:8789-13758 GCF_011800145.1 Mirounga leonina
GCAAAGATTATAAAAATTAAAAATGCCTATAAGGAATTAGGGAGTTTTAAAAAAATCAGTTATTTCTCCCCTGTTTCTCTCTGAGTCCTAAGTTCAGTTTTTTCAGGTCAAATATTTCATCTCTATATTCTGTAAAAAAATATTGATTTTTTTAAAGATTTTATTTATTTTTTTATTTGACAGAGAGAGAGAGAGAGCACACAAACAGGTGGAGCAGCAGGTAGAGGGAGAAGCAGGCTCTCCACTGAGCAAGGAGCTTGATGCGGGGCTCGATCCCAGGACCCTGGGATCATGACGTGAGCCAAAGGCAGACGCTTAACTGACTGAACCACCCAGGCATCCCAAATCTTGATTTTCTTATCAAAATTTTTTTCTATTACAAATTTCACATGAGATTTAATTATTGTTAATTTTACTTTGAGTCTTTTTATTATTGAAATATAGTTGACATGATATATTAGTTTCAGGTGTACAACATAGTGATTTGACAATTCTATGCATTATGTAATGCTTACCATGAAAAGTGTGGTTACCATCTGTCACCATACAATGTTATCACAATATTATTGACTATATTCCCTATGCTGTACTTTTCATCCCTGTGTTTTATTTATTTATAATTATAAGTTTGTACCTCTTAATCTCCTTCACCTATTTTGCCCTCCCCTCTGGCAACCATGTTTGTTCTCTGTATTTATGAGTCTGTTTTTGTTTTTGTTTGATCATTTGGTTTGTTTTTTAGATACTACATATTACTGAAATCGTATGGTATTTGTCTTTCTCTGTCTGACATATTTCACTTGTCATAATACACTCTAGATCCATCCATGTTTTTGCAGATGGCAAGTTTCCATTTTTTAAAGATTTATTTATTTGAGGGGGGAGGGGCAAAGGGAGAGGGAGAGAGAATCTCAAGCATACTCCGTGCTGAGTGTGGAGCCTGATGTGGGGCTTGATCCCATGAACCTGAGATCATGACCTGAACAGAAATCAAGAGTTGGACGCTTACCCAATGGAGCCACTGAGGCACCCCAAGATTTCATTTTTTAATGCATGCCTTGATAGTCATGTTATGAACTGAATAAATAGCCAAAACCTCAAATTTATATTTTAAGTCATGAAAAAACACAAGTGTCTGGTGGAGTAGACAGTAGGAACCCATCATGACTGCTGTGATTAATATGACTTCTAGATGTCCCTGTGTCTTTAGTCATTCAAGATTCAAAGTCCCACGAAGAATCGTCCATATTGCTGATCCTCACCATGTGTCTGCCCCTTGGCTATTCCAGGAAGCTAGAAGAGGGATGTATATTCCCTTGGTGTCAGTAACAAGAGAACTCGACTACTATGCATACTGGGGGATCCCTTCCAAAAACGTCAACTAATATACTAACAGGAATACAGTTGATTGTTGGCCAAAGTGACACATGATCACCATGTTTTCTAAGTGGGAATTCTCAGGCAATAGGAAATATAGGATCCTATATCTCCAGTTGAGACCAGGTCAAGTGTTCTCTCTTCTCCCTTTACATTGGATGCCTCCTAAAGTCCAGTGCTATAAATATCTACCTCAGACTAGATTTCCATGAAAGCAGAGGTTGTGTTTCCCTACAAGATCATGAAGATTTTCTCACATATTTTCTTCTAAGGGTTTTATATTTTTAGCCCCTCAGTTAGATTTGATCTGTTTTGAGTTATTTTTCTAAATGTTGTAAGTAGGGGACAACTTCATTCTTTTACATGTGGATATACAGTGTTCCCAGCACCATTTATTGAAAAGACTATTGTTTCCTCAGTGAAATGTCTTGACACCTTGTCTGGAATCAATTGACCATACATTGATGGGTTTATTTCTGAACTCTCAATTCTCTTCATTGATCAGATCCAATTAGGTCCAGGCCCCATTACAGGGTTAGTTTTTGAGGGAGTCTTTGAAGCTTGTTCTGAACCCAGGAGGGCTCTACTTAGCCCTCACTTTCTTGGTTCTGTCTGGTAAACTAGCTGTCAGCTGCTCTTGGTCAGCATATTGTTGTCATGCATCAGCAGCCTCTTCTTAATTGCTTGCCAATAACATCTCCCTTATTTTCCAGAGTGCTTTTAGGTCTGAACTTCCCCAAGCTCTGTTCTGAATAAGGGCAGTTCCTTTGAGAACCTCAGAGCCCTCTGCTCTTTTGGTCTGCCCCTTCCTTTGGTCAAAATCTCTGAGCCACTGCTCTGGAGCTGGGGGTGGGGACAGTTGTCTGCTTCTCTTGGAGTGGCATCCTTCCTGTATAAGTAGGGTGTTATACTGGGATGGCAACCTCTAGTCTTCTTAAATTGCCTCTCCACCATGGATTTTCTATCCTACAAATGAGCTGGGGCAAAGGTGATCAGGGTCCCAGGATTGTAGGCCTGTTGCACCTGAGGTAGAATCATTGCCTGCCTCTCCAGTGGGAGGTGGGTGGAAGAAGAGAGCCCCCATGTCTTGGATACTGTCTTGGGGTTTACCCTCTGCAATGTAGAGCTGGAGATGTTATGCAAAATATTGGCTTTTAGCTGTTACTGAGATTTAGTAGATTTTCTTGAATAAAAGTTTCTTCATTTGTGGGGCACCTGGGAGACTCAGTCAGTTAAGCCTATCCTTTGCTAGTGACAATTTCTTCTACTGATAGAAACCAAGCATTTAGACCCAGTGGTCTGTCCTCATGATGTTACTTGTAGCCTTGAGTACAAGTTAGGATCATGGTGCTTTGGCTACAGTCCTACCTGGAGGAAAACTCTAGTGCTAGAAGATCTCATCCTAGGAAAACAAGGGCAGGGCTGAGTTCTGAAATAAGTACCTGTGGTAGTCATGGTATAGATTTCCTGAACACTGTTTCAAACTGAATTCTTTGGCACAACCTAAATAAAAATATCGTAGTATTCTGGAAACATAGTCGAAGTGTCCACAGTGTGATATAGACAACCCCACCTCACTGTAAGTGTCTGATTTTGTCATGGCCTGAGTTCTTATTCATCTTAAATTGACTCAGGACATAACATATGGAAAGCATTCTGTAAACTGTTTTTGCAAATATTGGTGATAGGGATTTTTTTTATTGAAGGTAAAAATATTTATTTATTTTTTAATTATTATGTTCAATTACCCAGCATTAGTTTTTGATGTAGTGATGTAGTGTTCAATGATTCATTATTTGCATATAATACCCGGTGTTCATCACCACACATGCCCCCCTTATTACCCATCACTCAGTTGCCCCATCCTCCCACCCCACTCCATTCTGTAACCCTCAGTTTGGTTCCCAGAGTCCAGAGTCTCATGGTTTGTCCCCATCTCTGATTTCTTCCCATTCAGTTTTCCCTCCCTTCCCCTGTGGTCCTCTATGCTATTCCTTATGTTCCACATATGAGTGAAACCATATGATAATTGTCTTCCTCTGCTTGACTTATTTCACTTAGCACAATCCCCTCCAGTTCCATGCATGTCTATGTAAATGGTGGGTATTCATCCTTTCTGATGGCTGAGTAATATTCCATTGTATATATGAACCACTTCTTCTTTATCCATTTGTCTGTTGTAGGGCATCTTGGTTCCTTCCACAGTTTGGCTATTATGGACATTGATGCTATGAACATTAGGGTGCAGGTGCCCCTTCTTTTCCCTACACCAGTATCTTTGGGGTAAATACCCAGTAGTACAATTGCTGGGTTGTAGGGTAGCCCTATTTTTAACATCTTGGGGACCCTCCATACTGTTTTCCAGAGTGGCTGCACCACTTTGCATTCCCACCAACAGTGTAAGATGGTTCCCCTTTCTCCACATCCTCACCAACACTTGTTGTTTCCTGTCTTGTTAATTTTTGCCGTTCTAACTGGTGTAAGGTGGTATCTCATTGTGGTTTTGACTTGTATTTCCCTGATGGCTATTGATGTTGAACATTTTTTCATGTGTTTATGTGTCTGTTAGCCATTTGTATGTGTTTTTTGGAGAAGTGTCTGTTCATGCCTTCTGTCCATTCTTGACTGGATTATTTGTTTTTTTAGGTGTTGAGTCTGATAAATTCTTTATAGATCTTGGATACAGCCCTTTATCTGTAATGTCATTTGCAAATATCTTCCCCCTTTTCCGTGGGTTGCATTTTAGTTTGTTGACTGTTCCCTTTGCTGTATAAAAACTTTTTATCTTGATGAAGTCCCAAAAGTTCATTTTTGTTTTTGTTTCCCTTGCCTTTAGAGACATGTCTTGAAAGGGGTCGCTGTGACCAATATCAAAGAGGTTTCTGCCTATGTTCTCCTCTAGGATTTTGATGGATTCCTGTCTCACATTGAGGTCTTTATTCCATTTTGAGTTTATCTTTGTGTATGGAAGAGAATGGTCAAGTTTCCATCTTCTGCATGTGGCTGTCCAATTTTCCCACACCATTTATCAAAGAGATCGTCTCTTTTCCATTGGATATTCTTTCCTGATTTGTCACAGATAAGTTGACTGTAGAGTTGAGGGTCCATTTCTGGGCTCTCTATTTTGTTCCATTGATCTATGAGTCTGTTTTTGTGCCAATATCATGCTGTCTTGATGATCACAGCTTTGTAATAGAGCTTGAAGTCTGGCATTGTGATGCCCCCAGCTTTGGTTTTCTTTTTCAACAATCCCCTGGTGATTTGGGGTCTTTTCTGGTTCCATACAAATTTTAGGATTATTTGTTCCAGCTCTGTGAAAAATGTTGATGGTATTTTGATAGGGATTGCATTGAAAGTGTAGATTGCTCTAGGCAGCACAGACATTTTAACAATGTTTGTCCTTCCAATCCATGAGCATGGAATGTTTTCCTTCTCTTTGTGTCTTCCTCAATTTCTTTCATAAGTGTTCTGTAGTTTCTAGAGTATAGAAACTTTGGTTATGTTTATTCCTAGGTATCTTATGGTTTTTGGTGCTATTGTAAATGGGATTGATTCCTTAATTTTTATTTTAAAATTTTAAATTTAATTTTTT
>NW_023270935.1:0-10798 GCF_011800145.1 Mirounga leonina
TTGATGGACACGGTGTTCCCTTCGACACGGTGGGAGTGAGCTGCCCATGCTAGGTGATGTGTGCACCTGTGGCCTGGGATGGGTGCTGCTCCCTGTTCTCCCAGACAGGGTTGCCCGTCACCCTTCTCTCCCGGGGACGTCCGTTTGCTCACGTTCTTGCCAGAGCTGCTGGTCCCCAGACCAGACACCTGCCAGTCTGAAGCTGAAGAGTGCTGCCTCCATAGGGTTTCCTTTGCCAGAGACCTTCCCCGGGAGTTCCTGCATCTCTGACTGCCCCCATGCCCGTCCCCCTCCCCTTGGACTTGCATGCATTTCGTCTCAGTCCCTGTGGAACCCAGGGACTTGGAGCTTGGTTTGGACCAGAGGCATGGGAACCTTTATGTGGCCTTGGGTTGTGAGCAATGCTTTGGCCCTTTGGGGTGTGTCTTCCAGCTTTCTGCATTTCCCTGGTTTCTCTGTGGGTCACAGGAGGACCCAGCCCTTTCCTGTCTGGGTTCAGGCTGAGGTTTCCCAGCAGGAACAGGGGTCTCTGCCCCGAGATTGTGTCCATATTTACCCAAGGGTGCTCTATGGTTACATCTCATCTGTAATCCATCGGAGATTTCAACATCCAATAAGGGAAATTCTATGTCAAGTCAACCCAGAAAAGAAGGAGTCCCCTTTGAAAATAGGGGGGCAGACACAAAGGCCCATACTGTGTGACTGCACGTACAGGAAACCTCCAGAACAGGTAAAGGAACAGAGAGAGGTGGCAGCGTAGGGGTTTCCAGGGAGGCCTTCTGGTTCGGGGACTCCTTTGGGGAAGCAGATATTCCACAGCCATGTTCTGTGGTGTGGTGCCCCAGCGTTGGGAATGTACTTGATGCTCAGGACTTGTTCAACTGAAAACAATGAATTTTATTTAAAATAAATAATAAACAGCATATAGGACATGGAAAGAGAATAGAACAGTTACTACAAACCAGAGAGAAAGAACACGGGGGGAGGGGATGAAACAATCTGGCGGGGCATCGGTGTCGGGGGATGGAGCTAAGGGTAATGGGACAAGGAGCTCTCCCTGTGAGGATGTGGGCCCTGCATGTGGTTCTGGGAGCCCTGCAGGAACAGGAGTAGGGGCAGGGCCAGATGCAAGAACAGGGCCAGACCCAAGAGCAGGGCCAGGGGCAGGATCCACGGTAAGAGCTGGGTCAGGGGCAAGTAGAGGAGCATAGGCAGGGCCAGGGGAAGGGCAGCGGCCCTGGAAAGCAGGGGAAGGGGCATCGGCTCTCGCAGGGTCAGGGGCAAGAACAGGGACACCGGCACGGGAAGGGGCATTGGCTCTGGCAGGGGCAGGAACAGGGACGAAGGCAGGGGAAGGGGCATCGGCTCTGGCAGGGGAAGGGGCAGGAACAGGGACACTGGCAGGGGAAGGGGCATCGGCTCCGGCAGGGGCAGGGACTGGAACTGGGACGCAGGCAGGGGAAGGGGCGTCAACTCTGGCAGTGGCAGGGGCAGGAAGATGGACACTGGAAGGGGAAGGGGCAACGGCTCTGGCAGGGTCAAGGGCAGGAACAGGGACTCCGGCACGGGAAGGTGGATTGGCTCTGGCAGGGGCAGGAACAGGGAGGCAGGCAGGGGAAGGGGCATCGGATCTGGCAGGGGAATGGTCAGGAACAGGGACACTGGCAGGGGAAGGGGCATCGGCTCTGGCAGGGGCAGGGACAGGAACTGGGACGCAGGCAGGGGAAGGGGCATCAGCTCTGGCAGGGGCAGGGGCAGGAACAGTGACACTGGCATTGGAAGGGGCATCGGCTCTGGCAGCGGCAGGGGCAGGAACTAGGACGCAGGCAGGGGAAGGGCATCGGCTCTGGCAGGGGCAGGAACAGGGACGCAGGCAGGGGAAGGGGCATCGGCTCTGGCAGGGGCCGGAATAGGGACACAGGCAGAGGAAGGGACAGGTGCATGGGCAGGGGGTGGGCCAGGGGCAGGAATGGGCGCACAAGCAGGGGCAGGGAAACGGGTAGGGAAAGGGGAAGGAGCTGGATCAGAGCCAGGGATAGGAGCACAGGGAGGGGCTGGGGAAGGGACAGTTGCAGGGGCAGAAGCCGAGTCAAGGGCAAGAACAGGAATACAGTCAGGGGCAGGAGAAGGGGCAGGATACAGGGCAGGAGCTGGGTCCGGGGCAAGAACAGGAACACAGGTAGCGGAAGGGGCAGGTGAAAGGGCAGGAGGTGGGTCAGGGACAGGAACAGAACCACAGGCAGGGGCAGGGGAAGAACCCGGGTCAGGGGCAAGAATAGGAGCACAGGCAGGGGCAAGGGAAGGGGCAGGATCCAGGGCAGGAGCTGGGTCAGGGTCAGGATCCGGATCAGGGGCAGGAAGAGGTGCACAGGAAAGGGAAGGGGCTGGTGCAGGGTCAGGAGCTGGGTCAGGGGCAAGAACAGGTGCACATGCAGGTGCTGGGGAAGGGGCAGGTGTAGGGGCAGAAGGTGGGTCAGGAGAAGGGACATGGGCTCTAGCAGGGGCAGGGGCAGGGGCAGGGGAAGGTGTTGGGGCAGGGCCGGAACAGGAGCACAAGCCGGGGGAGCGGAGTGGGCAGGTGCAAGGGGAGGGACAGCATCTGCCGCATTGGCACGTACAGGAACCTTGGCAGTATCTGGGTCAGGGGCAAGAACCGGGGCACTGGAAGGGGTAGGGATGGTTAAGGATCTAGGGCAGGAGCTGGGTCGGGGGCAGGAGCAGGGCCACAGTTCGGGGCAGGCGCAGGGGCGATGGCTCTGGCAGGCACAGGGGCAGGCACAGGGGCAGGCTCTCCGGAGGCAGGTTCTCCAGCAGGCCCTTGCTGGCCCCCGTCAGGCTCTCCGTGGGCGGGTGCTGGGTCACCTGCCGGCTCCTGGTCTCCTGCTGAAGTCGCAGCCACCACCCCTTCGTCCAGAGCTGCCGATGGAGTTGGAAACGGCTCTAGCTCCTCAGGTGGTGGAGCCGCTGTGAGAGGATAAAAGCTCAGGCCGAGTCTACTCTCCGTGGAGACAGAACCCAGCCCAGGGCCTCCCAGAGAAGCCGCAGCCTGGAAGGAGGCCTCCCCGGGGCGTCTCCCCGACCGCAGTCCACCCGCTGGGCGCTCTGCGCCCAGTAGTTGCTCCAGGCGCCACACCAGGCTCTGGGGGCTCCTCCCTGTGGGGCCAGCCCCCACCCTTCCGCACACACCCACGGGAACCCAGCCCCGGGCTTCTCAGCCTCAGGCTCGGCTTCCGTGGGCTCCGGCTCCTGGAGCACAATGCAGTCAATGACCACCAGGGACAGTGGTCTGGGTGGTGTCGGAGGCCTCTCCCGGCAATCCCCAGCACTTGCTCCAGGGAGTCCTGTGAGGTCACGCTCTGGATCCCGGACATGGAATGGGTGTCCGCCAGCCTCGTGCCGATCTCATCGGAGGTCTGCAAAGACAGGGACAGTTAGCCAGCCCGGAGGCATCCCAGTCCTGCCCGAAAAAACTCCCTGTCCCCTGCCCAGTCGCCCTGCTGCTCCCAGATCAGACCCACACCTGTGGGTGCACAGCCCTGCACGCGGGACAATGACCCATCCCTGCAGGGCGATCGAGAGAAACCCTGGGCAGAAGCTCACAGCCCCCCACACACCGTCACTCCCAGCCAGCCTTGACCTTGAACATGACATGCCTACGGGTTATCTGACCCCTCATCAGCCGGATCTTGAATGGAGTTGGCCCAACCCACATGAACCCTCTTCACACACACACACACATACACACACACACACACACGGAGGGGAGGGGACCTGGGGCTTCACAGGTGGATTAGACCCTGTGGGGCTGGGTGGTCGGCTCTGGGCCTCCTGGTGTCACCTTTCGGGCCTTCTGGCCAAACGGCCAGAGGCGGTGGGGAGCCCTGATCGGACATCCCCAGCGGGGGCCAGCGTTTGCAGGGCGGGCTTTCTTCAGCCTGCAGCATCCAGACTTAGGGAGGCAACAAGCCCACGTGTTCATGGTTTGATGATCTCCAACGAAATGAGCTGGGCAGCGGTCTGTCTCTGGAATGTGGGTGCCTTTGTTATCTGGGTTCCAAATTCTGTTGGACTCTGTTGTCAGGGAAGTGAGGTCACCAGTGCCAGGGGTCCCCTTACCCAACTTCCTCCTCACACAAGACCCCCGCCCCCGAGGGCCCCCTCCCGCGGCTGCTCAATGCTCCCCCTCCCCCCATGCCCCATCCATACAGTGACTTCCTCACATCCACCCCCACAGCCTTGCCAAGGCCTGGGTGCAGCCGGTGTCCCCACTGTGAGGACACAGAGCTGGCTTCAGACTGGGATCCCTTGCGTGCCCAGGGCTGTGACCCTGGACAGTCCCTGTGCCCCTCAGGGCCTCCCCAGGCTCCCCATCTGCACAGTGGGACGCCATCAGGGGTAGGGCCTCTACATACATTCCGGACCTGCTCTCACAGGAGGCTGCGGCACATATGGCAATGCAAGGATGAGCCAGGGGCTGGGCGGGACATGGAGCACAGCTCAGAGGGGCCTGGGTCTGCTCTGGGGTCTGGGCAAAGCCACCCCCTTCTTGCCTGTTCCCAGCCCCTGTGAGAAGGTTGCAATGAACGGATTCCGACCTTGTCCTCTGGTGACGCACGCTTCCAGGGTCTCCCATTAGGTTTAGGCTTAGGCCCCGGGGCCTCGTCTGCGCCCATGTGCTGGGCAGTCCCCACAGTGGTTCCCGGGCATTCCCGCATCCTGCTCACACATCCCTGTGGAATCCCCTTCCCTCCGGGGTGGATGGCCTGTGTGACCGCGCTCTCAGGAAGAGAATGGGGCCAAATGCTGGGATGTCATTTCCAAGCTGATGGAGGAAAGTCTGTGACTTCTTCTGGTTCCCACTGTCGTGTGTTCATTCCCTGTCTCCTTCTCTGTTTCTGTCTCTGTCTCTGTGTCTCTCACAGGAGCAGGATCTGTGGACTCCAGGGGTGATGTGAGAAACCTCAGAAGCCTCCCTTGTCCGTGTTTCCCTCTTCGGTCCCGGTGCTCCATTCCTTCCTAAGGCCTTGTCACCCGGAACAGAGCAGTGAATCTGGAACCTCTTCCAAATGGAGACCCGGAGGCTGCAACAAGGAGGGTCTTGGCCTTGGTCCCCAGACTAGTGGTCCGTTCTCTGCCACGTTCTGCGTACCCAGGTCCTCAGCCCCCAAGCCCCCAGTCTGTCCCATGCTCCGAAGGACCTCGAGGGAGTACGAAGCATTTCCCAGGACTGGGAGCAGAGGGGGTCGGGGATGGAGATCCAAGGCCAACAGGCTCTCCCACAAGCCTGTGGGACCCTAGGGACCCTGCATCTCTACAGCCCAAGTGACAGAAGAATAAGCTGAGGCCTTTGTGCTGGAGCCCCTCTCGACTTGGGGGTGGGCATGTCTTCCTGCTTCCAAGTGCCCAGGCTGGTGATGGACACCGGAACCCAGACCCTGTCCTCTCCCAGTGCCCTGGCAACTCCCCTGGGCCCCTTGGGGAACCCTGACCCACAGCCTGGCCTGTCTCCCCTCCCCATCCTATGGATCTGGGTCCTTGCCAGGAGTCCTGATGCCCTGCCCCATGGCCCAGCTGTCTGCAACGCGTTTCTTCTTTCCCCCCTGTCACCCACCTCGCTCCCAAGGTGTCCTCCCCTTCTGACCCACAGCTGGGCAGTCATAGTGTTGTGTGTGTGCGGGTGGTTGTGTGTGTGGGGGAGGGTGTGCAGGTGCACGTGCCTCTAAGTGCCTGGGGATGCCAAGGTCATGTCCCCACATGGGACGGGGTGGGTAGCTCTTCCCGAGGATCTGACGGGCTCTCACCCCCAAAGCAAACCTCATGGGAGAGATGGGACTGGCCTAGGATTGGAGAGCAGCTCCTTGGACTCTGCACCCCTCAGTTGTCCTGGGCCAATCCCTTCCTCTCTTGACCCAGGTTCCCAAATGTCCCTGAGGGTCGGACATGGAAAGGCTTGAACGTGGCTGCTCCTCCAGGGCTAGGTGGGGGACAGGTGCACCAGGCACGCAGGACTCCCCACCGAGAGGGCCAGCCAGGTGTGTCATGGCCAGGTGTGCACAGACGACCTGCCCACAGCTCCTGGACCATGATCCAGCCCTGCGGCAGATGTGCACGAGAGATATGGCTCCGCACCTGACCGGTCCCCCGCGTTCCCTCACCACCTCGGAGACAAGGGCTCCTCTTCGTCTTAGGGCCCGTCATCCTTCGGACAATGAGAGCCGAGGGATCCGTATTTAGGGGAGGCCGGCAGGGCGTCCCATGGCACGTCGTGTGCCCATCTCTGCTTTGTCGTCTAGGCTTAGTGGCGGAGCCCCACCTAGAAAGAGGCCCGCAGGGCAGGGACATTTGTCTGCCCTGTTCTCTGAATTATGGAAAATGTCTAGAAGGGGCTTCCTGTGCATGTGTGGAGTCGATGAAGCCCAGCCATCACCTTTCAGATGTCTGAGTGGCTCTGGGGCCCCTCTGCCAGCCCCCAGGGATCCCGGCTCTGGCTCCACCTAGGATGGGAGCCCGAATGGAATCTGAAACCTCCTCACAGCCAGGAATGCGGCGTTGCCCAGGTCACAGGACACCAAGGCTTGGGGCAGAGAGCTCATTCACAGCGAAGAGGAAACGCCTCAGCCCCAGGTGACCCTCCCCGGGGGCCGGCCCCAGGGTTGGGGAGCGGTCCTAACAGGCCCGACAGCACCCCGTGTGTGGGGCCTGGCCTCGAGGCACGAAGGGTCCCCAGGAGACATCTGAGGTTCGGAGAGGGGACGTGCCAGGCCCGAGACACACACCCCGCAGGTGAGGGGGAGCCTCCGGCCGGGACGGGGGGCCCTGCTCACCTTGCTGAGCAGCAGGTGTGGGAAGGGCTTGGAAGGCGTTCCTCTGGGAGGTGCTCCGGGAGAGGGGCCACAGGAGAGGGCCTGGCCCGGCTCCACCAGCTTCCTCAGACTGTCAGCACGGACCGCCCACAGCCTCTGGCTCGCCCCCAGCGGCAGGGCCCACTCAGGTTCACGGTGGTGCTGATCTGTGTAAAGGAGGGACAATTCACAACACAGAAATTGCAAGACTATTTCTGTCCGTGACCTGACGTGCAACAGAATATCCAAATTGGTTCAGATCAACTTCCATGTACGTGAAGGGTGATTTTCTACCTGGCCAAGGCTGGGGCTGGACCGGGTGTGTGTGTCTGTGTGTGAAGGACCAGGTGTGTGTGTGTGTGTGTGTTTGAAGGACTGGGTGTGTGTGTGTGTTTGGCGTGTGTGTCTGTTTGTGTGTGTCTGTGAAGGGAGCAGCCCAGACCCCTTGGGTTGAGATCATGGCCACGTAAGGGGCACAGCCGTCGTGGCACCCCGGGTCGTCAGTGTCCCGGATGGCGACAGGGCAGGAGACCCTCGCGGCCCTCCCCGAGCCGGGACCTGGAGCGCCCTCCTCCCCACACTCCCCCTGAGCCCGCACCAGCCCTTACCGACTGCCTGGTGCATGTGCCCCACACCGGGGAGCCGTCGAGTGAGGCTCCTATTGACAAGCTTGTCTCCAATTTCTTCCATGGGGCTCTGCAAAGACAGTGAGCGGTGCCCGGTCCGGAGGCATCACAGCCCTGCCCGGCCTTCCTCACCGTCCTCCTGCCCAGCCCCACTGCTGCCCCCAGATCAGACACAGTCCCGTGTGGGCACAGCCCTGCGCTCGGGGTGCAGTGACATGTATCGACAGGGCTCCGGATCAAACCTGGGGAGAAGGAGGCCGCCCCAGCACACCCCGTCCCACCCAGCCAGGCTTGACCCGGGGTGTCAACATGATCCACCCACCAGGCATCGGGCCCCTAATCACCCTGCTACTCGTCAGGGTGGGCTACCCTACCCGAGACCTCTGCACACACACACACACACACAGAGGGTCGCTGGGCTGCACGGTCAGATCACAGCAGTGTCTGGCTGGCCTGGCTGGCTCTGGGCCTCCCTGTGTTCCCTTTGGGCCCCTCCAGGCAAATGGCCAGAGGTGTCAGGTGTGGGACCTGACGCCAGGTCTGCAATGTAGGCCACGGCTCTCACTGTCGGCTTTGCTGAGACCACATCCTTGGGACATCGCGATACAGCAGGATTGCAGCATCTCCAGCCAAGTGAACTGAGTAGGAAGGGGGCTGTCTCGAGAATGTGGGTGCCTGTGACAGCCCTTGGGGATCTTGGTGACGCCCTGGCCATCAGACTGGCATGTCTCCCCCGAGCCCCATGCTACGGCCCCGGGCATGTTCCCAGAATACAACGCCCACAGCCCACGGCCCAGCTGCCTCCAACCTCCTCCTTCTTTCCCCCTTGTCCCCTCCAGGGTCCACGCCCCCTTGGACGCCCCTGGGGAGTTTGTGTGTGTGTGTGTGGGTGAGTGTGTGTGTGTGCGCGCGCGCGCGCACAGACAGAGAGCCTTGTGCGTACGTGTGCCCGCGCGAGGATGACCAGAGGAAAGGGCCCCACATGGGAGTGTGGACAACGGTCCCCCAGATCTTAGGGGCCTTCGTTCTCAAAGGAAACCCCCTGCGAAGTGAAGTTTGGCCTCGGAGGCTGGAACCCTCCCTGTTCCTCTAGCCTCTGCTCAGCTGGTTGGTCCCAGGCCAGTCCCTGCCTCTCCTGCGCTCAGTTTGCCGACTGTCCCATGAGGGCTTGGAGGAGGACCTTCATTAGCGTGGCTCAGCATGGCCGGTCGGCTCCCACCTTTTGGGTGGATGTGGCGCAGATGCACTCTGGGTGGGCGGGGCCCTCCCACCAACGGTGGGTCGGAGGCAGGTGGATCCTGGGCGGGTGCACACAGCCCAGCAGACGGCGCCACCGCGGGACTCCCCCTGACAGCAGGCCTGCACAACCCCGAGGGGCTGGCTGTGGCCTTGGTCCTCCGTGTCCCCATCTCCACTGCCTGCTCAGTGACCCTCACGTCCTCTTAGGCCGTGGGCCAGACCCAGTCCCGCCAGGCAGGGCCGCTGGACTGAGTGGACATGGAGACCTGGGGACTAGAGAGAAATGAAATATACCCCCGCTGCCGTCCTGGCCCCCACGTCTCACTTCAGTGTTCGTCTCAGTGCATGGCGGGGAGGTCAGGGGAGGGTGATGGGGACACGTGTGGCATGGAGGAGGTCAGGCCGACTTTTCCTCCTCTACATCCCCACCCCCTCTCTTCCTGGCAGCAGCCCCTCTCCCCAAAATCCTGCACTCAAACACCTTCATCTCCCTGTTTTCAACCCCAACCCATCCTCCTGAGGTGGGAGTCACTGACCCCATCTCCCAAGTAGAAAACTGAGGTCCCAGGATTTGCCACAGGAGCTTGCCAGTCACAGGGCTGTGACATGGCCCGGGTGTTGGTTTGAACCCAGCTCAATCTGACCCAAAGCCTGAGCTTACAGAGGAGCCGGAAGAAGGAGCCTTTGAGCCCAGGCTTGGAGGTGAGGCCACCATGAATGGGGGTCATAGGGAGGGACGGCAGGTGTTCTCAGGGGCAAATTCCTGCCGGGCTCCCTGGGGGACGAAGGCCCTACAGAGGCTGGAGTGGGCTGCGGGCTGCACACTGGGGAGCATGTCTAGAGCAGATCACGCAGGGCTCTCTGGATATTGGGCAAGGATTCAGGGGACACTGCGGGTTGGGGGGTTCACGGGACACCATCCGGGCAGTCTTACCAGAGCCACAGCATCGTAGATTTAGAAGGAGCTTGGTGGGCATGTTATTGTCCCCACCCAAGCATGGATCACCAAGCAAGCACCAGCCGGAGGTGAGGAGGCTGCCGCAGTTTCCTCCTGTGTAGAGTGGGGGCCGTGGTGGTCTTTTGCATCCTTCCAGGCCTGGGCATGCTGCCTGGAAGGTCCAGAGTTGGCTTCTTGTGAGAGTAGCTAGCTGTTCCAGTGAGGTCAGTCCTAAGAGACGTCTGAGTCAGGAGACCAAGGGACGCCCCACGTGCCCAGTTCAGCAGGATGCTCTTGGACATGGTGCCGATCTTCATGTCCAGGCTGATGGGGATGAGGCAGCAGCGCTCACCTGCTGCATGGAGAGCGGCAGCGAGGAGCCGTGGTTGCAGACCCTGAGACACGGCGCTCGTGTGAGTCCGAGGCTGCCACAGATGTGATGTCGGCTGAAGAGGTGGAGGTGCTGACAGAGGCTGAGATGATGCCTGAGGTCTCCAGCGACGACTGGGAGGTCAACTCCGGAACGTGAGGAACGGCAAGGCCAGCAGAAACCCCAGACTGTGTAAGGCACCCGCGGTCAGCCTCTAGCCCAGAAGCTGCTAGAGACTGAGTCTTCTTGGCCCATTGTGGCTGTGGATTGGGGACCCAGGCTCCAGGAAGGGATGTCTGTCAGGGAGAAAGGGTGGGACAGTCACCTCCTTTTCCTGGCCATCAGGGATCCTGGGACAAAACCACACTAATGTCGTGCACATCTCCATCGGGCTGGAGGAGCATGCAGAGCGGGTAGGCGATGTCCGTGCTGCGCAGGTAGGGGCTGCATCTGAGCTGGTCCTAGGACTTGGAGTGAGCGCTCCTTTTGGTCTTGGGTGTTGTGTTGGGGGTGTGGTGGCAGAATTGAAGGGCTGACTTTGCATTGATCCGACACCCTGGGTGAATGGGTGCTCTAGGGTGTCCATGGGCACCGGTGGCTGTGACCCACACATGGGAAGGTGTGAACGAAGCACACAGAAGACAGTGCCCTGAGCTATGCAGGATTTCTGCTCATGGGCAGTGCTCCTTGGCAAAACTCAGCTACTCTGCTTGTTCCTAGAGCACAGAAGGCCCCTAAGGTCGTGAGTGTTTCATGGGAAGTCAGGTCAGTCTGTTCCTGGGCA
>NW_023270936.1:0-13364 GCF_011800145.1 Mirounga leonina
GGAGAGATAAAAAGCTTCCAGGACAAACAAAAACTAAAGGAATTTGCAAACACAAAACCAGCCCTACAAGAAATATTGAAAGTGGTCTTCTAAACAAAGAGAGAGCCTAAAAGTAACATAGACCAGAAAGGAACGCAGACAATATACAGTAACAGTCACGTTACAGGCAATACAATGGCACTAACTTCATATCTTTCAATAGTTACCCTGAATGTAAATGGGCTATATGCCCCAAACAAAAGACACAGGCTATCAGATTGGATTAAAAAACAAGACCCATCGATAAGCTGTCTGCAAGAGACTCATTTTAGATCCAAAGACACCTCCAGATTGAAAGTGAGGGGGTGGAAAACAATTTACCATGCTAATGGACACCAAAAGAAAGATGGGGTGGCAATCCTTATATCAGACAAATTAGATGTTAAACCAGAGACTATACTAAGAGATGAGGAAGGACACTATAGCCTACTTAAAGGGTCTATCCAACAAGAAGATCTAACAATTGTAAATATCTATGCCCCTAACATGGGAGCAGCCAATTATATAAGCCAATTAAAAACAAAAGCAAAGAAACACATCAAAAACAAAACAATAATAGTGGGGGACTTTAAGACCCCCTCACTGAAATGGACAGATCATCTAAGCAAAAGATCAACAAGGAAACAAAGACTTTCAAAGACAAACTGGACCAAATGGACTTCACAGACAGATTCAGAACATTCCATCCCAAAGCAACAGAATACACATTCTTCTCTAGTGCCCATGGAACATTCTCCAGAATAGATCACATTGTAGCTCACAAATCAGGTCTCAACTGGTACCAAAAGATTGGGATCATTCCCTGCAAATTTTCAAACCACAGTGCTTTGACACTAGAAATCAATCACAAGAGGAAAGTCGGAAAGAACTCAAGTACAGGGAGGCTAAAGAGCATCCTAGTAAAGAATGAATGGGTCAACCAGGAAATTGAAAAAGAATTTAAAAAATTCATGGAAACCAATGGAAATGAAAACACAACACTTCATAATCTTTGGGATGCAGCAAAGGCAGTCCTAAGAGGAAAGTATAAAACAACACAAGCCTGTCTCAAGAAACAAGAAAAGTCTCAATTACACAACCTAACCCTACACCTAAAGGAGCTGGAGAAAGAACAGCAAATAAAGCCTAAATCCAGCAGGAGAAGAGAAATAATAAAGATCAGAGCAGAAATCAATGAAATAGAAAGCAAAAGAAGAGTAGAAAAGATCAACGAAACTAGGACCTCTTTCATTGAAAGAATTAATAAGATTGATAACCCCCTGGCCAGACTTACCAGAAAGAAAAGAGAAAGGACCCACCTAAAATCATGAATGAAAGAGGAGAGATCACGACCAACACCAAAGAAATACAAACAATTATAAGAACATATTATGAGCAACTATATGCCAGCAAATTAGATAACCTGGAAGAAATGGATGCATTCCTAGAGATGTATCAACTACCAAAACTGAACCAGGATGAAATAGAAAACCTGAACAGACCTATAACCACTAAGGAAATTGAAGCAGTCATCAAAAATCTCCCAAAAAACAAAAGCCCAGGGCCAGATGGCTTCCCAGGGGAATTCTACCAAACATTTCAAGAAGAATTAATACCTATTCTTCTGAAACTGTTCCAAAAAATAGAAACGGAAGGAAAACTTCCAAACTCATTTTATGAGGCCAGCATTACCTTGATCCCAAAACCAGACAAAGACCCCATCAAAAAGGAGAATTACAGACCAATATCCCTGATGAACATGGATGCAAAAATTCTCACCAAAATACTAGCCAATAGGATCCAACAGTACATTAAAAGGATTATTCACCATGACCAAGTGGGATTTATCCCTGGGCTGCAAGGTTGGTTCAACATCCGCAAATCAATCAATGTGATACAATACATTAACAAAAGAAAGAACAAGAATCATATGATCCTCTCAATAGATGCAGAAAAAGCTTTTGACAAAGTACAGCATCCTTTCTTGATCAAAACTCTTCAGAGTATAGGGATAGAGGGTACATACCTCAATATCATAAAAGCCATCTATGAAAAACCTACAGCAAATATTATTCTCAATGGGGAAAAACTGAGAGCTTTCCCCCTAAGGTCAGGAACGCGGCAGGGATGTCCACTATCACCACTGCTATTCAACATAGTATTGGAAGTCCTAGCCACAGCAATCAGACAACAAAAAGAAATCAAAGGCATCCAAATTGGCAAAGAAGAAGTCAAACTCTCACTCTTTGCAGATGATATGATACTTTATGTGGAAAACCCAAAAGACTCCACCCCAAAACTGCTAGAACTCATACAGGAATTCAGTAAAGTGGCAGGATATAAAATCAATGCACAGAAGTCAGTGGCATTCCTATACACCAACAACAAGACAGAAGAAAGAGAAATTAAGGAGTCGATCCCATTTACAATTGCACCCAAAACCATAAGAGACCTAGGAATAAATCTAACCAAAGAGACAAAGGATCTGTACTCAGAAAACTATAAAATACTCATAAAAGAAATTGAGGAAGACACAAAGAAATGGAAAAACGTTCCATGCTCATGGATTGGAAGAACAAATATTGTGAAGGTGTCAATGCTACCTAGAGCAATCTACACATTCAATGCAATCCCCATCAAAATACCATCCACTTTTTTCAAAGAAATGGAACAAATAATCCTAAAATTTGTATGGAACCAGAAAAGACCCCGCATAGCCAGAGGAATATTGAAAAAGAAAAGCAAAGCCGGCGGCATCACAATTCCGGACTTCCAGCTCTATTACAAATCTGTCATCATCAAGACAGCATGGTACTGGCACAAAAACAGACACATAGATCAATGGAACAGAATAGAGAGCCCAGAAATGGACCCTCAACTCTATGGTCAACTAATCTTCGACAAAGCAGGAAAGAATGTCCAATGGAACAAAGACAGTCTCTTCAACAAATGGTGTTGGGAAAATTGGATAGCCACATGCAGAAGAATGAAACTGGACCATTTCCTTACACCACACACAAAAATAGACTCCAAATGGTTGAAAGACCTCAATGTGAGACAGGAGTCCATCAACATCCTAAAGGAGAACACAGGCAGCAACCTCTTTGACCTCAGCTGAAGCAACTTCTTCCTAGAAACATCGCCAAAGGCAAGGGAAGCAAGGGCAAAAATGAACTATTGGGACTTCATAAAGATAAAAAGCTTTTGCAAAGCAAAGGAAACAGTCAACAAAACCAAAAGACAACCGACAGAATGGGAGAAGATATTTGCAAATGACATATCAGATAAAGGGCTAGTATCCAAAATCTATAAAGAACTCATCAAACTCAACACCCAAAGAACAAAGAATCCAATCAAGAAATGGGCAGAAGACATGAACAGACATTTTTCCAAAGAAGACATCCAAATGCCAACAGACACATGAAAAAGTGCTCAATATCGCTCAGCATCAGGGAAATCCAAATCAAAACCTCAAGGAGATACCACCTCACACCAGTCAGAATGGCTAAAATTAACAAGTCAGGAAACGACAGATGTTGGCGGGGATGCGGAGAAAGGGGAACCCTCCTACACTGTTGGTGGGAATGCAAGCTGGTGCAGCCACTCTGGAAAACTGTATGGAGGTTCCTCAAAAAGTTGAAAATAGAGCGACCATATGATCCAGCAATTGCACTACTGGGTATTTACCCCAAGATACAAATGTAGGGATCCGAAGGGCTACATGCACCCCGATGTTTATAGCAGCAATGTCCACAATAGCCAAACTGTGGAAAGAGCCAAGATGTCCATCGAGAGATGAATGGATAAAGAAGATGTGGTATATATATACAATGGAATATTATGCAGCCATCAAAAGGAATGAGATCTTGCCATTTGCAACCACGTGGATGGAACTGGAGGGTATTATGTTGAGTGAAATAAGTCAAAAAGAGAAAGACATGTATCATATGATCTCACTGATATGAGGAATTCTTAATCGCAGGAAACAAACTGAGTATTGTTGGAGTGGGGGTTGGGGTGGGAGGGATGGGGTGACTGGGTGATGGACACTGGGGAGGGTGTGTGCTCTGGTAAGCGCTGTGAATTGTGCAAGACTGTTGAATCTCAGATCTGTACCTTTGAAACAAATAATGAAATACATGTTAAAAAAAAAAGAAGATGAAGAAGAAGGTAGCGGGAGGGGAAGAATGAAGCGGGGGAAATCGGAGGGGTAGACGAACCATGAGAGATGATAGACTCTGAAAAACAAACTGAGGGTTCTAGAGGGGAGGGGGGTGGGAGGATGGGTTAGCCTGGTGGTGGGTATTGAGGAGGGCACATTCTGCAAGGAGCACTGGGTGTTGTGCACAAACAATGAATCATGGAACACTTCATCTAAAACTAATGATGTAATGTATGGGGATTAACATAAGAATAAAATTTAAAAAAAAAGAAAAAAAAAGATTACAAAGATGTTCAGTGGAGTTGAGAAAAGAGTGGAGAACATTAGCAAGACCCTTAAAAAGAGATAAAAGTAAATCAGTAATGAGAACACAATAAATGAAATTAAAAATCCATTTGATGGAATAATATCAGTCTAGAGGAAGCAGAGGAAGGAATTAATGCCCTGGAAAACAGGGTAGTAAAGAAAGTAATCAAGTTGATTAAATATGAGAAAAAAAGAATTATGTAAAATAATAGACTTAGGGATCTAATTAATGACATCAAGCCTTCACATTATAGGGATTCCAGAAGAAGAGGAGAGAAGGGGGGGTCAGAAAATTTATTTGAAGAAATAATAGCTGAAAACTTCCATAATTACGGAAAGGAAACAGATATCCAGATCAAGGAGTCATATTGCCCAAAAAAATCAACCCAAGGAGCTCCACACAAAGGCACATAGTAATTAAAATGGCACTAAGGACGTGATAATGAAAAAGTTTAGGGTGGAGAAAAGATAGCAGAGGAACACAGGAACCTATTTCAACCAGTTGCCTGAATTGAGACCACTCTGAACACCCACAAAATCAGCCTGAGATGTAAGAAGATATATCTGGATCTCTACAGATTATCAACGTCACTTGGTTTTGAGATACGAAGTGTGGAGCTGTGATTCCTCAGGCAGATATTGGAAGATAAACGGAAAGGGGAAGGAACTGCCATAAGTGCATGAGCCAAGAAGGTGAAATAACACAGGTGCACAAAGGCCTCCCAAGCTGGGGACCTGGCACAAACTTGCAGACTGGTAGAAGAGGGGAAAGGACTTTAGGGCTGCCCCGGGACTGAAACCTAGAGCTGCAGGGGCGTGTGTTCAAACTGGGTGCAGATGGTGGTTTTAGAAGCACAAAGGGGAAAGACTTGCCCTGACCTGGAAGTGAGGGCTGTGAGTGCTGCTATGGGGAGCACAACCCAGGATGCTGCAGTTTTAGCAATACAGACAGAAACAGAGACAGTGTGTCCTGGAGAGCTCACTGAAGAATAGACTGTGATCTCTGTTCTGAGGCAGAGGGTTGGAAACAGTCTCTTCTGCTCTGAGTCTTGGAAGAGAAAAAGGAAGCCACCAGAAAACAAAAGCCACCCAAAACCGGTTTTCACTGAACCCATCCCCCACCACAGGGGGCAGGGCAACTCTGCCCAAACAGGGTTGCTTGAGTAACAGTGCAGCAGGCCCCTCCCCCATAGGGCAGGCTGGAAGAACAAGAGGCTGACAAACTTAAGCTCCTTATAATAGAGGTGCATCTTGCTTGGGTTGTGGTCAATAATTTGGACTCTGTACATTCCCTCAACCACCCCTCAAAAGAATAACTAAGAGGAAGAACCCCCCAAATAAGAAAGACACAGAGGCTATGACTTTGGCCACAGAGCAGATGGATATAGAAATAAGGAAGATGTTGGAAATAGACTTCAGGGTAAAAGTTATGAAGACAATAGCTAGACTGGAGAAAAAGATTAATGCCAACAAAGAGTCTCTAAGGGCAGAAATGAGAGCTGAGCTGGCAGAATTTAAAAATGTTATCAATGAGATCCAATCTAATCTAGATACTCCAACAACTAGGGTAAACAAGGCAGAAGAACGAATTAGTGATATAGAAGACAAACTGATAGAAAAGAAAGAATAGGAGGAGGCCAGGAAAAAAACCTAAAATCCGTGAAAACAGGATTAGAAAAATAAGTGATGCCATGAAATGTTCCAATGTCAGAATTATTGAGATCCCTGAGGGGGTAGAGATAGAGAGAGGACTAGAAGGTATATTTGAGCAAATCATAACTGAGATGTTCCTTAATCTAGAGAATGAAACAAGCATTCTTGTCCTAGTGGCAGAAAGGACCCCTACCAAGATCAAGAAGAGACCAATGACCTGGCACATAATAGTAAAACTCGTAAATCTCAGAACCAAGGAAAACATCTTAAGGTCAATTAGAGTGAAGAGATTCCTTATGTAGAGAGGGAGGAACAACAGAATAACGTCACACCTATCCACAAAGACCTGGCAAGCCAGAAAGAGCTGGAAAGACATATTCAGGGTACTAAATGAGAAGAACATGCAGCCAAGAATACTTTCTCAGGCAAGACTGTCATTAAGAATGGATGGAGAGATACAGAACTTCCAGAACAAGCAGAAACTGAAAGAGTATGTGACCACTAAGCCAACCCTGTAAGAAATATTAAGAGGGGTTATATAAAAGGAGAAAGACCCCAAGAGTGATATACAACAGAAATTTATAGAGACAATCTATAGAAACAAGGACTTCACAGGCAACAGGATAACAATAAAATCATAACTTTCAATAATCACTTTCAGCGTGAATGGCATAAATGCTCCCATAAAATGGCACAGGGTTGCAGATTGGATAAAAAGACAGCATCCATCCATGTGCTGTCTCAATGAGACTCATTTTGAACCTAAAGATACATCCAGACTGAAAGTGAAGGGATGGAAATCCATCCTTCATGCCAATGGAGCTCAAAAGAAAGTGGCGGTAGCAATTCTCAGATCAGACAAATTAAACTAAAGACTAGTTAGAGACACAGAAGGACACTATATCATGCTAAGGGTCTATCCAACAAGAAGATCTAACAATTGTAAATATTCATGCCCTCAGGATGGGAGTAGCCCACTATATAAGCCAACTGTTAACCAAAATAAAGAGACATATGGATAAGAATATGCTAAGCGTATGAGACCTCAACTCACCACTCTCAGCAATGGACAGATCATCTAAGCAGAAAAACAACAAAGAAACAAGAGCTTTGAATGACACACTGGACCAGATGGACCTCATAGATATATACAGAATATTCCAACTGAAAACAACAGAACTCTCATTCTCGAACACACATGGAACTTTCTCCAGAATAGACCACATACTGGGTCACAAATCAGGTCTCAACGGATACCAAAAGATTGAGATTATTTCCTGCATAATTTCAGACCACAGTGCTTTGAAACTGGAACCCATTCACAAGAAAAAATTTGGCAGAAATTCAAACACTTGGAAGCTAAAGTCCACTCTGCTAAAGAATGTTTGGGTCAACCAGGAAATCAAAGAAGAATTGAAACAATTCATGGAAAAGAACAAGAATGAAAACACTTTGGTCAAAAACCTGTGGGATACTGCAAAGGCTGTCCTGGGGGGAAAATACATAGCCATCCAAGCCTCACTCAAAAAAATTAGAAAAATCCCGAATTCACCAAATAACTTTACACCTTAAGGAACTGGAGAAAAAAAAAAAAACAATAAATAATGCCTAAACCACTCATTAGAAGAAAAATAATGAAGATTAAAGAAGAGATCATGCATTAGAAACCAGAAACACAGTAGATCAGATCAATGAAACTAGAAGCTGAATCTTTGAAAGAATTAATAAGATGAATAAACCACTGGCCAGATTTATCCAAAAGAAAAGAGAAAGGACCCAAATTAATAAAATTATGAATGAAAGGGGAGAGATCATGACTAACACCAAGGTAATAGAAACAATTATTAGAAATTATTATCAGCAACTTTATGCCAATAAATTAAGCAACCTGGAAGAAATGGATGCTTTCCTGGATACTTATAAACTACCAAGACTGAAACAGGAAGAATTTGACAACATGAATAAAGCAGTAACCAGAAATGAGATTGAAGCAGTGAACAAACACTCCCAAAAAACAAGAGTCCAGGGCCTGATGGATTCCCTAGGGAATTCGACCAATCCTCAACAAAATTCTAGCTAATACTATCCAACAATACATTAAAAGGATCATCCAGCATAACCAAGTGGGATTTATCCCTGGGATGCAAAGGCGGTTCAACATTCGCAAATCAATGTGATAGAACACATTAATAAGAGGAGGGGGAACCATATGGTCCTCTAAATTGATGCAGAAAAAGCATTTGACAAAATACAGCATCCTTTCCTGATTAAAACTCTTCAGAATATAAGGATATAGGGAACATTCCTCAAGTTTGTAAAATCCATCTATGAAAAACCCACAGTGACTATCATTCTCAATGGGGAAAAGCAGAGAAATTTTCCCTTAAGATCAGGAACATGAAAGGATGCCCACCCTCACCACTATTGTTCAACAGAGTACTAGAAATCCTAGCAACAGCAATCAGACAACAAAAAGAAATAAAAATATTTAAATTGGCAAAGAAGAAGTCAAACTCTCTCTTTTCGCAGACGACATGATACTTTATGTGGACAATTCAAAACATTCCACCCCCAAATTACTAGAACTCATACAGCACTTCAGTAATGTGGCAGGCTACAAAATCAATGCACAGAAATCAGTTGATTCCTATACACTAACAGTGTAACTGTAGAAAGAGAAATTAGAGAAATGATTCCATTTACAATAACACCAAAATCAATAAAATACCTCAGAATAAACCTAACCAAAGAAGTAAAGGAATTGTATGCCTTCTCTACGAACTACAGAACACTCATGAAAGAAATTGAAGAAGATACAAAAAGATGGAAAAACATTCCATGCTCATGGATTGGAAGAATAAACACTGTTAAAATGTCTATGCTCCCCAGAGCAATCCATACTTTCAACCCCATCCCAGTCAAAATTCCAATGTCATTTTTCAAACTGCTGGAACAAACAATCTTAAAATTTGTATGGAATCAAAAAAGACCCCGAATTGCCAAGGAAATTTGAAAAAGAAAAACGAAGCTGTGGCCATTACAAAGCAGTGATTACCAAGGCAATATGGTACTGGCACAAAAACAGACACATAGACCAATGGAACAGAATAGAGAGCCGAAATATGGACCCTCACCTCTATGGTGAACTAATCTTCAACAAATCAGGAAAAAATATCAAATGGAAAAAAGACAGTCCCTTCAGCAATTGGTGCTGTGAAAAACTGGACAGCCACATGCAGAAGAACGAAACTCGACCATTCTCTTACACCATACACAAAGATAAACTTAAAATGGATGAGAGACCTCAATGTGAGACACGAATCCTTCAAAATCATAGAGGAGAAGATAGGCAGTAACCACTTCAACATCAACCACAGCCACTTCTTTCAAAACACGTCTCCAAAGGCAAAGGAAACAAACGTGAAAATGAACTTTGGGGACTTAATCATTATAAAAACCTCTTGCCCAGCAAAGGAAAGGGTCAACAAAACAAAAAGGCACCCCACAGAAAGGGAAAAGATATTTTGCAAATGACACTACAGTCAAAGGCCTGATATTCAAGATCTATAAAGAACTTCTCAAACTAAATACCCAAAAAACAAATGATCAAGTCAAAAAATGGGCAGAAGACAGGAATAGACACTTCTCTAAAGAATACATACAAATGGCTAAGAGACACATGAAAAAGTGTTCATCATCATTAGCCATCAGGGAAATTCTAATCAAAACCACTTTGAGATACCACCTTACACCAGTTAGAATGACAAAATCTGACAGGGAAAGAAATAACAAATGTTGGAGAGGTTGTGGAGAAAGGGGAACCCTCTTACACTGTTAGCGGGAATGTAACTTGTTACAGACAATTTGGAAAACAGTGTGGAGATTCCTCAAAAATTTAAAAATAGAGCTACCCTATGACATAGCAATTGCACTACTGGGTATTTACCTTAAGGACACAGATGTAGTGAAAAGAAGGGCCATATGCACCTCAATGTTCCTAGCAGTAACGTCCGCAATAGCCAAACTGTGGAAAGAGCCAAGATGCCCTTCCACAGATGAATGGATAAAAAAGATATGGTCCATATATGGACCAATGAATATGATTCAGCCATCAGAAAGGATGAGTACCCAAATTTTGCATCAGCATGGATGGGACTGGAGGAGATTATGCTAAGTGATATAAGTCAAGCAGGGAAAGTTAATTATCATATGTTTTCACTTATTTGTGGAACATAAGGAATAGCATGGAGGACAATAGGAGAAGGAAGGGAAAAATGAAGGGAGGGAAGACGGAGTGGGGGAATAACCATGAGAGAATATGGACTCTGAGAAACAAACAGTGTGTTTTAGAGAGGAGGGCGGTGGGGGATAGGTTAACCCAGTGATGGGTATTAAGGAGGGTATATACTGCATGGTGCACTGGGTGTTATATGCAAACAATGAATCATTGAACACTTAAAACTAATATATTATATGGTGACTAACATAACATAATTAATTAATTAATTAATTAATATTTTAAAAGAAGCAAGAGATAACATAACCGTTTAATACAAAGGAAACCCCATAAGCCATGAACACATTTTTCAGAAGAAAATTTGCAGACCAGAACGGGTTGGCATGATATATTCAACGTTCTAAAAGGAAAAAAAATCTACAGCCAAGCTAGGAATTAAGGTGGCAGATAATTAGGAAGAACTCTTTGTCTCATTTTTCAAATACAGCTAATTATCAAATCATTCTGAACACCCAAATCAATTCGAGGTCTGAGCAAACAAAAACTGCAAGTCTACAAGTCGAAATGTGACCACCTTTTTGAAGGTATGGACGTGCATGGACTTGAATCTGTAGTGATAGAGCTGTGCATACAGCAGTGGGGAGGGATACAGCTTAAGGAGGCTAACACAAAGTAGTATAACATCAGGGCACAAAATCAGAACTTTTAGAAGTCTTCTACAGTGGGGGGATGTGCCTGACTTGAAAGTGCTCGGGTGGCGAAGTGGGTGTAATCCCAGGTGTGACACCATGGTCTGAGGATCCCCTGTGTCACAAGAAGAATAGGTGTTGCCTAAATGCTGCACTGTTTCCAGGCATAGGAATTAAGAAGTCAGCTGAGAACAGCAAGTCTAGGTGCCAGCTTTCTGCTCTGTATTGCCATAAACTGTGAACCCCTGCATGGTTGTGCAACCTCTTTCCTGGGCTGGGTCTGGCAAATGGCAGATGCAAGGTCAGATCCTCCTTCAGAGGAAAAGTGCAAGTCCATGCCTTCAGAGTCCCTAAAATTTAAAGTTTTGAAACTCTGTCCTGTGCCTGAGATACAAAAGCTCAGACACAGGCAGGGTGAACACAGGGTTCTGACAGAAACCAGGGAGACAAGAGTGAGGTCGATTTCTCTTCTGTGAGGGCTCACTGAAGAGTATGGGGTACAATTTTTAAGCTCTGTGGCTAGAGAGTTCAGTGCCTCCATATTCATCATGTCCATCAGTTTTGAAAGCCTTCAGGGAGCAAAACAGTGCCACTTAGTGGAGTTGGGAGCCACTTACATCAAGCTCTACCTCCCTTCATTGAAGGTGCATTTCTAACAGGGCAAGTCCACCTGAGAATCAGTGCAACAGACCCCTCCCCAGACCCCAGCATAACTTCCTTGCATAAAGTTTACTGATCATAGAGGGCTGCACACTTAAGTTCTAGGGGAAAATACTATCTAGCTTCATTTGTAATTTTATTCTTTATTCTTTATTATTTTTTCATTTTTTTCTTATTTTTTTCAATTCGTTTTGAATTCTATTTATATATATTTCACTTCTTTGTTTACTTTCATTATATTTTGTTTTATTTTACATACACACATATACATAGATATATATTTTTTTCTTATTTTGGGATCTAGTATTTTAACAAGCATAACAAAACACAAACAGGTTCTAGCTTTTTTAAAAAAAAGTTCTTGTTTTTACTGTTGTTGTTTGTCTTTTTCCTTCTTCTTTTCTTTTCTAACAAAATGAAAAGAGTGTGAAATTTACCCCACAAGAAACAACTATAGGTAGGGCTCACAGCTGAGGATTTAATCAGTACAGATATAAGTAAGATGCCTGAACTAGAATTTAAAAAAAGATTATAAGGTTACAAATTGTGCTTGAAAAAGCATAGGAGACCCTAAAGAATCCCTTACTAAAGAGATTAAAAAAAAACTAAAATCTAGTTAGACCAAAATGAAAATGCTATAAATGTGAGGCAGTCCCAACTAGAGACCATAAAAACAAGAATGGAGGAAACAGAAGAACAAATCACTGATATAGAAGATAAAATTATGGGCAGTACTGAAGCTGAAAAGATGAGGAAAAGGAAGGTAATGGACCACAAAAGTAGACTTAGAGAATTCATGGACTTATTAAAATATAATAACATTCATATTATAAGAGCCCCAGAAGAGGAAGAGAGAGAAAAAGGGGAGGAAAGTTTATTTGAACAAATTATAGGTGAAAACTTCCCTAATCTGAGGAAAGACACAGTCATCAAAATCCAAGAAGCACGGAGAACTCCCCATAAATTCAACAAAATCTGTCCATTCATAAAGTATATCATAGTAAAATTCACAAAATACACAGATAATGAAAGCATCCTGAAAATGACAAGGGAACACAGATTATGTTCACAGCAGATCTTCCCAAAGAACCATGGCAGGTCAGAAGAGAATGGCGGGATATATTCAAAGGGCTGAATAGGAAAAATATGCAACTAAAAATTCTTTATCCAGAAATGCAGTCATTCAGAACAGAAGGAGAGATAAAGAGTTTCCCAGAACAACAAAAGCTAAAGGAATTTGGGACCACTAAACCAACCATGCAAGAAATTTTAAGGGTGCTCTTTAGAGGAAAAAAAAAAAAAAGACCAAAGAAGCAAAGACAATAGAAAAGACCAGAGAACATCAGGAAAAACACCAGCTCCATGGGTAATACAGTGGCACTAAATTCTTATCTTTCAAAAATCATTTTGAATGTAAATGGACAAAATGCTCAATCAAAGGAGATAGGATATAAGAAATATTACATTGGCAAAAGACCTATCCACAGAGACCTGGCAGGCCAGAAAGGACTCGCATGATATATTCAGAGAACTACTGAAAAAATATGCAGCCAAGAATACACTATCCAGCTAGACTGTCATTGAAAATAGAGGGAGAGATAAAAAGCTTCCAGGACAAACAAAAACTAAAGGAATTTGC
>NW_023270937.1:0-2699 GCF_011800145.1 Mirounga leonina
CTCCCATGATGGCCTCACACTTGCCGTGATTCAATTGAATAAACCCTGGTCAGTCTAGGCATAGAAGAGGAAAAAAGAAGAGTGTACCTAAGGGAACTTTGGATGTATTAGAACAAAGCAGCCTCATTACAGTGATTCTTCTGTAATAACAACATTTCTTTTGTGGCTTGGGGAAAATTTTCCTTTTCCATTAAGGACCTAAAATCTGGTTGCATTGACCCTTCCTCGCTTGACCCTAACATGCTGTGTGACTTTTGGAATCCCTCTTTACCTCTCTGGATCTATGCTTTCTGTAAAATGAGATGATTAAGCCAGGTAACTTTAATGGTCCTTCCAGCTCCAGGAGTTTTTAAAAATTCTACAAGGATTTGGGAGTAAAAAACCTTGAAGTATGTTTCTTTTCCGCAGGAAAAAACAAAAACAAAAACATAAACCAACAAAACCCAAAAAACTGTTATTTTAAGTTGGCCACTTGGGGTCGCTAGTGATCTAAGGGATTGGCTGGTTAAGCCCTAAACTGTGTGGAGCCTCAGCTAACAGATTCTGGGGGTGGTTTATGAAATTTTCTTTTTGTCTCTCCCTTTAGCTCCAAAATTCACCTGAAGACTCGACTGCATCATTAATACCGAGTGGACCACAAGCACGTGTCAGAGACGGTATTCCCAGTTGGACCACAGCATCCCGATGCCAACCCCAAAAGAAAAGACAAAGAAAACGAAGAAACAGTAATTCTGGAGCTCGATGGGCTCTCCTTTTGGGCAATAATTCAAGCTGTTATTTGCAGAGGCTTTGTCATTCCTTGACTTGAAAAGTTAGTCCTACAAAGTGAAAGTGCATGGCATAAAACATGCCTTAGATGATGGAGTAAACCTTTGTCTTGAAATTTCTGGTGTTATCAAAGGCAGAAGCAGGGAAACATTCTCACTGAACTGATGAGTGTCTCTTTTGGCAATTCTCCTAGTGGGCTTTACTGATGGTTGAGGTGGGGGAGGAGCAGGCTTGGAGGTCCCTGGAGAAATCCGGAAGGGACCCCTGAAAAAGATATAAATGCAATAAAACAAAAATCTAAAAAGCTCAGTGACTGCCCACACCCGGGATTGGGTCCTGGCAGCAGGCTCAGCACAAGCCAGACCCCTCTGTGGAAAGTTGGCTGAACCTTGCCCTCTGGGCGCAAGGAAAAGTGTCTCTCCTGCCAGGAATGCTGTATAAACATCCTTTTCCTACAGGATCCTGTGGCTTGGGGGACCAGGGGAGCGCCAGGAAAGTATCCTAATAGAGACAGATTTCAAACTCTTGCTGTCTCTTTTCATATCATAAATTACTGTTAATTCTGTTTATACTCTCCCCCTTTCCTCTCTTAATAGTTTTAGAAAAGTAATTGACGACAAAGTGGAGCCCACAAAGGGTGTATGTAAGGGAGCCCTGCTCCCCTGGCTGAGAAACAGCCAAGTGTTTCCTCATCCTGCACTTCCCAGCAAAAAAAGTTAAATATTTATGTACCACAGGTGCCCTTCCTTGCCCTTCCTGCATACCCTCTTGTGGCTTTGCTGTTCAGGAGAAGAACTAGAGCTTCAAGTGCTACTTAACAGGAAAGGTCGGTTGGTTTGCTTGCCTGCTTGCTTTCCTCCCCTCCTCCAGATCCAGGAGGCTGCCCTAGTGCTGTGTGGGCTTTGGGGGGTGGGGAGCAAGTTGCTCAGAAGTAGCCCCGGGATCTGGTGGTTTCTCCTTGCTCAGGCACCATCTTGCTTCATAGCACAAAGCCCCCAGGGGTATTTGCTGAAGCCAGTTCCAGGGTGAGGAATATGCCCAAGCTTGAAATTGGCTGGGTCTGGGTTTAAATCCTAGGTCAGCCTGTTCATTGAGCTGTTGACTTAATCGCTTAGAGTATCAGTGTCCTCATCTGTAAAATGGGGAGAATAATAGCATTTCCCGAGGGTGGTGGGGAAAGTTAAATAACGTAGAAAAAGTGACGGAGGTCTGGTGAGACTTCGGTCAATGCCAGTTCTTTCTTCCTTCGTGATTGTGCTGTCCAAGATGGTGGCCATCAGCCACATTTGGCTCCTGAGCACGTAAAACATGGCTACTTGCCAATGATAAGTGCTGTAAGTGTAAAACCCACATCGGATTTCAAAGACCTTTTCTTTTTCTTTTTTTTTTTTTAAAGATATTATTTATTTATTTGACAGAGAGAGCAAGAGAGCAAGAGAGCAAGAGAGCAAGAGAGCACAAGCAGGGTGAGCAGAGGAGGGAGAGGGGGAAGCAGGCTCCCCACTGAGCTGGACTCTAAGATCATGACCTGAGCTGAAGGCAGACACTCAACCCACTGAGTCACCCAGGCGCCCCTCAAAGACTTTTTCTATGAAAAGATAATTTAAAATATCTCATTAATAATTTCTTATACTGATTACATGTTAAAATAATTTAAATAAATTAAATAAATACTTTTAAAAGTTAATTTCACCTGTTTCTTTTTCCTTTTAAAAGATGTGGCTGGGGGTGCCTGGGTGGCTCAGTTGGTTAAGCATCAGACTCCCGGTTTCGGCTCAGGTCATGATCTCAGGGTGGTGAGATCAAGTCTCGAGTTAGGTTGCGCGCTCAGTGGGGAGTCTGCCTGGAGATTCTCTCCCTCTGCCCCTCAATCCACTTGATCTCAAATAAATAAATAAATAAATAAATAAATAAATAAATAAATAAATAAA
>NW_023270937.1:2709-9710 GCF_011800145.1 Mirounga leonina
AATAAATAAATAAATAAATAAATAAATAAATAAATAAATAAATAAATCTTAAAAAAAAAAAGATGTGGCTGTTAGAAAATTAAAAATTATACATGTGGCTTCTATTTGTGGCTCCTATTTCCATCAGACTGCCCTGACCTAGTTCCTAATTCCCCCATCTCTCTATTCATACTCTTTCCTTCCTTCAATGACTAGCTCAAGCTTTATTGTCCTCATGAGGCCCTTTGGTCCATCTCTTCCTTCTCTGAAATCTCCTGGAGGTTTTCTCATGTAACCTCTGTTTATAAGCTGAATTTGAGCAGGAAAAGCATGTGAAATGTTTAGCCCAGTGCCTGGAATATTATAAACACACAGATATTATGATTGGCATCTTTCTTGTTACTATCACTGCTGTCTGGCCACCTCGTTCAGCACTGCTTATATGTTATCTTGGCTGTCATTGGCTCAGCACGTTTACCAACTCACACGGGGCGCTTCGGTGCGTAGAGGTTCACCGACTGACCTTGGCCTGTCACCAGGCAATGGGGGTCAACCTGGCCACTGGGATTGAGGCTGTGTGGCACAATGAGAGCCACCTGAACAGGTACTTGCTGGACCATAAGCCCATTAAGGTGCTGTCCCCAGAGGACCCGTGGGACCCTCAGCTGCTGGGCTGTCCCCGAGAGGACCTGTGGGACCCACAGCTGCTGGGCTGCCCCTGGAGGACCTGTGGGATCCACAGCTGCTGGGCTGCGCCCCATCATGAAGAAGCTGAGATTCATGGCTGTGCCCAAGAATCACCAGGACATCAGCAGTGGTTATTACTTGAGGAGTCATTTTGGTGCCCACCGGGCCTTTCACTTGAGTTAACAGATGAGCCCGAAGGAAGGACGTCATCAGTTAGGAAGTACAGACGAAGGTCAGAGTGGAGGTGGGCAAAGTCCTCTTTAACTCAGAGAGCGGGGGAGCCCCGAGCTTCTTCTACACACCTTGCCCTGCTCATCGATTCCAGCTGCCTGGCTCTGAGTTCTGTCCTTTTAATGAACTGGTCATCTAGTAAGTAACATGTTTCTCTGAGTTCCATGAGCCACTGGAGCAGATTATTCAAACCTGAAGAGGAGGTTGTGGGGACTTCCAGTCTGTAGCCCATAGCTCGGAAACAGGGGTGACCTCATGCCCAGCCACTGGCTGACCACTGAGTTAACAGCACAGGGATTCAGTGGCCACACACAGCAAAGAATACAGACTTGACAAAGTGAGTTCCGAAAAGTCACTAAGCCAACAGTAGAAACTACAACGAGCAGCAATCATGAAGCCTGGAGTGGGGAAGGTCTGATGTTCAGGATGCTTCCATTATAATATTCATAATCACACCCTGGACTTGTCACTGGGGCCAAGTCCCCCGGCTGGGGGTCCGGTAGCTCCTACATGTTCCACGTGCCTCTCTCTGGCTCCCTCAGCCATGCACAGTCCTGTACTGCTTCCCAGCAGAGGTCGGTTTTAACCAAAGCCAGGAAGATGGGATGGGTTTTCCTGACGCCCCACCCCCTGCCCCCCAGGGCTGCAAGAGAGGAAAAAGTTTTCCTCAACCCTGTTAAGGTCCCCGGCTGAGTCTGGAAATTGACAAAGACAGATGAACAGGAGAAAAGCAAGCAAAATGTATTGATTGCTTTGGTGGGAGCCTCACAAGACCATGAAGACCAGCAGAGGTGACTGGAGCAGACAGCTCTTCTACCTTTTAGACAAAGAAGCAGTCAGTGTGTGAAGAATCGACAGACGCAGGGGTTTGGACTAGGGCTCGTAAACGGTAAAGAAGTAACTAGGAAGATAAGGGTTAGTTTAACCAGGTGTGTTTGTATAGACCCCATGGTCCTAAATTCCTTGACTCTGGTGATAAGCACGTCATCCCTGTGGTCCGGGGTGAGAAAGTTCCACATGGCAGTCTTCTGACCTGCTTAAGGGAAAAAGGGCTGATGGCTGGGGGTCAGAGAGACCTTCTTGCTTTGCTCTATGCAAAAGTTCTTTTAGCTTCTGTATTTATTTTGCCAAGGTGCCGTATTCGGGGTCGTGTGTCCTGACCCTCACTGGCCTGGTGCTGTACTCTGTCTCCTAGTATCCAGGACATTGGATGTGCTGCTGTGGAGACCTTCCAGCCCTGGGGTAGCCCCTTGTCCAGGGAGGCACCTGCCTCAAGGGGAGGGTCGCTAAGGGTGGCCGCCCCTCCTCAGGGAGATTGGGTGGGAGAATGCAGATCTTATTTCGAGAAACTGACTTTATTTCCTGAAAAGGTCTACCTGATAGTGGGATCATACGGGAGTTCTATTTTTAGTATTTTGGGGAAGCTTCATCCTTTTCCCAGCATGGGTGTGCCAACCAAAGTCAATTCCAGATGATTTTTACCTATAAACCAGAGATTTTGCAAGAACCTCTCCAGCAGAGAACATGAGGAGAACAGTTTCAAGACCTTAGACAGGCAGAGATTTCCCAGGATGCAAAATATACTAACCGTAGGAACAAACCGGTGACTTAGAAACTATGAAATGGAGAACTGGTTCTCCTTCTTCCATTTCTGGCTAGTGTGCTGGTCTGTGGCTCGATCTCACCTCAGGCAGCTGAAAGGTTGACCTCCCAGGTCAGCTACCACTGAGATGGCTACTGTTTCTAGAAATTCTTCGGGGTTTGGCCGGTTTTCCCCACCTGTGCACTGATCAAGTCGGCGACCTCGGACAGTAGAGCCACGGGTCCTCCAGGCATGGTTCCCCCCCAATGCCCCAGTAAAGCCATTCCACTGAGGGTTTAGGGGGACCAGAGCTGCCCCGAGGCAAAAACACCAGAGATTCTCACTGTCCCTACCTGGCCTTCAGATGCTCCTCAGTGACTCCTGTGCCTCTGGTGTCTTCCTGGAACCCTGACCTGGCTGTTTTTGGACAGTTTGTCCAGTGGTACCCTCACTTTCTGGGAGGGGGATTTGCTGGAATCCGCACTGTGTCCTGCAGCCCCACCGGGATCACTTTTGGAAGGCACGTCGCCTGGGCCATCTGAGGACTCAAGACTGTGGGTCTGTGGCTTGGAGGGATTCTGAGCAGCGGGTGGGATTCCGAGTGCTGGTGGGATGGGAGGGCTGCAAGGCCCAGAGGCAGGTTTCCAGAAAGCTGTCTGGGGTCCCCGGCATCCTGCCGTTTTTGAATCAAAGTCCTGAGATCTTTAAAATGCCAGCAACGTTACAGCATGGGCCAGAAAAACAAATGTCCCTGTGCACCCAACACCACCTAAACTATTGGCCATTTCTTGTCACTTGAGCTGAGTAGAAAGGATTGGGAGTCAGGGCTTGAGGGGGGTCCTGGGTCAGACTTTGTGTTTGGGGGACAAAGGTCATCCGGACAAGCTTGTGCTGAGGCTGAGGAGGGGGTCTGTGTGGCGACCCCAGCTGCAGGCACTGCTGTCCACTGATGCCCCCTCAGCCTGCCCAGGTGCACCTGCTGCTGGGGGAGCGCCTGCCCCCTCTTCTCTGCCTGAGGCCTCTGTCCTGCACCAGGTGCGCCTCCTCTCCTGCCAGCCACTGCCAGCCTGCAGTCTGGGAGGGTGGCTACCCCGAGTTCCTCCAGCTGCTGGGGGAGAGCCTGCCCCCTCTTCTCTGCCTGAGGGCTGTCTCCTGCACCAGGTGCCTCCTCCCCTGCCAGTCACTGCCAGCCTGCAGCATGGGAGGGTGGATACCCTGAAAACCTCCAGCCCTGTGGACAGAGTCAGTGCAATGTGGTCTCCCAGCAGGTCTGAGCACCAGGCCCCCACATTGCTCACTCTCGTCCTATGGGCTCAATGTGCCACATCCTCCCTCAGGCTCCCTGGGTCCGAGTCCTCCTCTGCTCGTGGACCATCCTTGGCCCAGGCTCCACACGCTGGGACTGGGAGCGGGTCGTCTGGACATTCTGAACTCTCGCTTCTGTTCCGGTGACACGGGCACAGGCCGGCCTCACAGACTGCTCAGAGGAGACTCAGCACAGGACGATGCAGGTCGCTGTAAGGGGAGATGCCAAGTGACCCCAGAGGGAGAGCACAGGCCTTGCAGAAGGCACTGGGCTCATGGGGCTCAGTGTGGGATGCGGGCGCCCAGCCAAGGGGCATGGGGAATCCTGGTGAGGGCGGCCCTGGCAAGTGGGGGAGGGGGAAGCCACGGAAGCGTCTCAGAAGAGGCAGGAGACAAGGAAGAGGACAGGACAGAGCTTCCCAAGGAGGTCGATGGAAGGATCAAAGGATCACAGAGACCCTTGGGGAAACTCGGAGGCCCTGGAGATGTTGGCTGAAATGCTGTAATTTGGTCAGAAAAATTGTGTCACAACTCCCCAGTTGACACTGGATGATTTACTCTTTGTTGGTTCTAGGAATCAGTGCGTACCTGCCATTAGAACTCACATGGCATGAAGTCTAGGACATACTTACTTTTCATCACTTTTCAGGACGAGATTTTTCTAGAGGAGGTGCTAAACACGGGTCTCTCCATTCTTTTCTTTGTGCAACTGGCCTGTTTCCAGGAGCAGATTCCTAGTGCTCATCGCCAGAGCTAGCCGTGAGGACTGCCCCCCATCACCTCCCACAGTGGAAGTGACCATGTGGGTTGGGGGGTGCTCACTGATGAAGCCCCAGTGCTCAGTACCCAGCAGGGACCCCAGATCCTGTGCTGAATGAGGGAGGATGGGAGTGAGGGAAAGAGAGAGGGAGGGACGATGGGAGAGAAGGAGGGGAGAGAGGGAGAAGGGAAGGGAGGATGGGAGGGAGGCAGGATGGGGAGAGGGAGGGGAGAGAGGGAGGAGGAAAGGGAGGATGGAGGGGCAGAGGGGAGGGAGGGAGGCAGGGAGATGGGAGGGAGGCAGAGAGGCAGGGAGGGAGGGAGTGGGGGAGGGAAGGGAGGAGTGGAGGGGAAGGAGAGAGAGGGGGGAATGAATGAGTGAATAAATGATGTAGGGAGGGGGGGAGTGAAACCACAGAAGCTGGATCTGTACCTCAGGAGCCATTATTTGGGGTGAGGTCCGAGGGCATCACAGCCTGGGTCCTGGATGGTGGCTCAGGGCACGTCCATCTGTCCTCCCAGTGCTGACCTTCCTTCTCCTTGGACCCGGTGTCATCCTGGATCCTCTCCACCTCCTTCTCAAACAATTCTCAATGTTCCCAGGAACAGGGTGGCAGGCAGGAGTCTCAGGAGGGGCTTCCCGGATCCTGTGCCCCGAAGGACAATGTGACAGTGGCTACAGGGCATTCTATCATGAGGACTGGGACCATGGATCCCATCCATCTCCTTGGGCATTAACGTTGTTCCATTCCCTGCTCTCTCTACCACCGCTGTGATGAACACTCCTGAAAGCAGATCTGTGAAAAACCGAGCCAGATTTTCCGGGGGTGAGTCCGAGGCCGAGCATGCCAGGTGATGGGTGCACCTGCAGCCTGGGATGGGTGATGCTCACTGTTCTCCCAGACAGGGGTGCCCATCACCCTTTCCTCCAGGGGACCTGCATTGGACCTCTGCTTCCTCACGTTCTCCCCAGACCAGACACCTGCCAGTCTGAGGGTGACCAGCGCTGCCTCCATAGGGTTTCCTTTGCCGGAATCCTTCCCCGGGAGCTCCACATCTCTAACACATATTCCCTGTGTGCCTATCCTCCCCCTTGGACTGGCATGTGTTTGGTCTCCATCCCTGTGGAACCCAGTGACTTGAAGCGTAGTTTGGACCAGAGTCAGGTGAAACCTTTCTCTGGCCTTGCTTTGTGGTGTGTCTTCCAGCTTTCTGTGTTTCCCTGGTTTCTGTGTGGGCCACAGGAGTAACCAGCCGTTTCCTGTCTGGGGTCAGGCTGTGGTGTCCCAGCAGGTACAGGGGTCTCTGCCCCGAGATTGTGCCCATAATTCCTTTTTTTAAAAAAAGATTTTATTTATTTATTTGACAGAGAGAGACACAGCGAGAGAGGGAACACAAGCAAGGGGAGTGGGAGAGGGAGAAGCAGGCTTCCCACGGAGCAGGGAGCCCGATGCGGGGCTCGATCCCACGACCCTGGGAGCATGACCTGAGCCGAAGGCAGACGCTTAATGACTGAGCCACCCAGGCGCCCCTGTGCCCATAATTCCTAAAGTGGCCTCTCTGATTACATCTGATCTGTAATCAATCGGGGATTTCAATATCGAATAAGGGAAATTTTATGACAAATAAACAGAAGAAAACGAGTCCCCTTTGAAAATAGGTGGGCAGACACAAAGGCTCCTATTGCATGATTCAACATACAGAAACATCCAGAACAAGTAAAAGAATAGGGAGAGAAAGCAGCTTAGGGGTTTCCAGGGTCTGGGCTGGGGGAGAAATGGGCAGGGGGGCTTCTGGTTCGGGGACTCCTTTGAGACATGAGATATTCCGCAGCAATCTTCTGTGGTGTGGTGGCACAGCGTTGGGAATGTACTTATGCTCATCACATGTTCAGTTGAGAACAAGTAATTTTATTTAAAACAAATAATAAACAGTATACAGAACATGAAAAGATAAAATAACAATATGAACCAGAGAGAAAGAATGTAGGGGGAGGGGATGAAACAATCTGGTGGGGCGTCGGGGTCCGGCGATGGACCTAAGGGTAATTGTAAAAGGAGCTCTCCCCGCAGGGCTGTGGGCTCTGGATGTGGCTCTGGGAGCCCTGCGGGAGCAGGAGTAGGGGCAGGGGTTGGGATAGTGGCAGGGCCAGGGGCAGGGCCAGGTGTAAGAGCAGGGCCAGGGGCAGGGCCAGTTGTAAGAGCAGGGCCAGGGGCAGGGGCAAGGGGAGGGATAGGATCAGCAGTCCGGGCAGGTGCAGGATCTAGGGCAGGACCTGGGTAAGGAGCAGGAACAGGAGCTCCGGCAGGCGCAGGGGCAGGGGCAGCGGCAGAAGGAGCAGGAACAGGAGCTCAGGCAGGGGCAGGGGCAGCAGGTCTGGCAGGGCAAGGGGCAGGAACAGGAGCAGGAAAAGGAGCAGGAACAGGAGCTCAGGCAGGGGCAGGGGCAGGGGCAGCAG
>NW_023270937.1:9720-17180 GCF_011800145.1 Mirounga leonina
CAGGGGAAGGGGCAGAAGCAGGAGCAGGAAAAGGAGCAGGAACAGGAACTCAGGCAGGGGCAGGGCCAGACACAGGAGCAGGAAAAGGAGCAGGAACAGGAGCTCAGGCAGGGGCAGGGGAAGGGGCAGCAGGTCTGGCAGGGGTAGGGTTATGGGCAGGAGCAGGGTCAGGGACAAGAACAGGAGCCCAGGAAGGGGCAGGGGAAGGGGCAGCGAGTCTGGCAGGGGCAGGGACAGGAGCAGGAGAAGGAGCAGGAACAGGAGCTCAGGCAGGGGCAGGGGAAGGTGCAGAAGCAGGAGCAGGAACAGGAGCTCAGGCAGGGGCAGGGGCAGGGGCAGCAGGTCTGGCAGGGGAAGGGGCAGAAGCAGGAGCAGGAACAGGAGCTCAGGCAGGGGCAGGGGAAGGGGAAGGGGCAGTGGCTCTGGCAGGGGCAGGGGAAGCGGTAGGAGGAGGGGCAGGAGCTGGGTTGGAGCAGTGGCAGGTGCAGGATCCAGGGCAGGAGCTGGGTCAGGTGCAGGATCCACGGCAGGAGCTGGGTCAGGGGCAGGAACAGTAGCAGGAGCTGGGTCAGGGGCAGGTGCCAGATCTTCCTGGTCCACGTCAGGCTGTCCGTGGGTGGGTGCCGGGTCACCTGCCGGCTCCTGGTCTCCTGCTGAAGTCGCAGCCACCACCCCTCCGTCCAGAGCTGCCGATGGAGTTGGAACCGGCTCTAGCTCCTCAGGTGGTGGAGCAGCTGTGAGAGGAGAAAAGCTCACCCCGAGCCTGCTCTCCGTGGAGACAGAACCCAGCCCAGGGCCTCCCAGAGAAGCCGCAGCCAGGAAGGAGCCCTCCCTGGGGTGTCTCCCCGACCGCAGTCCACCCGCTGGATGCTCTGCGCCCAGTCTTTGCTCCAGGCCCCACACCAGCCTCTGGGGGCTCGTCCCTGTGGGGCCAGCACCGACCCATCCCCACACACCACAAACACCCAGCCCCAGCCTTCTCACCCTCGGGCTCGGCCTCCGTGGGCTCCGGCTCCTGGACCACTGTCCGGTGACCAACCACCTGGGACAGTGGTCTGGGTGGTGTTGGAGGTCTTGCCCGGCAATCCCCAGCACTTGTTTTGGGGGATGCCTGTGGGGTCAACCCCTCCGTCAGGGAGGAGGGCATGTCCGCCAGCTGCCTCGGGAGGTCATCCGTGGCCTTCTGCAAAGACAGGGACGGGTAGCCGGCGGGAGGCATCACAGCCCTGCCCGGCCATCCTCACTGTCCTCCTGCCCAGTCCCCCTGCTGCTCCCAGATCAGACACAGACCTGTAAGTGCACAGCCCTGCACCCGGGATGCAGTGACCCATCCCTGCAGGGCTATCGGGATAAACCCTGGGTAGAAGGGGCAGCGCCCACACACCCCATCCCACACGGCCAGCCTTGACCTTGAACATGACCTGCCCACTGGGAATCTGACCCCTCATCAGCCTGCTCCTGCTCAGGGTGGCCCCACCCCGCATGACCCCTCTTTACACACACACACACGCACACACACGCACACTCACACACAGACACGCACAGACACACACACACGGAGGGGGGCCTGGGGCTGCACAGGCCAGATCAGAGCGTGTGGGGCTGGGTGGCAGGCTCTGGGCCTCCTGGTGTCACCTTTCGGGCCTTCCGGCCAAACGGCCAGAAGCGGTGGGGAGCCCTGATCGGACGTCCCCAGCGGGGGCCAGCGTTTGCAGGGCGGGCTTTCTTCAGCCTGCAGCATCCAGACTTAGGGAGGCAGCAAGCCCACATGTTCATGGTTGGATGATCTCCAAGGAAATGAGCTGGGCAGGGGGCTGTCTCTGGAATGTGGGTGCCTTTGTTACCTGGGTTCCAAATTCTGTTGGACTCTGTTGTCAGGGAAGTGAGGTCACCACTGCCTGGGGTCCCCTTACCCAACTTCCTCCTCACACAAGACTCACGCCCCCGAGGGCCCCCTCCCCCGGCTGCTCAATGCTCCCCCTCCCCCCATGCCCCATCCATACAGTGACTCCCTCACAGCCCACCCACAGCCTTCCCAAGGCCTGGGTGCAGCCGGTGTCCCCGCTGTGAGGACAGAGAGCTGGCTTCAGACTGGACTCCTGTGCGTGCCCAGGGCTGTGACCCTGGACAGACTCTGTGCCTCTCAGGGCCTCCCCAGGCTCCCCATCTGCACAGTGGGGTGTTCTGGCTTCTACTCCTAGGGACGCCATCAGGGGTAGGACCTCTACATACATTCCGGACCTGCTATCACAGGAGGCTGGGGCACACTTGGCAATTCAAGGAAGAGCCCGTGGCTGGGCGGGACATGGAGCACAGCTCAGAGGGGCCTGGGTCTGCTCTGGGGTCTGGGAAAAGCCACCCCCTTCTTGCCTGTTCCTAGCCCCTGTGGGAAGGTTGCAATGAACGGATTCTGACCTTGTCCTCTCACAACACAGACTTCCAGGGGCTTCGATTAGGGTTAGGCTCAGGTCCCAGGGACTCATCTGTGCCCATGTGCTGAGCAGTCCCCCAGTGGCTCCCAGCATCCCTGAATCCTGTTCACAGATCCCTATGGAATCCCCTCCCCTCCAGGGAGGATGGCCTCTCAGGAAGAGAATGGGGCCAAATGCTGGGATGTCATTTCCAAGCTGATGGAGGAATGTCTGTGACTTCTTCTGGTTCCCACTGTCGTGTGTTCATTCTCTGTCTCCTTCTCTGTTTCTGTCTCTGTCTCTGTGTCTCTCACAGGAGCAGGATCTGTGGACTCCAGGGATGATGTGAGAAACCTCAGAAGCCTCCCTCGTCCGTGTTTCCCTCTTCTGTCCCGGTGCTCCATTCCATCCTAAGGCCTTGTCACCCAGACCAGAGCAGTGAATCTGGAACCTCTTCCAAATGGAAACCCGGAGGTTGCAACAAGGAGGGTCTTGGCCTTGGTCCCCAGACTAGTGGTCAGTGCTCTGCCACGTTCTGCGTACCCAGGTCCTCAGCCCCCCAAGCCCCCATTCTGTCCCCTGCTCCGAAGGACCTCGAGGGACTACAAAGCATTTTCCCAGGACTGGGAGCACAGGGGGCCGGGGATGGAGATAGAAGGCCAACAGGCTCTCCCACAAGCCTGCGGAACCCTAGGGACACTGCATCTCTACAGCCCAAGTGACAGAAGAGTAAGCTGAGGCCTTTGCCCTGTTGCCCCTCTGGACTTGGGGGTGGGTATCTCTTCCTGCTTCCAAGTGCTCAGGGTGGTGATGGACACCGGAACCCAGACCCTGTCCTCTCCCAGTTCCCTGGCAACCACCCTGGGCCCCTTGGGGACCCCTGACCCTCAGCCTGGCCTGTCTCCCCTCCCCATGCTATGGATCTGGGTCCTTGCCAGGAGTTCTGATGCCCTGCCCCATGGCCCAGCTGTCTGCAACCTGTTTCTTCTTTTACCCCTGTCACCCACCTCGGTCCCAGGGTGTCCTCCCCTTCTGACCCCCAGCTGGGCATTCAGAGTGGTGTGTGTGGGTGGGTGGGTGTGTGTGTGGGGGGGTGTGCAGGTGCACGTGCCTCTACGTGCCTGGGGATGCCAAGGTCATGTCCCCACATGGGACGGGTTGGGTAGCTCTTCCCGAGGATCTGAGGGGCTCTCACCCCCAAAGCAAACCTCAAGGGAGGGTTGAGACTGGCCTAGGATTGGAGAGCAGCTCCTTGGACTCTGCACCCCTCAGTTGTCCTGGGCCAGGCCCTGCCTCTCTTGACCCAGGTTCCCAACTGTCCCTGAGGGTCGGACATGGAAAGGCTTGAACGTGGCTGCTCCTCCAGGAGTAGGTGGGGGACAGGTGCACCAGGCACGCAGGCCTCCCCATCGAGAGGGCCAGCCAGGTGTGTCATGGCCAGGTGTGCACAGACGACCTGCCCACAGCTCCTGTACCATGACCCAGCCCTGCGGCAGATGTGCACGAGACCCATGGCTCCGCACCTGACCGGTCCCCCACGTTCCCTCACCACCTCGGAGACAAGGGCTCTTCTTCGTCCTAGGGCCCGTCATCCTTCGGACAATGAGAGCAGAGGGATCCGTATGTAGAGGAGGCCGGCAGGGCGTCCCACGGAACGTCATGTGCCCATCTCTGCTTTGTCGTCTAGGCTTAGCGGCGGACCCCCACCTAGAAAGAGGCCCGCGGGGCAGGGACATTTGTCTGCCCTGTTCCCTGAATTATGGAAAATGTCTAGAAGGGGCTTCCTGTCCATGTGTGAGTCGATGAAACCCAGCCAGCACCTTTCAGATGTCTGAGTGACTCTGGGGCCCCTCGGCCAGCCACCAGGGATCCCTGTTCTGGCTCCACCCAGGATGGGAGCCCCAGATGGAATCTGAAACCTCCTCACAGCCAGGAATGCGGTTTTGCCCAGGACACAGGACACCGAGGCTTGGGGCAGAGAGCTCCTTCACGGTGAAGAGGAACCGCCTCAGCCCCAGGCGACCCTCCCCGTGGGCCGGCCACAGGGTCGGGGAGCGGTCCCAACAGGCCCGACGGCAACCCCGTGTGTGGGGCCTGGCCTCGTGGCACGCAGGGTCCCCAGGAGACACCTGAGGTTCGGAGAGGGGACGTGCCAGGCCCGAGACACAGAGCCCGCAGGTGAGGGGGAGCCTCCGGGCGGGACGGGGGGCCCTGCGCACCTTGGTGAGCAGCAGGTGTGGGAAGGGCTGGGGAGGCGTTCCTCTGGGAGGTGCTCTGGGAGAGGGGCCACAGGAGAGGGCCTGGTCCGGCTCCACCAGCTTCCTCAGGCTGTCAGCACGGACCGCCCACAGCCTCTGGCTCGCCCCCAATGGCAGGGCCCACTCAGGTTCACGGTGGGGCTGATCTGTGGTAAAGGAGGGACAATTCACAACACAGAAATTGCAAAACTATTTCTGTCCGTGTCCTGAAGTGCAACAGAATATCCAAATTGGTTCGGATCATCTTCCACGTATGTGAAGGGTGATTTTGTACCCGGCCAAGGCTGGGGCTGGACCGGGTGTGTGTGTCTGTGTGTGAAGGACCAGGTGTGTGTGTGTGTGTGTGTGTTTGAAGGAATGGGTGTGTGTGTGTGTTTGGCATGTGTGTCTGTTTGTGTGTGTCTGTGAAGGGAGCAGCCCAGACCCCTTGGGTTGAGATCAGACCACGTAAGGGGCACAGCCGTCATGGCACCCCGGGTCGTCAGTGTCCCGGATGGCGTCGGGGCAGGAGACCATTGCGGCCCTCCCCGAGCCCGGTTCTGGAGCGCCCTCGTCCCCCCACTCCCCCTGAGCCCGCACCAGCCCTTACCGACTGCCTGGTGCACGTGCCCCACGCCGGGGAGCCGTCGAGTGAGGCTCCTGTTGACCAGCTTGTCCCCAATTTCTTCCATGGGGCTCTGCAAAGTCAGTGAGCGGCGCCCGGCCCGGAGGCATCACAGCCCTGCCCGGCTGTCCTCACCGTCCTCCTGCCCAGCCCCACTTTTGCCCCCAGATCAGACACAGCCCCTTGCGGGCACAGCCCTGCGCCCGGGGTGCAGTGACATGTATCGATAGGGCTCCGGATCAAACTTGGGGAGAAGGAGGCCGCCCCAGCACACCCCGTCCCACCCAGCCAGCCTTGACCCGTGGTGTCAACATGATCCACCCACCAGGCATCTGGCCCCTCATCACCCTGCTCCTGCTCAGGGTGGGCTACCCTGCCCGAGACCTCTGCACACACACACACACACACACACACAGAGGGGCGCTGGGCTGCACGGTCGGATCACAGCGGTGTCTGGCTGGCCTGGCTGGCTCTGGGCCTCCCTGTGTTCCCTTTGGGCCCCTCCAGGCAAATGGCCAGAGGTGTCAGGGGTGGGACCTGACCCCAGGTCTGCAGTGTAGGCAACGGCTCTCACTGTCGGCTTTGCTGAGACCACATCCTGGGGACATCGGGATACAGCAGGATTGCAGCATCTCCAGCCAAGTGAACTGAGTAGGCAGGGGGCTGTCTCTAGAATGTGGGTGCCTGTGACAGCCCTTGGGCATCTTGGGGACGCCCTGGCCATCAGCCTGGCATGTCTCCCCCGAGCCCCATGCTACGGCCCCGGGCATGTTCCCAGGAGACAATGCCCACAGCCCACGGCCCAGCTGCCTCCAACCTCCTCCTTCTTTCCCCCTTGTCCCCTCCGGGGTCCACGCCCCCTTGGACGCCCATGGGGAGCTTGTGTGTGTGTGTGTGTGAGTGTGTGTGTGTGCGCCTGCGCGCACAGGCAGAGAGCCTTGTGCGTACGTGTGCCCGCGCGAGGATGACCAAAGGGAAGGGCCCCACATGGGAGTGTGGGCAGGGGTCCCCCAGATCTTAGGGGCCTTCGTTCCCAAAGGAAACCCCCTGCGAGGTGAAGCTTGGCCTCGGAAGCTGGAACCCTCCCTGTTCCTCTAGCCTCTGCTCAGCTGGTGGGTCCCAGGCCAGTCCCTGCTTCTCCTGCCCTCAGTTTGCCGACTGTCCCATGAGGGCTTGGAGGAGGACCTTCATTAGCGTGGCTCGGCATGGCCGGTCGGCTCCCACCTTTTGGGTGGTCGTGGCGCAGGTGCACTCTGGGTGGGCGGGGCCCTCCCACCAACGGTGGGTCGGAGCCAGGTGAATCCTGCGCAGGCGCACACGGCCCAGCAGTCGGCGCCTGCGCGGGACCCCACCTGCCAGCAGGCCTGCACAATCCCGAGGGGCTGGCTGTGACCTTGGGCCTCCGTGTCCCGATCTCCACTGCCTGCTCAGTGACCCTCACATCCTCTTAGTCCGGGGGCCAGACCCAGTCCCGTCAGGCAGGTCCGCTGGACTGAGTGGACATGGAGACCTGGGGACTAGAGAGAAATGAAATCTACCCCCGCTGCCATCCTGGCCCCCACGTTCCACTTCAGTTTTCGTCTCAGTGCATGGCTGGGGTTCAGGGGAGGGTGATGGGGACACGTGTGGCAGGGAGGAGGTCAGGCCGCCTTTTCCTCCTCTACATCCCCTCCCCCTGTCTTCCTGGCAGCAGCCCCTCTCCCCAAAATCCGGCACTCAAACACCTTCATCTCCCTGCTTTCAACCCCAACCCGTCCTCCTGAGGTGGGAGTCACTGACCCCATCTCCAAAGTAGAAAACTGAGGTCCCAGGAGTTCCCACAGGAGCTTGCCAGTCACAGGGCTGTGACATGGCCCTGCTGTGGGTTTGAACCCAGCTCAATCTGACCCAAAGCCTGAGCTTACACAGGAGCCGGAGGAAGGAGCCTTTGAGCCCAGGCTTGGAGGTGAGGCCATCCTGGATGGGGGTCATAGGGAGGGACGGCAGGTGTTCTGAGGGGCAAATTCCTGCCGGGCTCCCTGGGGGACGAAAGCCCTACAGAGGCTGGAGTGGGCTAAGGGGTGCACACTGGGGAGCATGTCTAGACCAGATCACGCAGGGCTCTCTGGATATTGGGCAAGGAGTCAGGGGACACTGCGGTTTGGGGGGTTCACGGGACACAATCCGGGCAGTCTTACCAGAGCCACA
>NW_023270938.1:0-14258 GCF_011800145.1 Mirounga leonina
TTTTTTCTTCATTACTCTTTCAATAAATGCTTATTCACAGCTCAGTTCATTGGCACTTACCTTGGCCTCCCCATCAGGTAAGAAGAGGTAGGCACCACTTTTGTCCTTTTTACTGGTGGTTCCATACCATGAAAATTGCACTTTTACTTCATGATGTTTACTGTCTTCTTTATTTATCATTTCCTAAGGATAAAAACAATGTTTAAAAGCAACTTACTATATTAAGATTTTAATGATGTTGCATCTGGTTCCATGTATATGTTGATTAAAAAAAAAACACCAAAAAACCTCAAGACAGACAGAAAAATGCTAACATTCAGCCTCTAATATTCACGATTCTTGGATGAACACCCAAAATCTTATATTTAAAAGTATACTTTTATAGCTAATACTTAGAATTTAAAACTTTCACAATAGAAACAAAAAGTCAGAACACACTTCATTAAGGAAGAAAGAGATACACAAATTAAAAGATGTGGACCAGTGCTTCTCAAACTTTCTGTACTGAAGAAGCAGGTTTATTTTTTTATTTCCAGTATGCATGGACCAATATTTTTGTGAAGTACAATAAGAGTGAATTACTAGAAAAATTAAATTTAAAGTGATATACCAAATATACACTCAAATTTTTTATTATTAGATTCAGTAGGCATAAATTTATTGTGTCATTGTGCTTTCAGAGTTTCCACAAACATTTTTCTCAACCATTACAGCTTCTATACTTATCTTGTGGACCAGTAACAGTTCACGGAGCAGCACCACCCACAGACCACCCTTGTTAGGAGCAAGTGGTCACAGTGGACCACATATATCAGATACATATAGCTCATCCATCCTTTCTCCCAAAGTATTTGCATCGACTTTCCCCCCTCTGCATACATAATCTGCACATATTATAATAAAAGTGATAAGCCTTCCATGAATTTGAAAACTATTCAGAACATACCTCCAAAAGCCCAGACTGATCAAACCGAAGTTTAACAAAGGAGTTCTCTAGAGTTATATCTTCTTCAGTACTTTTTACATTCTTCATGTTGAAAATTCCTTTATCTTTTACGTTACCATTATGCAGCACATACTCAGCTAAATGTGGGTCTGAACTTGCTGATTCCAAAATTCTATACACTTTCAGTCCGAGTGGTGGCATCTGCACTAGGAAGGAAATCTTTAAAAGACAGAGGAGAGAATTTTTTTAAAGAGAAATGCAATCTACTGAAAGAAAAGGATTTATACATCTAGTAAGAACAACAACAAAAAAACTACCGTATTTTAAAAAGAATTTAATACTCTACTTTAAAGATATTTTGAGAATTTATGGGTAGAGTATCCACATTTCCGTTTATCCAGGGAATCTAATAACTTCAGGTTGGTAGGACTATCAAAGGCATGAATGCTTTCATTCAATATATGAAATTATACGAGCAACCTCAATTGTCCTATGGTGCTCTTAATGGATGCTCAGAGGAGAAAATGCTTCATGAAGGTAGGAGTTTTAGGTGAACAACGATTTTTCCTAATTATCAGGACCCTTTTTATACTATGGTTTCAAGTACATTAAAAATAAAAGTGGTAAATGTAATACTATAAATATTAGGCAGGCTAACAGTGGCCATCGAATGCCTGGGGTCCAGCAGACAATGCACAAAGCACAGAGGATGCACACACACTGTAAGTCGTGACCTCTGCCTTCTAGGAGCTATTCCTCCCTTTTCTAGATAGGCTGTTTCCTGTAACATCTGACCAAAACTTCTATTATCTTCTCCTTTCTAACTAAAGGATTATGAATTTATGAAAGCAGCCAGCAATGGCTTTTAACAAGCAAAGTAATTCTCATTTAGAGTTCCTAGCTTTTGGCTGCGTCTTCAGAAGTACAGTTTAATTTGCACTCGAGACTCCAAGAATTCGACTTTTCTAGTGATGCGGGGGTCCAGTTTAATATTACTTTAAGAAATTTTCTCCAAAAATGTCTATTACTTCAGGCCAGGCTTTCCACACTTGTATCTCAGGTAAAAAGCACCTTCCTCTATTTTAGGAAGTCCTTCTTTTATGGTGTGTCACGTCACCTTTGCAATGAAACGCTGAAAGGACCTAAGTTATTTAGAAAAGGTGTTATTTATCTCAACTTCAGTGTGCATAATTGTTACTGAATTGAGTTAAACAAAGAATTTCAAAATTTTTTAGGTAATGATGACTTCATTACTTCAGGAAAAAGTTCCAATACTTACAAAGATATACAATATACATGCTAATAACATACTAATAATAACATGTGATATACACACTAACGAAGATATTAGTATTCTAGGAAACACAGGATCTCTTTTCCTTTAGTGTCATTTAACTGGTCAGTTAAATCCCCTGGTATCCACAACTTTAACCACTTCACATACACCAATGTGATGACTCAAGGGAGCATGGATACATATATAAACTACATACTGGCTATGCTTTTTTAATGGTGCCTCTTTAAGTTCTATGGCAAAAACGTACCTCATAGGCTGTCTGTGAAATAGTAGTTGCTGTATTCCAAACTGCACTCATCTGAATTTCCACAGGCTTTCCGGAAGCAGAAGACACTTGTGCTGTGGGGGAACTCACATAGACTGAGACCACTGAGATTCGGTCTTGTTCTGAAGGATTACAGACCACAAGATACCTGCAAAAACAGCTGCTTCACTACTCGGGTCTTAAAACAGTATTTCTACTTCTTTTACACTATGTGTAAAGACTCAGCTTGTAGACATAGAGTCAACACACGGAGAGGACTTATAAGGAACACATTCTGGTAAAATTTTTGGAGAACACGCAATTTCATCACAAATAACACACACTACAAAGGGTAATGAAATAATGATTCACTTTCTAAGAATAAAATGTTATACAAATGGAAGACATTAATAGAACTATAATAAAGTTATTTCCATGGCCCAGAAAATGACCTATATAACACATGGTTTTATTAGCCTTTCTAAAATAATCAGCTTGATACAACTAATCTCCTGATCCCTGCCTAAGCTCGCTGAGTAAGAAAACACGTACATTGCCTATTTGTACTTTAGCCACAATTAATTTCAATTAAAATCATGACATTCATTTTAGACCACTAAAAGACAACAAAAATGTATGGCTATCTATGCAGAATCACACATTTATTTTATATACATGGGGTCCTTACTCCCCAAGAGAGTTGGTTCTGGAAAAAAGATCATTTCAAGTGGCTCCACTTAAAAAGGGCGTTAAAATTTTATAACAAATAGTGCTAAAAAAGATTTGACTGGGCCTAGCTAGAAAAAGGACAACACACACTATTAAAATAAGTTTAGACAATTATTTAAAACTACATGCAATTCTTAGAATGAGCAAAAAAATGAATGAACTGGAGTTTCTGGCAGACTTTTTCCAACAATATTTTATATTAGCACATTATGACACCTTCACGCATTTAATTTTTATAGGATGGTTTTAAACATAACTACATTTGTAAAAAATATTCAAGGACTTCATCGTTTTTCCTAAAGTCCTCTTCTTAATTTCTTTGATATTCAAAGAATTCTTAGTTGGAGATCCTCACTGTTTCATGGCTTTGCCTGTGAGCAGAAATGTTCTAGACCATCATATCACAGACTTCATGAAACAGAGTCTTTGAAAGATTTATGATTTTACTTTATGATCAATTTGAATCAGATTATCTTCAAATAAATCAAAAGATATTTCAAAGAGGATGTTTGAATAATATAACTCACTGATTCATTAGTGAATATTTTCTTGATTGAAATATTTTGGTTTCCTATACAATTTTGTAACTGCAGGACCACAGAACTGAATAGTCAAATAGCAACCCCGTCTCCCCCTGACCCATAGCAGCTACATCAAAGATGGCAGACACCAGCTAGTATTGTGTATTTAGTGCATTAGAAGGCGTAGTCGTGCTCTTTTATTCTACGTGTGTTCTGTGTATTTCAATTGCATTGCAAATCGCTTAAGAAGTAAAATTAATACCTGCAGTGGTCAAAACTAAAGTGAAGGACAACAGGAAAACACAAAAGAAAAGAAAGAGCATGTAGCATAAAATCTATAAAATGTTTGACTTATAAAGGGTTTATCGGGAGAAGCTCTTATGATAGAAATAGTATTCTGAGATACCAAAAGCGACAACACAGCAATAAAAATGTCTCTAATTCCTAATGGCTTATAGTATGCATCAGGATCACACAACCTAGCTTACACCACTTATGTTCACCGAGATTCCATAGATGTGCGAGAGAAGAGTGGCTGAAGCTGTGTAGTCAAAAACGTATTTTCAAAGGACACTGAAGTCTTGACATACTGGGTAAAACCCTATTTTATCCACAGAAGCAATTCTAAAGGATAGTGAGGGCAATGCTTAACAGACTTACCTGAGGGATCTGCCAACCTATTGGTGCCCTCCTACTGCCCTCTACCAGAGCTTACGTGTCACCTGACTTGTCCCATCACAAACACACCTGGAGAATCACAACTGCCAGGATTCATTGTTACCAGCAAGACAATACTATATTCCTAATGTGCAACGTGGAGAAGAAAAACAGTTGAGGATCACCTATCCTCAGCACCAAAGATGTTTAAGCCAGCATCCCAGAAATGAGTGATTTACTGCTTAACCCCATGTTCCCAGAGGCTTAGAGATAATATGGTCTGAAGACTCGGGCCAGTATCCTGATTCTGCAGAAGCCCTGAGGCACATCCAGGTACTGAGCCTAGAATTCCTACTGGCAGGTTTGTTGGATGCTCTACTACACAGGTCTAGTCATAAGGGCTCTGATAATAAAATGTAACATGTGCCCAAGCAATAAATTAGGTAATAAGCACCCAGAACACAGATTCCTTCCCATGTCCCATAGGGGAAAAAGATTCACATTTAAAGCAAATAATAATTTTAACCATACATTTAGTTTTATATAATATTAAATCACTTTTTATAATAAGCTGTGAACTAGGTTCTGTTTTGTTTCATTTTAGGAGCTAATTAGTATGTGACCATAATGATGTTTCTACTGTACTGAATGATTATATAATTATCATGCCAGGAATCTGTTCAAAAATGGAATGTGTAGAGTATATAATGAGTATAATGCTGCACTAAGAAAATCATTTTTTTAACATAATTAGAGATTCACACCATGTTCTTCAAGCGCACCACAGCATAAATTTACCTGACATACACACAACTCTCATCTACATACATTTTAAGTAGAGTACAGAGAAAGGAGAATCACATATGAAATATTTTCCTTTGGAAATAAGTACACAATCAAAAATTAACTAAATGTTCATTTTTATTATGTTTGGTAGTCAAATATTTGTTATACTGCCAACATCCCTAAATAGGAGTCCATTTAAACCCATCAGCTGTGAATGAAACCAATAGGTTTCAATATCCTAAATATCAAACTCAGTTACTGAAAATTAATAATATCTGACTCACACTAAAGAAGAGGAGAGTAATACTTATATCCTAAAAATGGGGACAGTTAATTTCTATTTTACCTTGTAAGTAACTGTAAAGGAAACTCCGAACTTTTTCCCCCTCGATTTTCCCCACATTTACATTAGCTTCCTCCTGTCATCTATCACCAGGTCACATCCAGCCTTCTCGTTCTCATTACGACACTAGCCCCCTTAACCTGGGGTTACAGCAATGATCTCAATTCTCTGTGTACAAGGAACAACCCTCACCTCACAGAGGCAAAGCATTCATATGCTACCTGCCCATCAAATTAGGTGACAGACTATGATCTACTCTGAGAGAAAAATGAAAGGACATCTACATGTTTTATGTCAAATTGGGAATCATTTTATGGAAGAACTAGAATTCCATCGTAAATGTGGTTCTGTCCTTGAAGACTCTATCGAGGATGAGTATATTTAGAATTCCTTCATCCCTTTTGTAGAAATGATTCATGCCATGTTAAAAAAGATGACTGTGGCACTCTCTCTTTAAGGCAAATCTAATTCGTGCCAACTCTGAACAAGAGTCTAGGAGCACATGGACCTCCTTCTAGGACTGGATGAAGGGCAGAGTGGAAGGAGTATGCCTCATGGTCAGAGTGACGTTGGAGTTACCACTTAGCATGCTTCCTGTCTGTGCGGCCCAGCCCTTGGGCCTGTACAGGCAACTTATAAGGTACAGCCTTTCATCTTTCCCACTGAACAGGTAGGAAACTGAGGTTAGGTATGCAGGTAAGACTCGCCCAGCAAAAAAGTGCCATAATAAGGCTTTGAACTTGACCTTACCCCCTTGGCCATCTTCTTAATCATTTTATTCACAGGTCAAGCTCATTAAGTACCTTTTTGACAACTGGGCTTTCCTGTAGAAATTTCCTTAGTTCCAAATTCATATATGGAGAATTTTCTTTCCTCACTGATGCCAAAGATCCTCATGGAGCCTCTTTCTTTGGGATTCACAGAAAGCTATTTGCATTTCAATATATTATATTTGTAAAAGAAAATTTATAAACTGGAACACTGGAACAGAAAAAATCTTGCAATATATACTAAGGAGCTCATCTTATGACCTCACGACATGAGGTAAGCAAAACACTATTCAAGGAAAACATTTAAAAAGCATTACATATATTTAAGACTGTGTAAGGGAGATAAAAATGAGAAGTATCTGCAAGTCCCCTTTAAGTGCAGTTTAAAATCAAGTAAGCAAACACCAGGTCATATGAAAAATCATTGTAACTTCATGTGCCTAGTGTAGTACCTGACACGGAATAACGTTCAACAAATAGTTGATAAATGAGTAATGCACAAAAATCCCACTAGGAGAATGTATCATTTATAAATATGCCTACTGGTATGGGGCTTTATAATTTTATCAGATCATTTTCATTTTGATAATTTTAATTCCACAAAAAAATGCTTTTAAGGTCGACAAGCTATATAATTAACCCCTTTTCAAAGACAGGAGAAATGACAGATCCAAGATCACAGAGAAAGTTAAGAATAAAGCAGACTAGAGCTCAGTGTGTCTGATTCTTAATCAATGACAGCATAGTAAAAAAATTCATTTCAAATAAGAATATATTCATCTTCCCTAAGTAGCCTCATCAGTGGAGCCTAATCTAAAGAAAAGTAGTAAACTTAGAGAATTTTCTGAATGTGGAAATATACAGATTTATATGTTTATAAAAATTTCAATTTCTAGACTTGAAGTCTTTCTGATATAGTCCACCTAGTTTTCTCTATCTAAAACATAATGCTTACAATGTTAGTCACTAAGGGGAAAAGAATCAAGATATTAAAAACAAAAAGCCATTTTGACATATGACAGGTCTCAAAAATCACAGAGTTCTGTGATTCCTGGGTTCTGGAATCGAACAAATTCAAGCTGAAAACCCCACAACGGGCCTTAGAATTTGAGAGGCTTTGGGCAAGGTATTTCATTTCTCCAAGCCTTAATATCCTCATCTATAAAATCAGGAGATAAGACTCTTATTGGAGTTAAATGATAAAATGTTCGGAAAATCACATAGCTCAGGCCTGACACAAAGTAGAATCCCAAGAGCAATTAAATCTCTCCTTTTCCTCACAAAATCCTCCTGGCGTCCTGACCAGGGACTCTGGTACATGAATCACACCGGATGGTGGAGTGAATGTTTTAATTAACCCAGGTCACTGAGCTGCCTTAAATGCTTTTCTGTGTAAGGCATATAAAAATCTAAATGACAGAAATTAACTAAACTATGTATGTGATAACAAAGATTCCTTGAAACAAGAGTTCAGATAACATGGGAGGGGGGAAATAAACACACAGGTGCATATAATACACACATGTACAAAGTAACCACATGGTGTATGAATAATTTAAAAAGAATAAAAGGACAGAGAGAAGGATACCTCCTGTTTTGTATAGTTACAAACTTATGAATGTGATTACATAGTCCCTGTCGTGGAAGCACCTATAATCTAGAAGAGAGAGACGGAAACTGTTAAGTTCAATACAATAGGGTAGGTAATAAGACAAAGGTACGCACAGAGCATCTTGTGATGCACACAAAAAGGTGGCAGGATGATTAAGAATCAGGAGAGTATTCAAAATAGGACATTAATTTTACACAAAATGACTGCATAAATGACAAAACTTTATTGGGAGACATAAAAATGAATAAACGGAGAGACATACTTGCCTAGGAGAGAAAAATAAAAGACTGCCGAAAAACCCCAACTATCCCAAAATTAATTCATGAATCTTACGCAATGCTAATCAAAATCTCACTGAAATCCTTTTGTTGGGAGAAAGAGCAGAAAACAATTCTATATCTATAATAATAGACAGGCAAGACAAATGGTTAAACAGACACATTAAAACAATATGCCAACATTGATTCTAGATTAAAAAAATGTAGAAACATTAAAAATGATACAAGATTAGTAGAAAAAGATAAATATGTCCTCTGTGGCACAAAGGGTCTCTCTAACCGTAACGGTACAAAAATAGCGAAGTGAAAGGCTAGCAGAATTGATAACAAAAGCTTAAGCATTTTCTACCTTAAAAATAAGGTTAAAGAATCCAAAAAGAAAAGAAAATCAAATTTGGGAAATTTGTAAAGTGCTCTTAGAAATCAACAGAAATATGCTCTAGGTAGTTTGACTATCAGAATAAAAGCACAGATACAAGTAGAGAAAGTGAACCTTTTTCAACTGTCAGACTGAAGTTGAAAAATCAGGGCTGATTCAGCTTCTAGGAGACACGGCTCTCAGAGAGACAGAGGAGCTGACAGGCAAGAGCTCCACTTCTACCGGCCAACTAGAAAACCCAGAAAGATGCGATAATCGTCTGCAGGCAACAGAGAACACTGCCAAGGGGTGCAAAGAACTTCAGAGACTTGAGCTTTCTTCTCTAGCCATTTTACCCTGAGGCATGCCAATTCTCAGCCTGAGAATGGCTGAGTTCCATGCAAAGCCTAGAGGAGGGTCACTGTGGGAGCAGAGTGGCTGAAAAGCATTTGGTGAGGACTCAGGACGCTTCAAGTATACATGTAGCTTTCTCATCAGTACACATGGCAAATACTGGGCTGCTGTACAGAAAGGGAAGCTTAAATCCTCAACAGAAAGCTGATGAAAGGTTGCAGAGCAGAGACATCTCATGATATTTTATGTAAAGATTGATTTACTTATTTGAAAGAGAGAGAGAGAGAGTGGGGGGGAAGGGGCAGAAGGAGAGGGAGAGAGAATCTCAAGCAGACTCCCCTCTGAGGGCAGAGGCCAACGTGGCACTCCATCCCTGAGATCATGACCTGAGCCGAAACCAAGAGTCAGACACTCAACCAACTGAGCCACACACATGCCCCCTCATGACATTTCAGAACCTACCAGGGAGTAGGGCCCACAGAATATACAAGACTATTAGCTGAAAACTTGGAGAGCTAGATGAACAAGACATGAATTAGCCTCAGTTTAGCACAGTGCTTGATTAGAGGAAGACTGAACGCTTTCCAGAAGAAAATATTTTCTGGAGACTACATAAATTTCATACACAATGTCTACCACTTAATACAAAATTTCGAGACATCCCAGAAGACAGAGCCTCATCATTAAACACCAAGGAGAAAAAGACAAAAGAATGAGAACTACACATGCTCCAGATACTGGAGTTTAACTGATAAGACTTTCCGTAAGTAGGTGAAAGGATGAACAGTTTCACCACAGAAACTTAATACATTAAAATTAAACAGAATGAAATTCTCTAAGGAGAAATATTTGAAACTAAGAGTTCTGCAGATATATTTAACAACAGAGTACATTCAGCAGAAGAGAAGTTAAACTATTAACAGGGTACTTCCTCTAGATTCTGGTATTATGAGTGAATATTCTGCAACTACTTTTTAATACTTCTGGATGTAAAACCCTCTTCTACAAAAAGTACCTATTTTTAAAGTAATCAGAAAATATGATGACAACAACAAAAACAAGCAACTTTTTAAAAAGTAGGGCAGGGAGGGATAGCCAGGTAAAGGAAAATAGGGAAATATGCTCTAGGTAGTTTGACTATCAGAATAAAAGCACAGATACAAGAAAAAGGATGTTATTTTCAGGACATACAAGCCATCCAATACCACTAAAATCTACACAGTAAAGTGAACCTCTAAAGCGCCAATATATGAGCTAGAAAGGGAGCTAAATCTCAAGTCATAGTGAGGAATGGGTGTCTTTAAATCATTATAAGGAGCACAGACCCTATTATATAAGTTACAGGGAGTGACTGGAAGGTTTAACATGGTCAGATTCATTTTGAATAGATATTTCCTGTTGCTAGGTAGAGGAAGAATTTAAGGAGTCAGGATTAAAAGCAGAAGACCAACCAAGTAGCTATAATAACCCAGGCAGGAAAGGTGAAGACCGAAGTTACAGGAGTGGTAGAAATACAAAAAGAGGGACAAATTTGAGAAACAGGCAGGGTATCTTATCAGTAGGATTTTTTGGATTCCTTGGAGAAGGCCGAGTAAAACGAGAAGAAAAAAAAAAAATCTACAGCTCCTGGTTTCCAGTTAGGGGGGGATAGACATGATAGGAGTGCCAATAACCAGGATCGAACACCTAAGGATGGGTAGTGGGAGGAAGTTTTAAGATGAAGGTGATAAATTCAGGTTTAGACTTCTTGAATTTGAGGTGCCTGAGGAACATCTGCACAGATTTATCCTGATGCTTTTTAATTAATTATCCCAAATTCAGGAGCTACTTATCCATTGGAAATACAAAAATCAGGTTTCAAGGTATGGCAGACAGAATACTTTACCATTCCCCCCTCCCCCAAGATGTCCACATCCTAATCCCCAGAGCCTATGAGTAACTTATATGGCAAAAGACTTTGCAGATGCAATTAAATTAAAGATCTTGGGATGGTGAGATTTCCTAGATTATCCAGTTGAGTCCAATATAATCACAGGGGTCCTTATAAGAGAGATATAGGAAGGCCCAACTGAGAAGAAGGCCACATGACAACAGAAGCAAGAGGTTGGAATATGTGGGAAGGGGCCCCAGGCCAGGGAATGCAGGTGGCCTCTAGAAGATGAAGAAGGCAAAGAAACAGACTCTCCCTTCAGAGCCTCCAGAAGGAACCAGCCCTGCCAACCCGTTAGGCCTGTGAAGCTGACTTCGGACTTCTGATCGCCAACATTGTAAAACAGTAAATGTGTGCTATTTTAAGAGACTAACTTTGTGCTAATTTGTTACAGCAGCAGGAGGAGACTAACACATCAGGTTATACTATTCCTCTTGAAAATGAGGGCTAAGCTGTGGTTTTGTAGCACAAAGACTTTTTACCACCAAATGCATACAAGAAAATCTTGAGGGCTGGGTGGAGAGGGGCAAAGATCAATGAGAAAAACGTGGGGTCCTTGGACCTGGGCCCAGGCAAAGACTGAAATAAAGTGTATCCAGCTGTCTGACCCTCCCTCCCAGGGAGGATGCCTTCCCACTTCCTCATCCACAGACCACCAGGCCTGATGTGCCCCAACCCCACTGTCTCAGCGCAGGTGCTCACAGCAAACACTACGAAGAAAACAACGAAAACCCTGAACCTGTACTTTGTGAAAAGCAAATGATTGACAGTCCCTTACAGTGACTAAGGTGGTTATTCCTAGCCTTTTAAAATTCTGTTTATTTTCTAATCTTTGACTACCTCACACAGACTGCATTCCCTGGAGACATGCACACATGCACAAGATTTTTCATATACTTTCCAAGGCCTCCCAGTTTAAAAACCTTTCTATTTTTATAAAAGAGGCCTTCTTAAGTAGGCAAATATTTAACTGTTTCCCCATTAAAGTTTCTCCAGAAACTGTATAATAACAGTCTTGGGCGCCTGGGTGGCTCAGTAAGTTAAGCGACTGCCTTCGGCTCAGGTCATGATCCTGGAGTCCAGGGATCGAGTCCCGCGTCGGGCTCCCTGCTCGGCAGGGAGTCTGCTTCTCCCTCTCCCACTCCCCGTTTGTGTTCCCTCTCTTGCTGTGTCTTTCTCTGTCAAATAAATAAATAAAATCTTTAAAAAAAAAAAAAATAAGAGTCTTGCTTCTCTTCAATTACCAGACAATGGAATTTATATTTGTAAGGGGAAAAATAAAAAATGATGTTTTCTGAAAGCTTCCAGTTGATTAAGTAGCAAATACGGTCTCATCTAAGAGGCAAAAAAATTGAACAGTAAGGAACAGAACACTCTTTTTCTCTACAATGAAAATTAGGATTATATTTGAATACAAGTAGGGGATAAATGTTACCTGATCTTCCTAACACATTATTTCAGCATTTTTTTCCTACAGTTAATTTCTTAAATTAACTATAGGAAATATATTTCTTAAAATTTATGGGACAAAAATATTACGAATCTATCATCCTATGAACAGTCACTTCTGCAAGGACAAGATTCAAAAGCAAAGTGCACAAATGCACTGCATATGTGCTCTAATCCAAATGTGAAGCTGCCCTTCATGAAACGGTATGGTAGCGGGACCTAAAATTGCTATTGTCAACTAAGTATTTAATTTCTGAGAATACCTTCTATCTCAAATCCAAGGATTCCACAAAATATTTCTAATCCAAGTTCTTGGTTTAGATGAAAAGTATGTGATTGTTAAGTAAGTATTCTAGAAAGCTGTCTGTTAGAAAATATTACTTTGAGTAGAGAATTATGCTTGTTTATAATATTAATAGACAACGCAGTAATTCATAAATAGCACTTTACCATAAAGAAATAATTTTGCTATTTTTAACTCAGAGTAAATTTGACTCAGCAGGTGGTATAGAGTTTTTCAGCCAAAATGGTAATAACAACAATACCGACTACACCAGCAGCTGCACTTAATTTGCCTTTGGAACACTGCCTAGCATTCAGGATGTACTTCACTTGAATTAACTCCGCTCAGTTTCACAACTAACTTGTGACATCCTGAATCATACCTATCTACAGATGTGTAGAGTGGTTCAGTATCCTGCTCACGGACACAGAGCCACTTAAGTGAGAGAGCCAGGATTTAAATTCAAGCAGTCAGGCTCCAAGGAACCGAACCTTGCAGGTAAGGAGGGTGGTCCTATTTCCCTCCAGTGTGTGCGCTAGAAGTAGATGGGCCGTCCGCAGCACTCAGAGTCCCATCAGAGTCCCCATGTCCCCAAGGCTCTCGGTCTGCTGCTTCATCAGAGTGCTCTGTATTCACCCCATAAAGAGCCTTCACTCGGAAACCTTCTAATCACCTCCAATGGCAGGACTGCGGTTTAAGGGAGTTTCTCTGAGATGAAATCGAGGCTACCTTCCTGAGCTGCTGTAATGACAACACAAGCTGTTCTTTCAGTAAGTTCTAACTCTTTATAAGAGGTGGTAGGAAAGGAATTGCTATAGTAAGTCTCCATTTTGCAATTGTGGTGTTATTCTGGAAAATAGTTTCCTATGTCCCAGTTATTGGACAAGCTGGCTTAATTTCCACAGCTGAGTTTTCTACGTAAAAACTTCCTTTCGTAGTGTTTATCCAAATGAATGCTTTATATACGATTTATGTGTTAACAGACAAGAAAACCACTGTTAGCTAGATGCAACTCTAGTTATCACCTACTTCGGATCCCTCTCTCCCAGCACGTGTAGCAAATGGAATTAGGTTTCAAAAAAATGACGCTAGTTAGTGCCAGAGGTGGGACTAGAATGAGCCCCTGACTCTCAGTCCAGAGCTCCTTTCACAATACGGTGCTCTTTTTAGGCACCTGACCATGAAAGCTGCCCAAAGCTCAATGGTATGGAAACGAAATAGTATATAAATGTTATCAGAATTTATTGCTGCAAATACTCGTTATAGCTACAACTCAATATTACAAGGCGTTAACTGTCAAAAGTACAACTACATATTTCAGGAATGGGGAAAGCACTTCTAAAAGCCAAAATATAACCAAAGTAGAATCAACATGCAATTTTACAACTTTTATAAATAAAACAGGCCTGAAAAACCTTACATCTATTTTAAGGGCATAAGAGAAAACAGCAATAAGAAGGATAAATACTCCTTTCCAACTATTCTAAGACCTTTGGTACTAAAGCAATAATAAGAAACAGATACAAAAGCTGTACATAATTTGGCTGACCCTAAGAGTCTTGTCACCAATTAAGTTGCTTTCACTATGAGAGAGTTTTGCCTTAAACAAAAATACCATCTGCTTTACCTAAAACATTAAGATGTTCTATTTTCTTGTCAATTCAGAAATCACATCTGTAGCCATTTTCTGAAAAGACAGCA
>NW_023270939.1:0-10163 GCF_011800145.1 Mirounga leonina
TTCCATCCCAAAGCAACGGAACACACATTCTTCTCTAGTGCCCATGGAACATTCTCCAGAATCGATCACATCCCAGGTCATAAATCAGATCTCAACCAGTACCAAAAGATTGAGATCATTTCCTGCCTATTTTCAGACCACAATGCTTTGAAACTAGAACTCAATCACAGGAAGAAAGTCAGAAAGAAATCAAATCCATGAGGGCCAAAGAGCACCCTACTAAAGCACTGGGTGCTATGCACAAAAAATGATCATCGAACATTACGTCTAAAACTAATGATGCAATGTATGGGGATTATCATAACAACAAAGAAATTAAAATTAAAAAAACAAAACAAAACAAAACCCCATTCCTAATGGATTAGGGCTCACTCTACCTTACTTTAACTTAAACACCTTTTTAAAGACCATGTTTCCAAAACAGTGACTTTCTGCATTATACCTAACCCTTAAGTAAGAGCAGTCGGCGGCTCTATTTCTCACAATTCGTTTATTCTAAATTCCCTTGGTAGTCTGTATAGCCATACTTACCAGTTGGTTTCATTCAGAGGAAAATAAGCTGCATCTATTGAAAGGATTGCAATGTCCGCAATAGCCAAAGAGTGGAAAGAGCCGGGATGCCCTTTAACAGATGAATGGATAAAGATGTGGTCCATATATACAGTGGAATATTACTCAGCCATCAGGAAGGATGAGTACCCACCGTTTGCATCAGCATGAATGGATCTGGAAGGGATTATGCAAATTGAAACACTCAAGCAGAGAAAGACAACTAGCCTATGGTTTCATTCACATATGGAATATAAGAAATACCACAGAGGATCATTGGGGAAGGGAGAGAACAGTGAATGGGAAGACATCAGAGAGGGAGCCAGACCATGAAAGACTCTGGACTCTGGGAATCAAGCTGAGTGTTACAGAAGGGAGGGGGGGGGGAGGATTGGCTAGCTAGGTGATGGGTATTGAGGAGGGCACATGTTAGGACGCGCACTGGTTTTTATATGCCCTAATGAATCACTGAAACCTACATCAAAAACATATTGTGTGCTCTATGCTGGCTAACTGAAAATTATAAAATATAATAATAATTTAAAAATAAAACCAGTTTCTGTAAGAAGTAAGCAAAATAAAAAAGGAAAGGATTATATGATTTTTACCTTTCTTCTAGTAAAATGTTACATAGTTTTTTTTCTTATAATGTCCTTGTCTGAGTTCGTTTTCAGGGTATTGTAAATGATCTCTTCCAATAGCTGGAATATTCAAATTATCTATTACAAATTTTGGAATAGATAAGAAGAATTCACATGAACTCCTCCTTAATGTCTAGAAGAGTTTCCCAGTGAAAAGATTTGCTCATGGCTTTTTTGTTGGGGGCAGTTTGATTACTGCTTCATCCTCATTTATTACATTTAATTTCATTATGTTATGTTAGTCACCATACCATACATCATTAGTTATTGAGGTGGTATTCCATGATACATTGTTTCGTAAAACACCGAGTGCTCCCTGGAGTATGTGCCCTCCTTTTTTTTTTTTTTTTTTTTTTAAGATTTTATTTATTTTTTAGTTAGCGAGCGAGAGAAACAGCATGAGAGGCGACAGTGTCAGAGGGAGAAGCAGGGTCGCTGCCTAGCCGGGAGCCCGATGTGGGACTCGATCCCAGGATGCTGGGATCATGAGCTGAGCCGAAGGTAGACGCTTAACCATCTACGCCACCTAGGCGCCCAGTATGTGCCCTCTTTAATACCAGTCATTGAGCTAAACCATCACCCAACCCCTCTCCCCTCTGAAACCTCCATTTTGTTTCGCAGGGTCCATAGTCTCTCAGGTTCATCTCTCCGTCCGATGCCCCACCCCGCGACCTTCATTTTTGCCTTCCTTCTCCTTATACCTCCATGCCATTCCTTATACTTGTTCCTGTTACTTCACTTGGCTATTGCGGACTTTGCTGCTATCAATTTTGGGGTGCATATGGACCCTCTTTTCACTACATCTGTGTCTTTGGAGAAAATATCCAGGAGTGAAATTGCTGGGTCAGCGTAACTCTATAGTTAATTTTTTGAGGCACCTCCACATTGTTTTCCAAATTGGTTATACCAACATGCATTCGCACCAACAGTGTAAGAAGGTTCCCCTTTCTCCAAAACCTCTCCAGCATTTGTTGTGTCTTTCCCTGTCCATTTTTACCTTTCTAACTGGTGTATGGGAGTAACGCAGCATGGTTTTGATTGGATTTTCCCTGATGGCTAGTGATGATGAACATTTTTCATGTCTGTGAACCATTTGTATGTCATCCTCAGAGAAGTGTCTGTTCATGTCCGTTACCCATTTTTGGACTTGAGTATTTGTTGTTTGGGAGTTGAGTTGGAGAATTTCTTTATAGATCATGGATACCAGCCCTTTCTCTGTAGTGTCATTTGCAAATATATTCTCCCATTCCATGGGTTGCCTCCCCGTTTTCTTGATTGTTTCCTTGGCTGTGCGGAAGCTTTATTCTTGATGAAGTCCCAAACGTTCATTTTTGCTTTTGTTTCACCAGCATTTAGAGATGAATCTTGAAAGAAGTTGCTGTGGCCGATGTCAGACATGTTTCTGCCTATGTACTCCTCCGGGATTTTGATGGATTCCTGTCTCACATGGAGCTCTTTCATCCACTTTGAGTTTCTCTTTGGGAATGGTATTAGAGAATGGTGGAGTTTCATTCTTCTGCAGGTCGCTGTCCAATTTCCCCAGCACCATTTATTGAAGAGAATGTAATTTTTCCATTGCATATTTTTGACTGCTTTGTCAAAGATTATTTCACCATAGAGTCGAGGGTCCATATCTGGGCTGTCCATTCTGTTCCATTGTCTAGAGGTGTGTTTCTGTGCCAGTCCCATGCTGTCTTGGTGATCAAAGCTTTGGAATATAGCTTGAAATCAGGCAACATGTTGCCCCAATTTGTATTTCTTTCTCAACATTTCCTTGGCGATTCGGGATCTTTCCTGTTTCCATACAAATTTTAAGATTTTTTGTACCAGCATATTGAAAAATGTCATTGTATGGCAATTTTGTTCGGGATGGCACTGAAGCTACAGATTGCTCTGGGTAGTGAGGAAATTTTAATAATATTTATTTATCCGATACATGAGCATCGAAAGTTTTTGCATTTTTGTGTCTTCTTCAGTTTCTTTCATCAGTGTTCTGTAGTACCTAGAGTACGTATACTTTACCTCTTTGTTTAGGTTTATTCTGCGGTATCATATGTTTTTGGATGGTTTTGTAAAAGGAGTGATTTTTGAATTTCTCTTTCTACAGTTGCATTGTTAGTGTATAGGAAATCAACTGATTTCTGTGCATTGATTTTGTATCCTGCCACATTACTGAATTTCTGTATGAGTTCTAGTAATTTGGGAGTGGATTCTTTTGGGTTTTCCACATAAAGTATACTGTCGTCTGTGAAAAGACAGTTTGACTGCTTCATTGCCATTTTGCATACACTTTATTTCTTTTTTGTTGTCTGATTGCAGTTGCTAGGCCTTCCACTACTTTGTTGAGGAATAGTCGTGAGAGTGGGCATCGTTGTTCTGTTCCTGATCTAAAGGGAAGGGTTCTCAGTGTTCCCTCTATCCCTATACTCTGAAGGGTTTTAATCAGGAAGAGATGCTGTATTTTCTGAAATGCTTTTTCTGCACCAGTTGAGAGGACCCTATGTTTCTTGTCTCTTCTCTCTTCTCTTATTAATGTGTTCCATCACGTCATTTGATTTGCCAATGTTGAAACACGCTGGCATCACGGGGTTAAATCTTACTTGGTCGTGGTGGATGATTCTTTCAATGTATTGTTGGATCCTATTCGCTAGGCATTTGTTGAGGATTTTGGCTCCATATTCATCAGGGGTATCGGTCTGAAGTTCTCTTTCCTATAGGTGCTTTTGCCTGGTGTTGGGGATCAAGGTAATGCTGGCCTCATTGAATGAGACTGGACGGTTTCCTTCTGCTTCTATGTTTTGAAACAGCTTCAGGAGAATAGGTATAATTTCTTCGTTGAATGATTGCTACAATCCGCCAGGGAATCCATCAGGCCCTGCACTCTTGTTTTTTGGGAGGTTGTCGATCACTGCTTCAATGTCGTTACTGGTTATTGGCCATTTCAGGTTTTCAATATCTTACTGTTTCTAGCTTGGCAGTTTCCAGGTTTCCAGGAATGCCTCCATTTCAACCAGATTGCTCAGTTTATTGGCATACAGGTGTTGATAATAATTTTTAATAATTGTTTCTATTTCCTTGGTGTTTGTAGTTAGCAGTATTTTTGGCGTATATATAAGTTGTTTTCTCTTTAAAATTTTGAGATAATTTCTTCTAACAGATCCAAATATACGCTAAATCTCTAGTGTATGTTTTTTTCTACTCCCCTGCCTGATCAGATTCTCTGCTTTTTGTATTCTTCTTTTTTTTTAATCCTCTTGTTTCTTTTTTCCAAATACTTCTTATCAATTCCTTTTATATTTTTTTATAATTTCCATCTTTACAGTCATATTCCATCCCTTCATCATATCAACCCTTATTTCTGTATATATATAAGTTTTTTTTTCTTTAATATTTTGGGAGGCACTTTCTTCTAACAGACCAAACTACACCCCAAATCTAGTGTGTGCCACTGATCTATACAGCACCCTGATCATTTTTGATCATAGTCTTTTCTTTTCTTTCATTTTTTTGTTCTGTTTTTCTTTATTTTTATCTTTATCTTTTTCTGTTTTCTGTTTTCTGTGTGTTTGCTGGCGTTATTTTTTCTCTCTTTCCCTTACTGTTCCTACCCTTTCCGGTCTTTTTTGATGTGTTTAGAGTATATTTTCCAGGCACCTTGTTACCCTATTAGCATTTTGTTCTCTCATTAATCTATTCTTCTCTGGACAAAAAGACAAGATGGAAAAAAGCACCTCAACAAAAAGAACAAGTGTTAGTACTGACTGCCCAGGACCTACTCAATGTGAACATTAGTAGGATGTCGGATCGAGAGTTCAGAATCATCAGTTAAAAGATACTAGCTGGGGTAGAAAAAACAAGGAAGTCATTAGAGAAGAGCTTTCTGGAGGAGTAAAAGAACTAAAATTTAACCAAGTCGAAATCAAAAACGCTATTATTGAGGTGTAAGCAAATATGGGGGTGCTAACTGCTAGGCTAAATATGGCAGAAGAGGGAATCAGCGATATAGAACAACAAAGGATGGAAAATAAAGAAGCTGGGGAAAAGACAGATATACAACTTACTGGATCACAAGGGCAGAATTCGAGCGAAAGGCAATGCCATAAAAAGAAACAACATTAGAGTAATTGGGATCCGAGAAGAAGAAGAAAGAGAGAGATGGAAGAAGGTATACTGGAGCAAATTATAGCAGAGAACTCCCCTAATTTGGGGAAGGAAACAGGCATCAAAATCCAGGAAGTACAGAGAACCCCTCTCTGAATCAATAAAAATAGGCCAACACCCCTCCATCTAATAGTAAAACTTACGAGTCTCAGAGATAAGGAGAAAATCCTGAAAGCGGCTCAGGACAAGAGACCTGGAAAATATAATTGTAGAAACATTAGGTTGGCAACAGACCTATCCACAGAAACCTGGGAGGCCAGAAAGTCTTGGCAGGATATATTCAGAGCACTAAATGAGAAATATATGCAGCCAAGAAGACTATATTCAGCTAGGCTCTCACTGAAAATAGAAGGAAAGATAAAATCCTCCAGGACGATCAAAAACTAAAGGAATTTGCAAACACGAAACCAGCCCTACAAGAAATCTGGAAAGGGGTCCTCTAAGCAAAGAGAGACCGTAAAAGCAACATAAACCAGAAAGGAACAAAGACAATATACACTAACAGCACCTTACAGGTAATACAATGGCACTATATTCCTATTTATCAATAGTTACCCTGAATGTAAATGCGCTAAAGGCCCCAATCAAAAGACACAGGCTGTCAGATTGGATTAAAGAACAAGACCCATTGATATGCTGTCTGCAAGAGACTCATTTTAGACCCAAAGACACCCCCAGATTGAACGTGAGGGGGTGGAAAACCATTTACCGTGCTAAAGGACACCAAAAGACAGCTGCGGTGGCAATCCTTATATCACACAAATTAGATTTTAAACCAAAGACTGTCATAAGAGATGAGGAAGGACACTATCTCCTCCTTAAAGGGTGTATCCAACAAGAAGATCTAACAATTGTAAATATCTAGGCCCCTAACATTGAGGTAGCCAATTATATGAACCAATTAATGACAAAGGCAAAGAAACACATTGACCACAATACAATAATAATGGGGGACATGAACACCCCCCTCCCTGAAATGGACAGACTGTCTAAGCAAAAGATCAACAAGGAAATAAAGACTTTAAATGGCACACTGGCCCAAATGGACTTCACAGACATATTCAGAACATTCCATCCCAAAGCAACGGAACACACATTCTTCTCTAGTGCCCATGGAACATTCTCCAGAATAGATCACATCCCAGGTCATAAATCTGATCTCAACCAGTACTAAAAGATTGGGATCATTTCCTGCCTTTTTTCAGATCACAATGTTTGAAACTAGAACTCAATCACAGGAAGAAAGTCAGAAAGAACTCAAATACATGGGGGTAAAGAGCACCCTACTAAAGCACTGGGTGTTATGCAAAAACAATGAATCATCGAACATTACGTCTAAAACTAATGATGTAATGTATGGGGATTATCATAACAACAAAGAAATTAAAATTAAAAAACTAAACAAAACAAAACACCAGTCCTAATGGATTAGGGCTCACTCTACCTTACTTTAACTTAAACACCTTTTTAAAGACCATGTTTCCAAAACCGTGACGTTCTGCATTATACCTAACCCTTAAGTAAGAGCACTCGGTGGCACAATTTCCCCAATTCGTTTATTCAAAATTCCCCTGGTAGTTTGTATTGCCATGCTGACCAGTTGGTTTTATTCAGAGGAAAATAAACTGCATCTCTTGAAAGGATTGCAATGTCCGCAATAGCCAAAGTGTGGAAAGAGCCGGGATGCCCTTCAACAGATGAATGGATAAAGAAGATGTGGTCGATATATACAGTGGAATATTACTCAGACATCAGGACGGATGAGTACCCACCATTTGCATCAGCATGAATGGATCTGGAAGGGATTATGCAAATTGAAACACTCAAGCAGAGAAAGACAACTAGCCTATGGTTTCACTCACATATGGATTATAAGAAATATCACAGAGGACCAGAGGGGAAGGGAGAGAACAGTGAATGGGAAGACATCAGAGAAGGAGTCAGACCATGAAAGACTCTGGACTCTGGGAATCAAGCTGAGTGTTGCAGAAGGGAGGGGGGGGGAGGATGGGCTAGCTTGGTGATGGGTATTGAGGAGGGTATATGTTAGGATGAGCACTGGTTTTTATGTCCTAATGAATCACTGAACCCTACATCAAAAACGTATGGTGTGCTCTATGCTGGCTAACTGAATATAATAAAATATAATAATACTTTAAAAATAAAACCAGTTTCGGTAACAAGTAAGCAATAAAAAAAAGGAAAGCATTATATGATTTTATCTTTCTTCTACTAAAATATTATGTAATTTGTTTCTTATAATGTCCTTGTCTGAGTTCGTTTTCAGAGTATTGTAAATGATCTATTCCAATTGCTGGAATATTCAAATTATCTATTCCAATTTTTGGAATAGATAAGAAGATTTCACATGAACTCCTCCTTAATGTCTAGAAGAGTTTCCCAGTGAAATGATTTGCTCCTGGCTTTTTGTGTGTTGGGGGCAGTGTGATTACTGCTTCAGCCTCATTTATTTCATTTAATTTCATTATGTTATGTTAGTCACCATACCATACATCATTAGTTATTGAGGTGGTATTCCATGATACATTCTTTCGTGAACCACCCAGTGCTCACTGCAGTTTGTGCCCTCCTTTTTTTTTTTTTTTTAAAGATTTTATTTCTTTTTTAGAGAGCGAGCAAGAAACAGCAAGAGAGGCAACAGGGGCAGAGGGAGAAGCAGGCTCCCTGCTGAGCCGGGAGCGCGATGTGGGACTCGATCCCAGGATGCTGGGATCATGAGCTGAGTCGAAGGTAGAAGCTTAACCATCTGCGTCATCCAGGCGCCCAGTATGTGCCCTCTTTAATACCAGTCATTGAGCTAAACCACCACCCCCCTCTCCCCTCTGAAACCTCCATTTTGTTTCTCAGGGTCAATAGTCTCTCAGGTTCATCTCTCCCTCCGACCCCCCCCCCCCACGACCTTCATTTTTGCCTTCCTTCTCCTTATACCTCGATGCCATTCCTTATACTTGTTCCTGTTACTTCAGTTAGCTATTGCGGACTTTGCTGCTATGAATTTTGGGGTGCATATGGACCCTCTTTTCACTACATCTGTGTCTCTGGAGGAAATATCCAGGAGTGAACTTGCTGGGTCACCGTAACTCTATAGTTAATTTTTTGAGGCACCTCCACACTGTTTTCCAAAATGGCTGTACCAACATGCATTCGCACCAACAGTGTAAGAAGGTTCCCCTTTCTCCAAAACCTCTCCAACATTTGTTGTGTCTTTCCCTGTCCATTTTTGCCTTTCTAACAGGTGTATGTGAGTATCGCAGCATGGTTTTGATTGGATTTTCCCTGATGGTTAGTGATGATGAACATTTTTCATGTCTGTGAACCATTTGTATGTCATCCTCAGAAAAGTGTCTGTTCATGTCTTCTGCCCATTTTTGGACTTGAATATTTGTTGTTTGGGTGTTGAGTTCGAGAATTTCTTTATAGATCTTGGATACCAGCCCTTTCTCTGTAGTGTCATTTGCAAATATCTTCTCCCATTCCGTGTGTTGCCTCTCTGTTTTCTTGACTGTTTCCTTGCCTGTGCAGAAGCTTTTTATCTTGATGAAGTCCCAAATGTTCATTTTTGCTTCTGTTTCACCAGTATTTAGAGATGAATCTTGAAAGAAGTTGCTGTGGCCTATGTCAAACATGTTCCTGCCTATGTTCTCCTCTAGGATTTTGATGGATTCCTGTCTCACATGGAGCTCTTTCATGCACTTTGAGTTTCTTTTTTGGGAATGGTATGAGAGAATGGTCGAGTTTCATTCTTCTGCAGGTCGCTGTCCAATTTCCCCAGCCCCGTTTTTGAGGAGAATGTAATTTTTCCATTGCATATTTTTGACTGCTTTGTCAAAGATTATTTCACCATAGAGTCGAGGGTCCATATCAGAGCTGTCCATTCTGTTCCTTTGGTCTAGATGTGTGTTTCTGTGCCCGTCCCATGCTGTTTTGGTGATCACAGCTTTGTAATATAGCTTTAAATCAGGCAACATGTAGCCCCAATTTGTATTTCTTTTTCAACATTTCCTTGGCGATTCGGGATCTTTCCTGTTTCCATATAAATTGTAAGATTTTTTGTACCAGCACGTTGAAAAATGTCATTGGATGGCAATTTTGTTCGGGATGGCACTGAAGGTACAAATTGCTCTGGGTAGCGTGGAAATTTTAATAATGTTTATTTTTCTGATCCATGAGCATGGAAAGTTTTTGCAGCTTTTTGTGTCTTCTTCAGTTTCTTTCATCAGTGTTCTGTAGTACCTAGAGTACGTATACTTTAACTCTTTGTTTAGGTTTAATTTTCCGTATCTTATGTTTTTGATGCTTTTGTAAAAGGAGTCATTTTTGAATTTCTCTTTCTACTGTTGCATTGTTAGTGTATAGGAAATCAACTGATTTCTGTGCATTGATTTTGTATCCTGCCACATTCCTGAAATGCTGTATGAGTTCTAGTAATTTGGTAGTGGATTCTTTTGAGTTTTCCACATAAAGTATCCTGTCATCTGTGAAAAGACAATTTGACTGCTTCATTGCCATTTTGAATACACTTTATTTCTTTTTGTTGTCTGATTGCAGTGCTAGGCCTTCCACTACCTTGTTGAACAATATTGGTGAGAGTGGGCATCGTTTTTCTGTTCCTGATCTCAAGGGAAGTGTTCGCAGTGTTCCCTCTATCCCGATACTCTGAAGGGTTTTAATCAGGAAGAGATGCTGTATTTTCTGAAATGCTTTTTCTGCATCAGTTGAGAGGACCCTATGATTCTTCTCTCTTCTCTCTTCTCTTATTAATGTGTTCCATCACGTCAGTTGATTTGCCAA
>NW_023270940.1:0-12755 GCF_011800145.1 Mirounga leonina
GGAGAGGATGTGATCAGGCAGGGGAATAGAAAACACCATATACTAGAGATTTAGGGTATATTTTAATCTGTTAGAAGAAACTATCTCAAAATTTTAAAGAGAGGACAACTTATATATATAAGCCAAAAATACGGGTAACTACTATGAAGGGATAGAATATGACTCTAAAAATGAAAAATAAAAATGTTTTTTTTTAAAAAAAGGGATTGATAAGATGTTGTTTGAAAAAGGGAAAAAGAAAAATTCAAAAAGAAATAAAAAGACAAAAAGACAGTTAAAAAAAAATTAACTTTAAAAGACTAAGGAATCATGGTAAAAAAGCCATGAATTCTATGTGCAGTAGTCCCTTAGCGCTGGAGTTCTGCTGTTCTCATTGATCGGTAAACTTGGTCTTGGCTGGCTGTTCTCGCTGATCTTCTGGGGGAGGGGACTGTTGCCGTGGTTTCCAAATGTCTCTGCCGGAGGCGCAATTGCCCCGCCCTTGCCCCCTCCCGGCTAAGTGATCTGCTCGGGTTTGCTCTCTGGGGCTTTTGTTCCCTGCAAGCTTTCCGTCCAGCTTTGGAGGCGGAGAGTGAAGATGGCGGCCTCCCAATCTCCGCCCCGGAGGAGCTGAGAACTCGGGGCCTGCTCCTCAGTGAGCCCCCAGAGAAAAGCCGCCAGTCACTCCCGTCTCCCCGGTCTGCAGCTGCACTCCGTGCTCACCTGGCCTGTGACCACGCGTTTCTATCTCTGGCACCCGACCCCGGGTGGAGTCTCCAAACCAGCAGATCCCTGCGGTGCACTCCCGCGTGGCTCCTCCCGGGGGAAGAAGGTGAGTGTCCCCGGATCTGCCGCTTGTTGGGTCCCTGCTGGAGGAGCAGGGGCCCGACTGTGCTGCGGATCACGGTTTATGGCCACCCCGAGCTGAGAGCCCGCGCCTGGGCTCCGCCTCTGCAGCCGGCTTCCCTGCTCCGATACCTGGGAGCTCTGCCAAACTCAGGCACCCCCGGTCTTTCTGTGACCCCGAGGGTCCTGAGACCACACTGTCCCGGAGGGTTCCACCCCCCGCTTAGCCACCAGAGTGACGTCCCTCAGCGGAGCAGACTTTTAAAAGTTCCGATTTTGTGCTCCGCGGCTCTATCACTTGCCAAAAGCGGCCGACGGAGGCCCCTCCCCCGCCGCCTATCCTCCCGAATATCGCCTCGGATTCACTTCTCCGCACGTCCTACCTTCCAGAAAGTGGTCGCTTTTCTGATGAGAGAGTTGTTGCTCTTCTTTTCTTCGATCTCCTGTTGAGTTTGTAGGTGTTCAGAATGGTTTGATCCCTATCCAGCTGTATTCCTGAGAGGAGACTAAATCCAGGTCTCCTACTCCTCCGCCATCTTGCTCCGCCCCCTCGGTAAATAATTCTTTTAATGTACTGTTGGATTCAATTTGCTAGTATCTTGTTGAGAATTTTTGCATCCATATTCATCAGGGATATTGGTCTGTAATTCTCCTTTTTAGTGGGTTCTCTGGTTTTGGATTCAAGGACATGCTGGCTTTATAGAAGGAGTTAGGAAGTTTTCCTTCCATTTCTATTTTGCAACAGTTTCAGAAAAATAGATATTAACTAACTCTTCTTTAAAGGTTTGTTAGAATTCCCCTGGGAAGCCATCTGGCCCAAGACTCTTGTTTGTTGGGTAATTTTTGATTACTGATTCAATGTCTTTGCTGGTTATCAGTGTGCTCAAATTTTCTATTTCTTCCCAGTTCAGTTTTGGTAGTTTGTATGCTCCTAGGAATTTGTCCATTTCTTCCACATTGCCCAGTTTGTTGGCATATAATTTTTCATAATATTCCCTTATAATTGTATTTCTGTGGGTGTTGGTTGTGATCTCTTCTCTTTCATTCATGATTTTATCTATTTGGATCCTTTTTCTTTTCTTTTTGATAAGTCTGGCTAGTGGCTTATCAATTTTGTTAATTCTTTCAAAGAAACAGCTCTTAGTTTCATTGGCCTATTCTAGTATTTTTTGTCTGTTTCTATATCTTTATTTCTGCTCTAATTTTTGTTATTTCCCTTCTGCTGGCTTTAGGCTTTATTTGTTGTTCTTTTTCTAGCTACATTAGGTGTAAGGTTACATTGTATATTTGAAACGTCTCTTGCTTGTTGAGGTAGGCTGGTATTGCAATATGGCTTTGCTGCATCCCAAAGGTTTTGGACCATCCTGTTTTCATTTTCAGTTGTTTCTATCTACTTTTTTATTTTTTCTTTAATATCCTAATTAACCCATGCATTCTTTCATAAGATGTTCTTCAACCATCATGTATTTGTGGTCTTTCCAAATTTTTTTCTTGTGCCTGATTTCAAGTTTCACAGTGTTGTGGTCTAAAAATATGCATGGTATGATCTCAATCTTTCTTTACTTGTTGAGGGCTGATTTGTGACACAGTATGTGATCTATTCTGGAGAATGTTCCATGTGCACTGGAAAAGAATGTGTATTCCGATGCTTTATAGGATGACATACTCTGAACACATCTGTTAAGTCCATCTGGTCCAGTGCATCATTCAAATCCATTATTTCCTTGTTGATCTTCTGCTTAGATGATCTGTCCATTGCAGTGAGTGGGGTGTTTAAGTCCCCTGCTATTATGGTATTATTATCAATGAGTTTCTTTATGTTTGTTATTAACTGATATATATATTATATATATAATATATATATTATAATATATAGATATTTGGGTGCTCCCAAGATGGGGGCTAGATCTTCTTGATGGATTGTTAGATCTTCCTGATAAGCTTTTCTGGCTTTCTTGTGGCATCCATTAGCATGATAGATGGGTCTCATACCCTCACTTCTAATCTGCAGATGACCATAGGTCTATAATGTGTCTCTTGTAGGCAGCATAAGATAGGTCCTGTTTTTTTTGGGGGGGGGGAGGTTATAGTACATTCTGATACCCTATATCTTTTAATTAGAGCATTTAGTCCATTTACATTCAGAGTAATTGCTGAACATATGAATTTAGTGCCATTGTATTACCTGTAGGATAGGTGTTTCTGGTGATGTTTTCTGTTCCTTTCTAGTCTTTGTTGTTTTGGCCTTTTTTTCCTGCAGAGTCCCCTTTAATATTTCTTGCAGAGCTGGTTTAGGGGTCACAAACTCTTTTAGTTTTTGTTTATCATGGAACCTCTCTCTCCTTCCATTCTGAATGACAGCCTTGTTGGATTAAGTATTCTTGGCTGCATATTTTCCCATTCAGCACCTTAGATATATCATGTCACTTTCTTCTGGCTTGCTAGGTTTCTGTTGAGAGATCTCATGGGAACACTATTTGTAAGGCAGGTCTAGTTGATGAATTCCCTCAGCTTTTTTTGTCTGGGAAAGTCTTTATCTCTCACAGGGTCTTAGAAAAAATGCCAAAATGCAGAAATTTATTGCAAAATAAGGTATGACCAGAGATCTATGTGAAAAAGATATAAATAACATGCCTGATGGAGAATTTAAAGCAATGGTCATAACTACACACCCTGGGTTTAAGAAAAGAATAAAAGACATCAGTGAGACCAGAGAAAAAAGAAAAAAGAATCAATCAGAGATCAAGAGTGCAATAAATAAGATTAGAAACACCCTGGATGCAATGAACAGAGGCTGGAAGAGGCAGAGTAATGAATTAGTGACCTAGAAAACAAAATAACGGACAATAATGAAGTTGAACAAAAGAGAGAAAGAATTATGGAACAGGAGAATAGACAAGGAACTCAGTGACTCCATCAAATGTTTTTAACCATTGAATATGATGTTGGCCGTGGGTTTGTCATATTGGGCTTTAATTATATTGAGGTATGTTCCCTCCAAACCTACTTTGTTGAGGGTTTTTATCATACATAGATGTTGTACTTTGTCAAATGTTTTTTATGCATCTATTGACATAGATTTTGTTCATTCTGTGGTGTATTACATTGATTGACCTGCAAATACCAAACCACATTTGCATTCCTGGAATAAATCCCACTTGATTATAAGGAATGCTTTGAAATGTAGTTTTGAATTGGGTTTGCTAATATTTGGGGGGGGGATTTTTGCATCTATGTTCATCAGGGATTGGCCTATAGTTCTCTTATTTAGTAGAGTCTTCACTTGCTTTTGGTATCACTGTAATACTGGTGAATGAATGAAATTGGAAGTTTTCCTTCCTTTTCTATTTTTTTTGGAATAGTTTGAGAAGAAGAGGTATTAACTCTTCCTTAAGTGTTTGGTAGAATTTTTCTGTGAAGCTGCTGGTCCTGGACTTTTGTATGTTTGGTGGTTTCTGATGACTGATTCAGTTTCTTTGCTGGTTATTGGTGTGTTTAAGTTTCTTTTTTTTCCTGTTTCAGTTTGGGTAGTTTGTATGTTCTAGGAATTTACCCATTCTTCTAGGTTGTCCAATTTGGCATACAATTTTTCATAATATTGTCTCATAATTGTTTGTTTTCCTGTGGTGTTGGTGGCTATTTCTCCTCTCTCATTTGTGATTTTTAAAAGAAGTTCAGTCATTCTTTTTGACAAGTCTGGTTCTACTGATCTATTCCATTGCATTTTTTTAGTTTCTATATCATTTATTTCTGATCTCATCTCTATTATTTCCTTTCTTTTGCGTGCTTTAGGATTCTTTTGTTGCTCTTTTTCTAGCTCCTTTAGGTGTAATGTTAGGTTATGTATCTGATACTTTTCTTGCTTTATGAGGGAGGCCTCCATTGCTATCTACTTCCCTCTTGAGACTGCTTTTGCTGAATCCCAAAGGTTTTGGGCTGTCGTGTTTCTACTTTCATTTGTTTCCATGTACTTTTTAATTTCTCTTTGATTTCCTGGTTGTCCCATTCATTGTTTTGTAGAAGTGTTGTTTAGCCTCCATATATTTGTGGTCTTCCCAGATTTTTTTCTGTGGTTGAGTTCAAGTTTCATAGTTTTTGTGGTCAGAAAAAGTACATGGTATGGCTTCAATATTTTTTATATCTTTTGAGGTCTGATTTGTGACCTGGTATGTGATCTATTCTGGAGAATGTTCTATGTGCAAAACAATATGTATTCTGCTGTTTTAGGAAGAAATGCTCTGAATATATGTGCTAAGTCCATGTGGTCCAGTGTGTCATTCAAAGCCATTATTTCCTTATTGATTTTCTGCTTAGATGATCTGTCCATTGATTTAAGTGGGGTGTTTAAGTCCCCAACTATTATTGTATTAATGAGTTCATTTATGTTTGTTATTATTTTTTTAAATATATTTGGCTGCTCCCATGTTGGGTGCATAAACATTTACATTTGTTAGATCTTGTTGTTGGATTATCTCCTTTATGTTATATAGTGCCTTTTTCTGTGTCTTGTAGTCTTTGTTCTAAATTCTAGTATATATGATATAAATATTTCTACTCTGGCTTTCTTTTTTCTTTTTTTTTTTTTCTTCACAGTGCTTGGGTTTTATTTAACATCATGTCCATGACCCAGGGCCAGCTTGGAATCCACAGTCAGGACAGAGTCACATGGCCCACAGCTCACCAGGATCCCCATTCTCCCAGTCCACCCTGTGCTGACATAAGCCAAGAGGCCCCCATAAAGTAGGCGTGGGACTCAATTCACTTACAGGTTTTTAGAGGCCTTGTAAAATGGATTCCCAAAGCAGCCGCTTCTCCCGGAAAACTCCAACAGCGGTGGTGGGCAGGTCAGAGTGGGCGGGTCAGGGTGGGCTCCTAGGTGCTGGTCTTTGGTTTTGGTCTAGCTTGTTCTAAACTCTCTCAAGGGCCACTTTTCCCAGGAAAAAGGTGATAGCAAAATTACGCTTGTACTAGTCTCTGTTATAATACATGTACTTCAGAAAATTTTTACTTAAAAATTCCTTGTAAAAGTCAGCCATTTCTTCTGCATCTAATGTTGCTTTTTGACCTGATCCAGCTCTCAGTCCAGGCCTTTAGCTCTTAGTCTTGAGTGTAAAAATTCTTCTTTTTCCTTACAAAATGTCAAATTCTGTTTGCCCAGAACTGTTGGTTCCATTCTTGTGTTTCTTGTCTTAATTGTCTTAGCTTTTGTTCCAACGGTGATTCGTTTTTCGGGACATAAAAGTGAACAGGTCGAAGGTTTGAATGTTTATCTGGGTGTCCTATCCAATTATGGCAAAATTTTCTTGGAGGGCAGAATTCTGAGGGCCAGAGGCTGCATCCCTGCCCTCCGTGCTGTGCTGAGGGTTGAGCTGAGAGCTCGGCCAGCGAAGACCAGGCAGAGCGGAGGGAGAAGGGCCCTCCTCCAGGGATGCAAAGGCGGCAGAAAGCCTCTGGCTTTCTTTTGATACATGTTTTTTCATGCACTTTCAATCTGTGGTGCTCTTAGTTCTTTAAAATGAGTCTCTTTTAGGCAGTGTATAGTTGGGTGTTGTTTTTGTAATCAATTCTGACACTCTCCCTCTCTGTTTTGTTTGTTTTAAGTAGGCTCCATGTCCAGTGTGGAGCCCAGTGAGGGACTTGAACTCAAGGGCCCTGAGATCATGACCTGCACTGAGATTAAGAGTCAGATGCTTAACTGACTGAGCCACCTAGGTGCTCTACCCTATGTCTTTTGATTGGCATTTAGTCATTTGTATTCAAACTAATTTTTGATAGATATGTATTTTTTCCCATTGTGGTTTTTTTCTGGTGATTTTCTGTCACCCTTTCTTGTCTCTGTTACTTTTGGCTTTTCCCACTCAAAGAGTCCCCTTTAATATTTCTTGCAGGGCTGGCTTAGTGGTCATAAGCTCCTTTATTTGTTGTTTCTCCAAGAAACTGTTTATCTCTCCTTCTATTCTGAATTATAGCCTTGCTGGATAGAGTATTTTGGGTTGCAGATTTTTCCCACTCAAAAGTTGGAATATCTCATGCTAAAGGTTTCATCGAAGAAACTCGAGAACTGATAAATAACTTCAGTAAAGTTGAAGAATATAAAACCAATATACAGAAATCGGTTGCATTTCTATATACTAATAATGAAGTAACAGAAAGAAAAACTAAGAAAACAATTCATTCAGTTGCACCAAGGAAAACAAAATGTTTGAAATAAATTTAATGAAGGAGATGAAAGACCTGTGCTCTGAAAACAACACTAATAATATTAAATTTGAACAAATTTACTAGAACAATAATACTAAAACTACGATAAATAATACTAAAATTTATATGGAACCACAAAGACTTCATTACCAAAGCAATCTGGAGAAAGAACAAAACTGGAGGTATCACAATTCCAGATCATGATAGAGTTCAAAGGTATAGTAATCAAAATGGTATGGTGACACAAAAATGGACACATACATCAATAGAACAGAAAAGGGGGTACAATGATAAACCCACAATTGTATGGTCAATTAATCTTCAACAAAGATAAGAATACGCAATGGCAAAAATATAGTCTCTGTAATAAATGAGGATGAATGAAACTTAACCACTTACTTACACCATACAGAAAAATAAATTCAAAAGGTATTAAAGACCTAAACATGAGACATGAAAACATAAAAATTATAGAAAATATAGCCAGTAATCTCCTGGACATAACACCAACACAAGTCTCCTGAGGCAAAGGAAACAAAAGCAAAATTAAACTTTTGGGATTACATGAAAATAAAAAGCTTTTGCACAAAGAAGAACACCATCAACAGTACAAAAGATAACCTACTACATAAAAGAAGACATTCACAAATTATATAACCACAGAATATCTAGAATTTATTGAAAATATATAGAACTCAACACCAAAAATCTGAACAATCCAATTTAAAAATGGGCAGAAGACTTGAATAGACATTTTCCAAAGAAGACAGAGTTGGCTAACAGACATATTAAGAGATGCTCAACATCACTCGTCATCAGGGAAATACAGATCAAAACCAGAATAATAGGATATCACCTCACATCTGTCTTCTGATGTTAGAATCTGATGGCTAAAATCAACAACACAAGAAACAACAGGTGTTAGCAAGGATGTGGAGAAAAGGGAGCCTTCCTACACTGTTGGTGGGAATGCAAGTTGGTGCAGCCACTGTGGAAAACAATGTGGAGGTTCTTCACAAAGTTAAAAATAGAGCTACCCTATGACCCAGCAATTGCACTACTAGGTATTCACCCAGTGAAAACAAAAACATGAATTAAAGATATGCACCCCTATTTTATTGGGAGTTTTGCAGCATTACTTACAATAGCCAAAATATGGACAGGGAAAAACAAATACCATATGATTTCACTTATATGTGGAATCTAAAAATAAAACAAATTAACAAACTAACAAATTCAGAATCTAAAATACAGAAAGCAAATTGCTGGTTGCCATAAGGGCAGTGGGGATTTGGGATTAGAATAAGGAAATTAAGAGGGACAAATGTCCATTTATAGAATAAATGAGTCATGGAGATGAAAAGTACAGCATAGAGAATATGGTCAGTAATGTAATAACACTGTATGGTGACAGATGGTGACTGTGCTTACTGGCTTGAGCACTGAGTATGTGTAAAACAACTGTATTTCCCATGTTTGTTGAATCAAAGTGTTACACTAATATAACATTGTATATTAATAATACTTCAATAAAAAATAAAATTTTAAAAATTTTAAATTAATAAAAGAATGAATGATAATAAACTTGTATAAGTAATGCTATCTATTATAGTTTGCTTATTGGGAAAAAGATTATATAAGAATGTTGGATTTTTCTAACCCAATATACAGTAACAATTTATTATTTTCTTTTTCTTTTTAATTTTTTTTATTTATTTTTAATTTTATTCTTATGTTAATCCCCATACATTACATCATTAGTTTTAGATGAATTGTTCCATGATTCATTGTGCACAACACCCAGTGCTCCATGTAGAATGTGCCCTCCTCAACACCCACCACCAGGTTAACCCATCCTCCCACCCCCCTCCCCTCTAGAACCCTCAGTTTGTTTTTCAGAGTCTATCGTCTCTCATGGTTCGTCTACCCCTCCGATTTCCCCCGCTTCATTCTTCCCCTCCCGCTACCTTCTTCTTCTTTTTTTTTTTCTTAACACATATTGCATTATTTGTTTCAGAGGTACAGATCTGAGATTCAACAGTCTTGCACAATTCACAGCGCTTACCAGAGCACACACCCTCCCCAGTGTCCATCACCCAGTCCCCCCATCCCTCCCACCCCAACCCCCACTCCAATAACACTCATTTTGTTTCCTGCGATTAAGAATTCCTCATATCAGTGAGATCATATGATGCATGTCTTTCTCTGTTTGACTTATTTCACTCAACGTGATACCCTCCAGTTCCATCCACGTTGTTGCAAATGGCAAGATCTCATTCCTTTTGATGGCTGCATAATATTCCATTGTATATATATACCACCTCTTCTTTATCCATTCATCTGTCGATGGACATCTTGGCTCTTTCCACAGTTTGGCTATTGTGGACATTGCTGCTATAAACATCGGGGTGCACGTAGCCCTTCGGATCCCTACTTTTGTATCTTTAGGGTAAATACCCAGTAGTGCAATTGCTGGATCCTATGGTAGCTCTATTTTCAACTTTTTGAGGACCTCCATACAGTTTTCCAGAGTGGCTGCACCAGCTTGCATTCCCACCAACAGTGTAGGAGGGTTCCCCTTTCTCCGCATCCCCGCCAACATCTGTCCTTTCCTGACTTGTTAATTTTAGCCATTCTGACTGGTGTGAGGTGGTATCTCACTGAGGTTTTGATTTGGATTTGCCTGATGCTGAGCGATGTTGAGCACTTTTTCATGTGTCTGTTGGCCATTTGGATGTCTTCTTTGGAAAAATGTCTGTTCATGTCTTCTGCCCATTTCTTGATTGGATTCTTTGTTCTTTGGGTGTTGAGTTTGATGAGTTCTTTATAGATTGTGGATACTAGCTCTTATCTGATATGTCATTTGCAAATATCTTCTCCCATTCTGTCGGTTGTCTTTTGGTTTTGTTGACTGTTTCCTTTGCTTTGCAAAAGCTTTTTATCTTGATGAAGTCCCAATAGTTCATTTTTGCCCTTGCTTCCCTTGCCTTTGGCGATGTTTCTAGGAAGAAGTTGCTTCAGCTGAGGTTGAAGAGGTTGCTGCCTGTGTTCTCCTTTAGGATTTTGATGGACTCCTGGTCCATCAATGGTCTCACATTGAGGTCTTTCAACCATTTGGAGTCTATTTTTTGTGTGTGGTGTAAGGAAATGGTCCAGTTTCATTCTTCTGCATGTGGCTATCCAATTTTCCCAACACCATTTGTTGAAGAGACTGTCTTTGTTCCATTGGACATTCTTTCCTGCTTTGTCGAAGATGAGTTGACCATAGAGTTGAGGGTCCATTTCTGGGCTCTCTATTCTGTTCCATTGATCTATGCCAGCACCATTGTTTGAAGAGAGTTTTTCCATTATATGCTCTCCTTGTTTGTTGAAGATTTGTTGACCACAGAGTTGAGCATCCATTTCTGGGTTCTCTATTCTGTTCCATTGTTTGATGTGTCTATTTTTGTGTCAGTACCATACTGTCTTGATGATGACAGCTTTGTTATAGAGCTTGAAGTACAGAATTATTATGTACCCATCTTTGCTTTTCCTTTTCAGGATTGCTTTGGCTATTCAGGGTTTTGGGGTTTTTTTGTTTTTTGTTTTGTTTTGTTTGTTTGTTTGTTTGTTTGTTTTTTGTGGTTCCATACATATTTTAGGATTGTTGTTCCAGCTCTGTGAAAGTGCTGGTGGTATTTTGATAGTGATTGCTTTAGGCAGTTTATACATGTTAACAATGTTTGTTCTTCCAAACCATGAGCATGGAACATTTTTCTAAAGCTTTGTGTCTTCCTCAGTTTCTTTCATAAGGGTTCTATAGTTTTCAGAGTACAGATCTTTTACATCTTTTGTTATTTATTCCCAGGTTTCTTATGGGATTTGGTGTGCTTGTAAATGGGATTGATTCCTTGATTTCTCTTTCTGCTGCTTCATTATTGGTGCATAGAACAGATTTCTGTGCATTGATTTTATATCCTGCGACTTTGCTGAATTCGTGTATCAGTTCTAGCAAATTTTTGATGCAGTGTTTCAGGTTTTCTACAGAAAGTATCATATCATCTTTAAAGAGTAAAAGTTTTTCCTCCTTGATAATTTGGATGCCTTATATTTCTTTTCATTGTCTGATTGCTGAAGCTAGGACTTCTAGTACTATGTTGAACAACAGTGGTGAGAGTGCACATCCCTGCTGTGTTCCTGGCCATAGGGGAAAAGTTCTGTTTTTCCCCATTAAGAACTGATATTAACTGTGGGTCTTTCATATATGGCCTTTATGATGTTGAGGGATGTTTATTCTACACCTACTTTCATAAGGGTTTTCAAGAATAGATGCTGTATTTTGTCATATTCTTCTGCATCTATTGAGAAGATCATATGGCTCTTATCCTTTCTTTTATTAACTTGATGTACCACACTGATTGATTTGCAAATATTGAGCTACCCTTGTAACCCAGGAATAAATCCCACTTAATCATGGTAAATAATTCTTTTTTTTTTTTAATTTTTTCATTCTTATGTTAATCCCCATACATTACAACATTAGTTTTAGATGAAGTGTTCCATGATTCATTGTCTGTGCATAACACCCAGTGCTCCATGCAGAATGTGCCCTCCTCAATACCCACCACCAGGCTAACCCATCCTCCCACCCCCCTCCCCTCTAGAACCCTGTTTGTTTTTCAGAGTCCATCGTCTCTCATGGTTCGTCTACCCCTCCTATTTCCCCCGCTTCATTCTTCCCCTCCCGCTACCTTCTTCTTTTTCTTCTTTTTTTTTTTCCTTAACATATATTGCATTATTTGTTTCAGAGGTACAGATCTGAGATTCAACAGTCTTGCACAATTCACAGCGCTTACTAGAGCACATACCCTCCCCAGTGTCTATCACCCAGTCCCCCCATCCCTCCCACCCCAACTCCCACTCCAACAACACTCAGTTTGTTTCCTGCGATTAAGAATTCCTCATATCAGTGAGATCATATGATACATGTCTTTCTCTGTTTGACTTATTTCACTCAACATAATACCCTCCAGTTCCATCCACGTCGTTGCAAATGGCAAGATCTCATTCCTTTTGATGGCTGCATAATATTCCATTGTATATATATACCACCTCTTCTTTATCCATTCATCTGTCGATGGACATCTTGGCTCTTTCCACAGTTTGGCTATTGTGGACATTGCTGCTATAAACATCGGGGTGCACGTACCCCTTCGGATCTCTACTTTTGTATCTTTGGGGTAAATACCCAGTAGTGCAATTGCTGGATCATAGGGTAGCTCTATTTTCAACTTTTTGAGGAACCTCCATACAGTTTTCCAGAGTGGCTGCACCAGTTTGCATTCCCACCAACAGTGTAGGAGGGTTCCCCTTTCTCCGCATCCCTGCCAACATCTGTCGTTTCCTGACTTGTTAATTTTAGCCATTCTGACTGGTGTGAGTTGGTATCTCATGGAGGTTTTGATTTGGATTTCGCTGATGCCGAGCGATATTGAGCACTTTTTCATGTGTCTGTTGGCCATTTGGATGTCTTCTTTGGAAAAATGTCTGTTCATGTCTTCTGCCCATTTCTTGATTGGATTCTTTGTTCTTTGGGTGTTGAGTTTGATGAGTTCTTTATAGATTTTGGATACTAGCCCTTTATCTGATATGTCATTTGCAAATATCTTCTCCCATTCTGTCGGTTGTCTTTTGGTTTTGTTAACTGTTTCCTTTGCTTTGCAAAAGCTTTTTATCTTGATGAAGTCCCA
>NW_023270941.1:0-14735 GCF_011800145.1 Mirounga leonina
TTTTTTAAAGATTTTATTTATTTATTTGACAGAGAGAGAAAGCACGAGCAGGGGGAGTGGGAGAGGGAGAAGCAGGCTCCCTGCTGAGGAGGGAGCCCGATGCGGGACTTGATCCCAGGACCCTGGGATCATGACCTGAGCCGAAGGCAGTCGCCTAACCAACTGAGCCACCCAGGCGCCCACTTTGTGTTGATAATATTAACGATCATAGGAAAATCCTAAAGCAATGTTCACTTTGCCTCAGCAATTGCCTGGGCCCTTCATTTGGACAGTAGTAATCACTGCAAACTTATTAGTGTCCTCTGTATGTTTAGTGATATGCTAGAGTGACCTCATCGATTTTAAACAGTTTTGTAGAATGTTAATAGGATTGTTGCATAAAAGGCTTTACTTCTGGAACTCAGCTTTATAAATTCTTCCTAGAACACCCTTCTTCAAACATACCTAGGCTAGTAGCTATTTGGTATGGGACTGCTCCTTTAGGTATCCACACCCATGCTTACTCAGTGCTTGTGTATGGCTCGAGCCAGATTAATCTGGCTAAACTTTACAGGCTGCAGAGCTGGGGATAATACCAATACCACCTTCCACCTCAGTACACAGGAGAAGCAGAGCACTGGGGAAGGGGGCTGTAAAACTTTACCAGGTAGCCTGGGACAAGCCACTGGCCATCTCAGAACTTCTGTTTTTTCCATCTATAAAATGGAAATAGTAATATGTATAGGTATACTACCAGAACAAATTATTTTAACATCATAATTGTGAACGGACTAATTATGAATGGATGGCTCAGAGAGGATTATTATCATAAAACACCATGTCTTATATGGGATCCCAGACTTCCTTGGAATGATTCTCTGTCTGGGGAAGAATGTGGTCATTATCAGTAATGGTCTTGGTAAGAAAATATTAGGCGTGAGTCATTATGAATGCCAAGATTTCAATACTAATGTGGGAGACTCTGCAACAGGTCAGAGCCATTCTCTTATAGCAGATTGCAATAACAAATGCCTCTCTAATTATACCTCTTTTAAAATTTGGGGTTCTCGGGGCTCCTGGGTGGCTCAGTCATTAAGCGTCTGCCTTCGGCTCAGGTCATGATCCCAGGGTCCTGGGATGGAGCCCCGCATCGGACTCCCTGCTCAGTGGGAAGCCTGCTTCTCCCTCTCTCACTCCCCCTGCTTGTGTTGCCTCTCTCGCTGTGTCTCTCTCTGTCAAATAAATAAATAAAATCTTCAGAAAAAAAATTTGGGGGGTTCTGGTGGCCACATTCTCTAAGCTCCAAATCAGGAGATGTAATTTGACTTGGGATTTTTGTCCTGTGACCAAGTATAAGAGACATTTTGTGAGATACATTGTGAACACCAAATTTACTGAAATTTCTGGGACTTTTTTTTTCATGGGAAAGAATCAGAATATTTGAAATCTAGAAAGTCCCTGATAATCAAAGATTTATGGACATGGTACTTAATGACAGCCCACAAATGCCCAATTTTGAGAAACAGAGATCAACTTTAAATGCAGAAAAATCAGCTGTAACTTGGTTAAAACAAGTTTTAATGAGGCAGATGTGCTTTCTGTCCAGCAAATTCATTTGCAAAAAAGAAGGCAGAAAAGCGAACACCCCTTTATCATCAAATGGTTCTCTCAGGGTTTCCTTCAAAGGAACTCTTTGGAATCCTGTGACCCAATGAAGGTATCACTTTCCTTTCTGATTTGTTCCAGTTTTTTTTAAAAGGGGGTCTGGAGTAGGAGGTGGGGAGGGCACAGGGTAGGAATTTGAAAAAGTAAGAAGTCTGTACCGCAAACTACATAGATCAAATATTCTAGAACATTTCATGTGAGTGGTTACTGTTATTCTCAGTTTATTTTCTATAAACTCTGCCAAGTTTGGTTTTGAATAGCATTCGGGACTATCAGATTTAGGAGCAGTAAGGTGGAGAGGGAAAAGAGAGGTGAAAATTATATTTTAGCAGAAACATGGAAGAAGAAAGCTACAGTGTTTGCATCCAAAATTTAGTTTCCTAGTAACCAAGGCAAAGAGGAAAATATGATGAGTTATGTAACCTCTCTTTTCTAGGAGAAGCAAACAGGCCAATTATTCAGGAGAGACAAACCTTTTCTGACACTGAGCTCTGAAAATGATTTGTCAAAGAGGTTTTTGAATAAGGGACCTTGAACAATTTAATGGATGATATTTTCCAGTTAGGAGATTTTACATATGTATGAGAGCTGAACTGTTAGGGAAATGCTCTTTCGTGCAGGATAGGCAAGACAGAACCTTTATCTGTCTCTCACACCAACCTCCCCCCCCCACCGCACCCCTGCTGGAACCAAACACCTGCAGCCTTGTCCATGCACACATACTTTCAAAGAGCACGTGGCCAGATGGGCATGGCCATTGAGAAACCACCCCTGCGCCATCGCTCATGGCTCTTCAGGGAGGTGATAAGGCAGGGTGCTCCCTCTGAAGCTGGCCTAAACATTCATGCCACCCCAGCAGCTTACATATGGAAAGTGAGATCTGTAGCAGCTGTTTGGTTTTGCTGCCTCTCCTGCCATTCCTCCTTCTATTGAGAAGTTTAAAAAATAATAATAATAAAAGCTAGGGAAGAAAGGCGGTCATATCATCACTTCCTCCCACCTCCACCCATCACTTGTGGCTGGAGTCCTTGGACTGAAGGAAAGGTCTGGATCTCCTTGCTGTGGTCCTAAGGGAGCAGGAAAGTGAACTAAACATGAGACATGCTGGCAGATGTAGATGGAAGGAGGAGGTTCACTGGACTCTGGGAGTCATAAAGCAGGACACCTTCATAGAGAGAAAGATTAGGGGGCTGGTGTCGAGGACTGTGCTTCCTCAGAATGCCGCCTTCAGTACTTGGCTCCTTCTTAAAGATCTATCAAAACACAGCCCGAACAGGCCACTAAATGGTGCTTTGGTAGACTGACATGGGGCTGGATCTTACATTCTGAGATTTCAAAGTTCCTTTGAAGTTAGCATATTAGGAAATCACTTTCCAAATTGCACCATGTAAGTGTTAGATGTTCTCTAATAGCTCTGTCATGAAAATAGAGTTGACTAATTCTGTAGTATTTCACAAGGGGGAAGGAAAAAAAACACCTTTTTTTTTTTTTTTTTAATGACAAGCACGCAAATAGTAACATTCCCTCACTGATGAAAAAAACAACATGGAAGTCGCATAGATTTGGCCCAAGGTGATTTTTCTTTCTTCTAAAGATTCATTCCTTTCAGATGTTCAGAACAGTTCTGTTCCCTTAATGTGGCTCTGCATCTTCATCATCTTAATATTAGGGTAGTTCTTTAAAATATTAAAATTTGACTTGTCCTTAAAGTAGCCATTATCACCCCGGATTTTATTAATATCACTTTCGCGACCTTTCTGTCTGGGGGACGTGAAGTCCTCAGTAAGAGGAATTGGTCCTCTGCTTCCTCTTAAGATCACTCAGGTTGACTTGAGGAGTGGGCTGTGTGAACCCTGGAGGACACAGAGGGGAGGGGACAGAGTTCTGTCCCCAAGTCCCTGAGGGATCAGATCCCTACTCCTACCACCACATGGAGACCACCGGCTTTCCAGGCGTGAGCGTGATCGTGGAACACAAACTGAGTTCCTCGAGAAGCCCCCTTTCCAACCCCAGTGCTCCTCAGAAAAGCAAAAAACAAATCAGGCAAAAATAAATAAATAAATAAAGGAAAGGCGCATCGGACTCATTAAAGAGTACGTAATAGAAACGCACTGTTATTTTAAGCGTTTGGATATGTAGCATTTGGATATGACTCTAATGACTTTCCCGTTAGCACATCTGTGTGTATTTATAAGCCTATCTCAGCACAAAAACATGCGTCACAACTGATCCCTTGAAAGGAGTCGAGGTTATGGTGTGGGAGATGAACGTGAAATTTAACTACAAGATGAAGCTTCTTAAAAGGTCAGTGGGGTGGAGAATAGTAATTGTTCAGCTGAGCAGCTCTCCACAGTATATTTTTTATGCAATGACTAATTATTGTGATTATTTTCACCAGCAAAGGCTCCTTTCGAGCTAAACATATTCATTTTCTCTTTTCCTCCCTAAAAAATATCTCCAGCCTTGGAGGAATTCCATATGTCTTCTACCTATACTTAGGAAGCATGCTCTTGGATGTCTGCATGCATGGTGAAGCCACCTTTCCTCTCCCCGTTCTCCTGTCTGTGACACAGTATTTCTCTCTTCTTTGTACCTGCTGTAAAAAGCCAGCCAGAGTTTAACGAAAACAATTGGCGCCTGAGTTGATAATCTCCTCATCCACCCTTCGAGGACCCCGTCGGCTAACCGTGCACACAGCCTTTAAACAATCAGCTATGGTTTAATGTAATGAGTTGACATCATTTGAATAGAAAGAACTGGTGAGTGTAGAAATTGTGGGGGTTTTTTAAAAATTATTTTTAGTTCCTGAAAAATTACTGTCCACAGTTTCACAGTTTTATACCAAATGTGGCCTTTTTACTGAACATTTACCCAAAGAACTTGCAGAAGAGAGTGGTTTGGGAGCTGATACACCCACGGGGATAGAAAGAATGAAAGATTAACAGAACAATTAGATATAAAATGTCACTTGTAACACCATCACCATAATAATTCCTTAAATTCCTGTAATCTCTGAGACTTTTTTTTTTAGAAATTTTATTTTATTATTTTTTTAAGATTTTATTTATTTATCCATGAGAGACAGAGAGGCAGAGGGAGAAGCAGGCTCCCAAGGAGCAGGGAGCCTGATGCGGGACTCGATCCCAGGACCCTGGGGTCATGACCTGAGCCGAAGGCAGATGTTTAGCCATCTGAGCCACCCAGGCACCCTAATCTCTGGGACTTTTCGGTGGGGTTTCACACACATGCTTGTCTGCTCTTTGTGCAGCTGGAGGTGACATACCTATTGAATTTAAAACCAAATGAGCACAGCTGAAAAACATATTACTCAAGACATGACCCATGAAGAACAGTGTCATTTTCCAAACTGTGAGTCATCTACACTTCCATAAAGACAAACGCTCAGGATGGGGTCTTCGGAAGCAAAATAAAGAAGAAATGTGGGGGATATTCACCAGATTATCATATTCTGTCTCTTTCTATCTCTTCCCCAAACTTTAATTAAGAAAAAAAAAAACTGTCTTGGCCTGTCTGTGTTGTTTGAATTCATGTTGTTCAATTCATCAGCATTGTTTGAATTCACGGCATAATTGTCCGTTATTCACTCAAGCAAATATGTGATTAATTTGATTTTTCAGTCTTTGAACAAAATCTCTGGTGGTTTAAAACGTCTGATGAGTGAAAGATCTTGGAAGCACCTTTCTTTTCACATGAATTATTTCTGAGAATAATCATGCACAAGAATCAAACTTTGTTTGCTAGAGCCAATATATGTAAACCCAAACACAATGCACTCATTTAGTCAGCAATTTTTTAAATTCCGAACTCCAGAATTTTATAACATTGGGACGGGGCAGAAGATCAGTCACAGGGGGATGTTAAGATACCTGTCCATTCAATAAAAACGTGTGAAACTAGACAGAGAATTTATGAGCATAGATTTCAGAAAGTTTGGTTTAAAATGGCACTGGAACTTGCTAATATCTCAGAGAAGACTCTAAATGTCAACATATTTTATACTGTCTTCACTCATAATAGCTCCCCTTATACTCAGATTATGGCTATTTATTGCTTAACAAGTTGTAGTTTTTAAATGTCTTCTGTCTCATCTAGCGATATAACAAGAACCCATCATTATGAATTTCTTTGCAGGCACTTTGGAAACAATCCCAAACTAGACTCTTCATCTTTGACTGCGTAGCATGTCTTCATGGAATGGTTATAATGGTAATTATTTGTATTTATTGTATTTTCCTAAAAATGCTTTAAATACATGTTTCACACTCCATTACTCTGTTACAGTGTAGCATCATAAACTGAAACACTTGTTACAGTACGAGTACTATACATCTCTATAAAATGGGAATCCTCTTTAAATTACACCTTGCGAAGAACTGTTTTTCTACATCTCTCTACATACCACTTTTCATAACTCGATTCCTTTCTGTTTTAACAGTAATTGGCTTTTCATAAAATCTTAAAGTTGGGAGGTCTATTACTTGGAAGAGTTGCATTCAGCTACCAGCAACAGCAAACTTGGCAAACAGTAGCTTAAGAGAGCAGGGCATTTCCTGGGCCCTGACGCCTTCTGCCCAACCTCTTTAGCAAATGGTCTTTGTCTTCATTATCATAATGTGGCTGCCGCATGTCCTGCTTACCATTTTCATTCCAGGATGGAAGAGAAGGAATGGGGGAAAGGACAACAGGCAAGAGGCCTTACTGGTAGGCCAGATGAGCCTCTCTTTCTCTCTCTCTCTTTTTTTTTTTTTTTAAGAGAGAGAGAGCATGTGCATGAGCAGGTTGGTGGGGGGGGGAGCGGAGGGAGAAGGAGAGAATCTCAAGCAGACTCCCCGCTGAACAAGGAGCTCAATGCAGGGCTAAATCTCATGACCCTGAGATCATGACCTGAGCAGAAATCAAGAGTCAGATGCTTAACCAACTGAGCCACCCAGGTGCCCCTCTTTCTTTTTTGAAAGAGATTTAATTAACATGTCTTGAAATTCACCCCTTTAAAGTATATGAATCAGTGGTCTTTAGTATATTCAGAAGGTTATGCAATCGCCACCACTATCTAAGTCCAGAACCTTTCCATCATTTCCAAAAGAAACGCGTACCCATGAGCAGCCTATCCGCATCTCCTGCCCCTTCCCCTAGCCCGTGGCAACCACTATCCCCTTTCCCTGTGCCTCTTCTGGACATTTCATATAAATGGAACCATACAGTATGTGGCCTTTTTTGTCTGGTTTCTTTCACTTAGCACAATGTTTTTAAGGTTATATGGACATTTGGGTTGTTTCCACTTTGAGCTATTCTGAATAAAGCTGCTATAAATATTTGTGTACAAGTTTTTATGTAAGCACATGGTAACTGTGTTTTAGCCTTTTTTCCTAAGATTTTATTTATTTAACTGAGAGTGAGAGTGAGCCCAAATGAGAGGGAAGGGCAGAGGGAGAGAGAGAAGCAGACTCCCTGCTGAGCAGGGAGCCCGATGCGGGGCTCCATCCCAGGACCTGGAGATCATGACCTGAACCACAGGCGGACCCTTAACTGAATGAGCCACCCAGGTGCCCCCTGTGTTTTAGCTTTTTGAGGAACTGCCACACTGTTTTCCAAAGTGGCTGTACCACTTTACCTCCCCCCAGCAGTGAAGGAGGGTTCCAAGGAGGCTTTCTTTTTTAAAACCTTATCTCAAAAGCCTCCCCCACCCCTCCCCATCTGCAAACATCTCACTGGCCAGAACTGGGTCGCGTGGTCCCTGCTCTCTACAACTGGACGTGGGAAAGCTGCGGTCCAGCCTCTCCTGCAGAGAAGGAAAAGGAGGTTTGCATCTTTGCTATAGAAGTGATCCTGGTCATCTTTTCTGTTAGGAAATCCCCTCTTCAAACCCCCCCACAGAAGGGCATCCCGCCTCTGCTTCAACACTGCCAGTGATAAGACTCGTATCTCCAAAGGGAGCCCCCAATCTACGTTGGAATGGATCTTATTATTCTTCTTGTACACTGAGTAATCTATCTGGTATTTTCTTTTCAGGAATAATAAAACAAAGGGAATATGGGAATCAAAGTGAAATAGAGTCATTAATAATGTAAATGTGATGTTCCAACTATCATTGCCTAGCTCACAGGAGGGCTCCGTAATTGTTTGTCTTCCTCCCTTCACCCCTACCCCACCCCGCCATTCCCTTCTTCCCTCTGTAATGGGATGGCAGGGAGGACACGTTTGGCTGTTCTGTTAAATTATACATTTCTAGGACATCGGGGATGGTGTTGTCTAATTGACGTCCGTCCACACCTGCTCCAACTTAAGCGTGTGTGTGCATTCTTGATTTTTTTTTTCCTACAGAAGAGGGGAGAGGCAACCCGGGGCAGAAGACACCATTCACAGGCCTTGCCATTGGATTATAAGCATGCTGGGTGCTTAATGAGCTGCTGAATAATATAGGGCTGCCCCATGATTAAATGCTATAAATATTTATGATTTATTACTGATGCTTTGGATAGATTAGGCTTTGGAAGGCCCGTGGATCACAGTGATTCTAAAGGAAAATAAGAAAATACGAACTATATTAAAGCTGCTTATTGACAATGCTGCTCGCAGGGGTTATGTAATTTTTCAGAAGCTGGTGGAGGTACAGGTATTCAGCAGCCCTGCCGTTTGAATGGTTTCTTTGATAGTGATAATATATTTCTCATAAGAATATAGTTATAAATGGGAGTTAAGGTGATCACTCTCTACTAAGAATGCACTCACCTTTGAAGGTACCAGACAGATGGCAAGAGCAGAGAGCTCAGCATTACGTTTACTGCAAGTATGTGCTCACCAGGGAGGGACCAGTACCTGGGGCTCTTTCCCCCAAAGTCAGCACACACGCCTCTGGGAACCAAGGCGTGAGTGAGTCTGCGCCACCAACTGCCGTTGCATCTAATGACCCACTTGCAAAACGGTTTGCTCCCCGTTTCCCTGGTTCCACTGCTTTAGAGAATGAGTACCCGAGAAACAAGCGTTTGCAGAAGATACACGGTGGTGCTTCATGGGCAGCTATAGTGTGGACTCTGAATTCAGGGAACTGTGCCTGATTCCTAACTCCATCGAGCTGCATGGCCCTTAGCAAGTCCTATAACCTCTCTGGGCTTCTGTTTCTCCGTGGAGTTACTGTGAGGACTGAATGACGAATATATGCTAAGCACTTGCCTATAGCAAGTGCTCAAATGAAATGTTAGGTTTATTATCTCCATTAATAGGGCATCGTAAGCAAATCTTTTGAATTACAATATACTTCGGAACAGAGGGGACATCTCTGAGCATTGTACTAGATAGCTTATTGCTCAGACAGGAGGGAAATGTAGCATACAGAGAAAAAGAGAAGCATTAAAATGTTTCTCCTGAAACTCATTCCGTCCCCTAGTATGTGTACGCAGAAGACAAGGATTGAGGTGGGCCTCTTCACATATCTTACCTCAGTGCATCTTTACACCCATCTTTCAAGATTCTAGTTACTCTGTCCATTTTAGTATAAATATGAGGAAACCAAGTCCTTGAGAGATGAAGTGATTTGCCCTGAGAGCACAAAACTAAGCAACAGAGCCAAGATTTGATCCCGTCTTTCAACCAATCAACTTATACACAGAATGATGGCAGGGATACACATTTTGAATTAGTCCCATGTCTATACCTTCAAAGGTGAGTGCGTTCGTATAATTCTCCATGAGGGTAAAGGATGGGTTCTCCTTGAAAAGGGGTCAAGCCAGCCTTCCTGTCATCCAGATATCCATCACACAGTTACAAAGCAGATCTCTTTTCTCCTGGGTTTCCCAAATGGACTACTTTTAAGTATAAAGTTCTACTGATTGTGAGTCACCAAGGCAGGGCGCTCAAACGAAATGACAGCTTCTTTTTGTCGGATAGGTGTAGTCTGAGCAGAGTCTAAGAATTCTTTGCATTGCAGACTGAAGTATTTTACTATTGCGTTTACTCACACCATTTAAGTGGAGGATAAAAAATTCGCAATTTCTAATATCTTAATGCAGACGAAGAAAGCAAAAGGCGGCTGGAAATTTGTGACTGACAGCTCCGTGCGCTTAGCCAGCTAATGAAGCCTCTTCGTGCAGAGCTGCCTCGTGTACCAGGGCTGAGGTCAGATATTCATGTCACTGAGGGAATGTCATCTGTTTCCTTATTTGAAAAAGGATTCTTAATACCCCATAATTCCCATATCTCCCTAGTTTTGCTTCAGACAAAAAGGAATTAGATAATCATGTCACATACTGAGAAGAGAACATTTATAATACCCATGAGAATAAAACCTTTTCAGGACTGGATGGAAGGCCACTCAGCCTCTCTGAAACATAAAGTCCCAACTGGAGGGAGCAAAAAAGCCAGCAAAACCAACCTGGCTAGCTGTATCATGCTGTAATTGTTCCAGAAGGGGAAGGCTATGGTGATAAGTAGCATTTATTAAACATTTCCTTGGTCAGATACACTATCTGGTTTACTACATCTACTAAATACTATACCTGGTTTACTCCTGCAAACAGCAGGATGAGGCAGAAAATATCTTCATATTAGAGATATGGAAACTGAGGTTTGGAGAAGACATGGGACTAATTCTAGGTCACTCAGACACTAAATGGCATAGCAGGGACTCAAACCCAGGGCCCTCTGGTATCTGTGCCCAGACTCCTTTCAATTTTCTACATCTTTTCCTTCTTTCTTCAGCATGTGAAACATCCCCCCCAGCCAGCCCTTTTATCATTGAGGCGTGCAATAGTTATCTATTGCTATATAACAAAATACTACAAACTTAGTGGCTGAAAACAACACACACATTATCTGTGAGTCAGGAATCTGGGCACAGCTTGGCTGGATCGTCCACTTCAAAGTTTCCAACAAGATCGCCATCGGGGGGTCAGCCAGGGTTGGAGTCTCAGCTGGGGCTTGACCGGGGAAGGGTCCGCGTCCAAGCTCGCATAGATGTTGGCAGCATTCTGTTACTCACAGGTTGTTTGGACTGAGAGTCTCAACTCCTGAGGGCCTCTATCAGCCAGAGGCTGCCCTTAGTTTCCTGCTACATGGGCCTCTCCTGTGGCAACGTACTTGATCAAAGTACACTGAAAGAGAGTCTGCTGGAGAGATTGAAGTTACAATCTTATATAACGTGATCACAATAGTGACATTCCACCACCTTTGCCATATTCTGTTGCTTAGAAGCAAGTTGCAGGTCCTGCCCACACTCAAGGGGAGGGGGTCACATGAGGATGTGGAGAATAGGAGGTGGGGGGGTACATCTTAGAGTCTATCAGTCACAGAAAGAGGTCAAATGTTCCACGTTTTCCTTTCTATCTCCACCAACTCCACAAATTTGTCATAAAGCTCCTTATCCAGAGCTAGAGGAAGATTTATAATTTTCAAAAAATGTTTTAAAATTCCAACTGGGATGTTTATCTCATGCTGGTTGTTAAAAGTATTATTATTTATTTCTGAAGACATGGAATTTCATTCTCATTAGTTGTATTATCATCTTGCTTCTGGAAAGAAGCTATTGCTTACAGGACCCCAGGGTTTAGTGGGGTTAGCAGGGTCATGAGATAAATATACAGCATCAGTTCTAAACCCTGTGTGTGAGCTCTAGAGGCCTTCCAGCCCAGACCCTTCTAGGTCATGCAAAGCCCAGCATCGTGGGGCAATGCAAATAGAGTAGTCCTACAGAAATGCTCCAGCACAGGGCTTCTGGAGGACTGAAGGGACAGGCTTACAGTAAATAGAGAACAGAATACATATAATGAGAAATTGGTTATAGCGATTATAATTGTCACTGCTTTTTAGTGTCTCAAACCCAGTTGTACCATTGGAATGCAGCCTTCCTGAATTATAGCAGCTTAAAAAAATCTTTTCATCACTATCACCACATACATATGTCTGTGTGGATATATATGTATGCATGACACCCAAAATTTAGCACCATGAATTCTCACGGCTGCTGCAACACTCTGTTTCTTCTCAACCCTCTTGACGTACACTGCATCCAAAAGAGGCTTTGGGAATCTTCTAGAGCCCAGTTACACTGGGGGGATGCCAACCCATTTTCCGTCTCCCTATAATTTCTTCAATAACTTCAGCATAGAGTGACACTGGTTTACCAAGGAAAAGCTAACAGATTTTTTTCTATAAATAACTGGTTGACTGTGCTGTGGTGACAATTTATATAATAGAACTCATGCTTAAATAATAAGGTAACAGCTTTGGACTGTGAATTTTAAAATGCTTTATTGAAATGTAGACTGATTAACAGGCAAGATTCTTCTTCTAATTATTTGAATTATAGGCTCTTAATGACAAGAAGCTGTAGAAATAAAAACACGTTAAAATTGCATTTTTAATGAAGTGGCACCTGGAAACCCCAACTTTTCCAAAGCAGGTAGCAGTAACCTATTGTTACCTGGAAACAACACATGTGTTCACAGAGGTTAAGAAGATGTTCGTTGTCATTGGGGCAATAGGATTATTTATGACCCAATTTCTCAGGATGCAAGGAGGATAAAGCAGACACATGGTAAAAAGGACACTGGACTGAGAGTCAAGAGGCTGACTTCTAGTTCTGGTTCTGTTAAACTGCTTGGCTGTGAGTCCTTTTTACCTCTCTTGGCTGCCATTTTTTCAAATGTAAAACATCGAAGTTTTAGCTAATGAGCTCTAAAGCCCATTTAAGCTTTATAATTCCATGATTTAATTGTCCTATTATAAAAGTGAAACTTCTAAGGGAAATAGATCAAACATATTTGTCACGAAATATAAATTCATATGCGTACACAGTGATGTCAGCTTTTAGGAAATACACAGGGCTTTACATGGATTTTTTCATCAAAACTAAGCTGGACATTTATTCATGCACCCAGCACTGTCCTAATACCACGTACATGTGGGTAGTAGGTAAGGTGGCAATTGAGAAAGGATAGTATTCATCCACCTACACATTCAGTCATTCATTTCCTAAGCAAATACTTATTTGCTTCTATCAGGGAAGGTCTCTGTGATACGGTAACATTTGAAGGGAAATTTAAAGAGAATGTGAGTGATGAGCTGTAGAGATTACCTTGGGGCAAAGCATTTCAAACAGAGAAAGAGCACGTGCAGAGGCTCTAAGGTAGGAGTGGGCTTGTTTTGTTCAAGGATTAGTGAGGCCAGTATGGTTAAAGCAGAGTGAGTGAGGAAGAACTCAATAGAGGATGAAGTCATGGAGTTAGTAAGGAGCTAGATCACATAAGGCATTCAGAGAAATCTATCCTGTTCAGCATTAGTTGTACCCTTTTACTGGTCTTCAAGTCCAGAAGATTACCAGCCATTGTCTCCACAAATAGGTCTTATCTGCCACTCTCTATTCTCTTTTTCGGGAATTCCTATGAGGGCCATGTTGGAGTCTTTCCATCTACTTTCTGTGTTTTCTAACTGGCATCTCATAGGTTTTTAAAAAAGTTTTTATTTAAATTCCAGTTAGTTAACATACAGTGTAACATTAGTTTCAGGTGTACAATATAGTCAATATAGGGATTCCATAATTCCATACACGCCCGGTGCTCATCACGACAAGCGCCCTCCTCAATCCCCATCACTGTTTCACCCATCCCCCACCCCTGCCCCTCTGGTCACCAGCAGCTTGTTCTCTATAGTTAACAGTCTGTTTCTTGGTTCGCCTTGGCATCTCGTGGTTTTAATCTCTTTTACCATTCCATGCTGTGTTCTAGGTGAGTTTCTCAATAGTATTTTCCAGTTCTTTAATGATCTGTTCAAATACGTCCAGTCTAGGGTTTACCCCATTCATTCTGATTTTTATTTCAACAAATGCATTTATTGTTCCTGGGGTTTCCAATTAGTTATGTTTTTATATCCACCTGTTTGTTTGTTTTTTTTAATCTGGCTGTTTTGTTTCAGCATTTCTTGTTCTTGTTCTTTATGAAGGCTCTTCTCCCCTTTATCTCTTTGAGGCTCTTAAACATACCTTTTAAAAGACATTTTCATATTACTCTCTTATTTCCAGTCCATTTCATCTACTTCTAGTTATTTATATCTTTAATCTCAGTTTTCCCAATGTGTTTTGGAATTTTGGTTTGAAGGCTCATCGTATTTAGAAGATTTTATTGTTTCTCTCTCTTTATTCCCCCAGGCTCTGACAATGTTGTGGTTACTTTATCCTGGCCCTCCATGTCCCAGTGTAGATTTCTTTTTCCTTCTTCCCTTCTTCCCTCCCCTTCCCTCGCCTTCCCGCTTCCTAGCAGTTCAGAAGTGCCTGTCTCATTGACATTGAAAAGATTCTGTTACCAACTCGGGGGTGCTGCTTGACTCATATTCTTGCTTCAGAATAAGATCCATTATTTCCAACCTTTCTAGACACTCAGCTTCATAGCCTCCACTGCTCCAGGCGAGGGTCCAATGAATCCTTTCCTCATCTTCCTTTCACGGGTGGCGAAGTCCGCAGAAGCACTGGATTCACTTGGTAAAACTGGCTCTGTTCCCTGTCTCTCATCAGATACATTTGGTCCCCGTTCCCACACCAAATATTAACATCTCACAGCCTGTGCCTACGTTCACACCTAGCAGCCACTGGCTTCAGCCTTGCTCATAGTATTATATATGGTCAGTAAAAACTTTTATTTAGTTTTTGAGCACGGCCATTTGTATTTGGGTTTCTTTTAACATACTTTTGTCTCCCACTGTTGATGTGTTTGGAGCCCTGGGACAGGGTGTGGACCAAAAAGTGTCAACTTACATTTCATCTTCACCAGAAATCTTTTCGGGCAGAATTTGAGACACAAGGTAGACCTTAAAGAATCGATAAGCCCTGAGTAGGCTCAGTGAAAATATAATCCCAGGCCTGAAATCAGGAACATGTGGGACACATAGAGGGCAATGGGAGGAAACCAACCTGGCTAGAGAAGCCAGTGGCAATTGAGACCTAGGGGATCCCAGAGCCAAGGTTAGATGTCCTTTGCACGTGTCCCTGTAACAAGTTCTATGTCACACTCATCATTCCTTTGTAATTGCCTGAAGGCCGAGCCATGTATGTCTAATTTACGCCTGTGTCCTCTCTACCTTGTATG
>NW_023270942.1:0-15474 GCF_011800145.1 Mirounga leonina
CAAAGAAGACATCCAAATGGCCAACAGACACATGAAAAAGTGCTCAACATCACTCGGCATCAGGGAAATCCAAATCAAAACCTCAATGAGATACCACCTCACACCAGTCAGAATGGCTAAAATTAACAAGTCAGGAAACGACAGATGTTGGCAGGGTTGCGGAGAAAGGGGAACCCCCCTACACTGTTGGTGGGAATGCAAGCTGGTGCAGCCACTCTGGAAAACAGTATGGAGGTTCCTCAACAGGTTGAAAATAGAGCTACCATATGATCCAGCAATTGCACTACTGGGTATTTACCCCAAAGATACAAAAGTAGGGATCCGAAAGGGTACGTGCACCCCGATGTTTATAGCAGCAATGTCCACAGTAGCCAAACTGTGGAAAGAGCCAAGATGTCCATCGACAGATGAATGGATCAAGAAGAAGTGGTATATATATATACAATGGAATATTATGCAGCCATCAAAAGGAATGAGATCTTGCCATTTGCAACAACGTGGATGGAACTGGAGGGTATTATGTTGAGTGAAATAAGTCAAACAGAGAAAGACATGTATCATATGACCTCACTGATATGAGGAATTCTTAATCTCAGGAAACAAACTGAGGGTTGTTGGAGTGGTGAGGGGTGGGAGAGATGGGGTGCCTGGGTGATAGACACTGGGGAGGGTATGTGCTCTGGTAAGCACTGTGAATTGTGTAAGACTGTTGAATCACAGACCTGTACCTCTGAAATAAATAATACATTATATGTTAAAAAAAAAAAAGAAAGAAAGAAAGAAGAAACAGATAGCAGGAAGGGATGAAGGGAGGGGAGAATCGGAGGGGAAGACAAACCATGAGAGACTATGGACTCTGAGAAAGAAACTGAGGGTTCTAGAGGGGAGGGGGATGGGGGAATGGGTTAGCCTTCTGATGGGTATTAAAGAAGGCATGTACTGAATGGAGCACTTTTTATCTTGATGAAGTCCCAATTGTTTGCGGTGTTATACGCCTACAATGAATCATGAAACACCACATGAAAAACTAATGATGTAATGTATGGTGATTAACATAACATAATAAAAAAATCTATGAATTATATAATAGTATTGCATTAATGTGTTAACTTCCTAATTTTCATTATTGCTCTGTGCTTATAATGGAGAAGATACTTGCTAGTCTATAAAAGCTTTATTGATATATAATTCACAAACCATACAATTCTCCCTATTAAAGTACACAGTTCAGTGGTTACTAGTATATTCACAGTCTTGCAAACATTACGGTTATCTAATTTTAGAACATTATCATTACTCCAAAAAGAAAGTCATCCCTCCCTCCCACCAGCCTCTGGCAATCATTAATCCACTTTTTGTCTTCATGGTTTGCCTATTCTGGACATTCCATAAAAATAGAAACTTCCTATATAATATGTAGACTTTTGTGTCTTCTTTCACTTAGCATAATGTGTTCAAGGTTTATCCATGTCATGTCATGTACCAGTACTTCATTCCTTTTTATGGCTGGGTAATATGTCACATTTTCTTTATTCATTTATCAGTGATGGACATTCACCTTTTGACTATTGTGAGTAGTGCTTCTGTGAACATTCCCAAGTAATTTTTCTTAATATGTGTTTTCAATTCTTTGGGATTTCTACCCAGAGGTGGAATTGCTGTATCATTTTGAAAATACATTTTTAAAGTTTAGAGGATCTACCATTCTGTTTTCCATGGCAGCTACATCATTTTACATTCCAAACAGCAATGTTCAAGGGTTCTATTTTCTCCACATCCTCATCAATACTTCTTTTTCTTTTTTATTGGAAGTGAAGTGGTACCTCATAAGTTTTGTTTTTCTTTTTTTAATTTAAATTCAATTAAACAACATATAGTACATCATTAATTTCAGATGTAGAGTTCAATAACTCATCAGTTGCATATAACACCCAATGTTCATCACATCACATGCCCTACTTAATGCCTATCACCCAGTTACCCCATTGCCCCACCCACAGCCCCTCCAGCAACCCTCAGTTTGTTTCCTAGAGTTAAGAGTCTCCCATGGTTTTTCCCCCTTTCTGCTGACTTCCCGTTCAGTTTTCCCTCCCTTCCTCATGATCCTTTATGCTGTTTCTTGTATTCCACATATGAGTGAAACCATATAATAGCCTTTCTCTGTTTGACTTATTTCACTCAAGATAATACCCTCCAGTTCCATCCACATCAATGTAAATTGTAAGTATTCATCCTTTCTGATGGCTGAGTAATTATATATATCACATTTTCTTCATCCATTCATCTGTCAATGCACATCTCAGTCTGACTATTGTGGACATTGCTGCTATGAACATTGGGGAGTAGGTGCCCCTTCAGATCACTACATTTGTATCTTTGGAGTAAATACCTAGTAGTGCAATTGCTTCGTCCTAGGGTAGCTATATTTTTAACTTATTGAGGAGCCTCCATACTGTTTTCCAGAGTGGCTGCACCAGCTTGCATTCCTACCAGCAGTGTAAGAGGGTTCCCCTTTCTTCACAACTTTGCCAACATTTCTTCTTACCTGTCTTGTTAATTTTAGCCATTCTGACTGGTGTGAGGTGGTATCTCCTTGTGGTTTTGATGTGTATTTCCCTAATGCCAAGGGATATGGAGCATTTTTTCATATGTCTGTTAGCCATTGTATGTCTTCTTTGGAGAAATGTCTGTTCATGTCTTCTGGCCACTTCTTGATTGGATTTTTTGTTTTTTGGGTGTTGAGTTTGATAAGTTCTTTATAGATCTTGGATACTAACTAGCTCCTTATCTGATATGTCATTTGCAAGGATCTTCTGCCATTCCATAGATTGCCTTTTAGTTTTGTTGACTGTTTCCTCTGCTGTGCAGAAGCTTTTTATCTTGATGAAGTCCCAATTGTTCATTTTTGCTTTTGTTGCCCTTGCCTTTTGAGAAGTGTCTTGAGAGAAGTTGCTGCGGTCAAGGTCAAAGAGGATGCTGCCAGTGTTCTCCCCTAGGATTTTGATGGATTCCTGTCTCACATTTAGATCTTTCATCCATTTTGAGTTTTTCTTTGTGTATGATGTAAGAGAATGGTCCAGTTATATTTTTCTACATGTGGCTGTCCAATTTTCCCAACACCATTTCTTGAGGAGACTGTCATTTTTCCATTGGATATGCTTTCCTGCTTTGTCGAAGATTAGTTGACCATAGAGTTGAGGGTCCATTTCTGGGTTCTCTATTCTGTTCCATTGATCTATGTGTATGTTTCTGTGCCAGTACCATACTGTCTTGATGATGACAGCTTTGTAATACAGCTTGAAGTCAGGCGTAGTGATGCCCCCAGCTTTGGTTTTCTTTTTCAAATTCCTCTGGCTAGTCCTTTGGGGACTTTTCTGGTTCCATATAAATTTTAAGAGTATTTGTTCCAGCTCTGTGAAAAATGTCGATGGTATTTTGATAGGGATTGCACTGAATGTGTAGATTGCTCTGGGTAGCATAGACATTTTAACAATATTTATTCTTCCAATCCATGAGCATGGAATGTTTTTCTATCTCTTTGTGTCTTCCTCAATTTCTTTCATAAGTGTTCTGTATTCTTAGAGTACATATCCTTTATCTTTGGTTAGGATTATTCCTAGTTATCTTACTTTTTTTGGTGCAATTGTAATGGAATTGATTCCTTAGCTTCTCTTTCTTCGGTCGCATTGTTAGTGTATAGAGATGCAACTTATTTTCTGTGCATTGATTTCATATCCTGCCATGTTGCTGAATTGCTTTATGAGTTCTAGCAATTTTGGGGTGGAGTCTTTTGGGTTTTCCACATAAAGTATCATGTCATGTGCAAAGAGAGTTTGACTTCTTCTTTGCCATTTTGAATGCCTTTTATTTCTTTTTGTTTTCTGATTGCTGAGGCTAGGACTTCTAACACTATGTTGAACAATAGTGGTGAGAGTGAGTATCCCTGTCGTCTTCCTGACCTTAAGGGAAAAGCTCTCAGTTTTTACCCATTGAGAATAATATTTGCTGTGTGTTTTTCATAGATGGCTTTTATGATATTGAGGTATGTTCCCTCTGTCCCTACACATTGAAGAGTTTTAATCAAGAAGGAATGCTGTATTTTGTCAAATGCTTTTTCTGCATCAGTTGAGAGGATCATATGGTTCTTGTCTTTTCTTTTATTAATGTGATCTATCACATTGATTTGTGAATGTTGAACCACATTTGCATCACAGGAATAAATGCCACTTGGTCGTGATGAATAATTCTTCTAATATACTGCTGGATTCTATTGGCTAGTATCTTGATATCCATGTTCATCCAGGATATTGGACTATAATTCTATTTTTTGGTGGGGTCTTTGTCTGGTTTGGGGATCAAGGTAATGCTGGCCTCATAGAACAAGTTTGGAAGGTTTCCTTCCATTTCTATTTTTTGGAACAGCTTCAGCAGAATAGGTATTATTTCCTCTTTAAGTGTTTGGTAGAATTCCCCTAGGGAGCCATCTGGCCCTGGACTCTTGGTTTTGGGGAGGTTTTTTATTACTGCTTCAAATCCTTGCTGGTAATCTGCTCAGATTTTCTATATCTTCCTGTTTCAGTTGTGGTAGTTTGTAAGTTTCCAGGAATGCATCCATTTCTTCCAGATTACCTAATTTGTTGGCATATAGTTGCTCATAATATGTTCTTAAAAGTGTTTGTATTTCCTTGGTGTTGGTCATGATCTCTCCCCTTTCATCCATGATTTTATTAATTTGGGTCCTTTCTCTTTTCTTTTTGATAAGTCTGGCTAGAGGTTTATTGATCTTATTGATTCTTTCAAAAACCAGCTTCCAGTTTCATTGATCTGTTCTACTGTTCTTCTGGTTCCTATTTCATTGATTGTTGCTCTAGTCTTTATTATTTCTCTTCTCCTGCTTGGTTTAGGCTTTATTTGCTGTTCTTCCTCCAGCTCCTTTAGGTGTAAGGTAGGCTTGTGTATTTGAGATTTTTCTAATTTTTTGAGAGAGGCTTGTATTGCAAATGTACTTTCCTCTTAGAACCTTGAACAGAAGTGTTTTCATTCTCATTAGTTTCCATGAATTTTTTAAATTCTTTTTTAATTTCCATTTTTGACCCATTCTTTCTTTAGTAGGATGTTCTTCAACCTCCAAGTATTTGAGTTCCTTCCAAATTTCCTCTTGTGATTGAGTTCCAGTTTCAAAGCATTGTTGTCTGAAAATATGCAGGGAATAATCCCAATGTTTTGCTATCAGCTGAGACCTGATTTGTGACCCAGTATGTGGTCTCTTCTGGAGAAAGTTCCATGTCCACTTCGAGAAGAATGAGTATTCTGTTGTTTTAGGATGGAGTGTTCTGTATGTATCTGTGAAGTCCATCTGTTCCAGAGTGTCATTAAAAGCCCTTGTTTCTTTGTTGATCTCCTGCTTAGATAATCTGTCCATTGCTGTGAGTGGGATGCTTAAGTCCCTTACCATTAATGTATTATTATTAATGTGTTTCTTTACTTTGGTTATTAATTGGTTATATAATTGGCTGCTTCCATGTTGGGGGCATAAATATTTACAATTGTTGGGTCTTCTTGTTGGATAGACACTTGAAGAATCATATAGTGTTCCTCTTCATCTCTTACTACAGTCTTTGGTTGAAAATCTAATTTGTCTGATATGAGGATTGCTACCCCAGCTTTCTTTTGAGGTCCACTAGCATAGTAAATAGTTCTCCACCCCCTCACTTTCATTCTGGAGGTGTCTGTGGGTCTAAAATGAGTCTCTTGTAGACAGCATATGGATGGGTCTTGCTTTTTTATCCAATCTGAAACCCTTTGTCTTTTGATTGGGGCATTTAGCCCATTTACATTCAGAGTAACTATTGAAAGATATGAATTTAGTGCCATTGTGGTGCCTGTAATTCCCTGTTTCTGTAGATTGTTTGTTTCTTCTGGTCTTTTTATTCTTGGGCTCTCTCTTCACGTACAGGATCACCCATAATATTTCTTGCAGTGCTGGCTTGGTGGTCACATATTCTCTCAGTTTCTGTCTGTCCTGGAAGGTCTTTTTCTCTCCTTCCAATCTGAATGACAGTCTTGCTGGATAAAGTATTCTTGGCTGCATGTTCTTCTCATTTAGCACCCTGAATATATCATGCCAGCCATTTCAGGCCTGCCAAGTCTGTTTTTCTGTTTTGTTTAGTTTTTTATTTAATTTAATTTTATTATGTTATGTTAGTCACCATACAATACATCATTAGTTTTTGATGTAGTGATCCATGATTCATTGTTTTCATATAACACCCAGTGCTCCATGCACTATGTGCCCTCCTTAATACCCATCACTGGGCTAACACATCTCCCCACCCTCCTCCCCTCTAAAACCCTCAGTTTGTTTCTTGGAGTCCATAGTCTCTCATGGTTCATCTCTCCCTCCGATTTCCCCCTCTCCATTTTTCCCTTCCTTCTCCTAATGTCCTCCATGCTATTCCTTATGTTCCATAAATGAGTGAAACCATATGATAATTGACTTTTTCTGCTTGACTTATTTCACTTAGCATAATCTCCTCCAGTCCCATCCATGTTGATGTAAAAGTTGGGTATTCATCCTTTCTGATGGCTGAATAATATTCCATTGTATATATGGACCACATCTTCTTTATCCATCCATCTGTTGAAGGGTACCTCAGCTCTTTCCACAGTTTGGCTATTGCAGACATTGCTGCTATGAACATTGGGGTGCGTATGGCCCTTCTTTTCAGCCCTTCTGTGTCTTTGGGGTAAATACCCAGTAGTGCAATTGCTGGGTCATAGGGCAGCTCTATTTTTAAATTTTTGAGGAAACTCCACACTGTTTTCTGAAGTGGCTGTACCAACTTGCATTCCCACCAACAGTGTAAGAGAGTTCCCCTCTCTCCACAACCTCTCCAACATTTGTTGTTTCTTGCCTTGTCCATTTTTGCCATTCTAACTAGTATAAGGTGGTATCTCCGTGTGGTTTTGATTTGAATTTCCCTGATGGCTAGTGATGATGAACATTTGTTCATGTGTCTGTTAGCCATTTGTATGGCTTCTTTTGAGAAGTGTCTGTTCATGTCTTCTGCCCATTTTATGACTTGATTATTTGCTTTTTGGGTGTTGACTTTGGGAAGTTCTTTATAGATCTTGGAAATCAGCACTTTGTTTGTAGTGTCATTTGCAAATATCTTCTCTCATTCTGTGGGTTGAACCTCATATATATGTACAGAACATTCCACCCTAAAACAACAGAATACTCGTTCTTCTCGAGCACACATGGAACTTTCTCCAGAATAGACCACATACTGGTTCACAAATCAGGTCTCAACCGACACCAAAAGATTGAGATCATTCCCTGCATATTCTCAGACCATAATGCTTTAAAATAGGAACTCAATCAGAAGAAAAAATTTGGAAGAAATTCAAACACTTGGAAGCTAAAGACCACTCTGCTCAAGAATGTTTGGGTCAACCAGGAAATCAAAGAAGAACTTAAACAATTCATGGAAACCAATGAGAATGAAAACACATTGGTCCAAAACCTATGGGATACTACAAAGATGGTCCTAAGTGGGAAATACATAGCCATCCAAGCTTCACTCAAAAACATAGAAAAATCCCGAATTCACCAACTAACTTTACACCTTAGAGAATTAGAGAAAAAGCAACAAACGATGCCTAAGCCACACATTAGAAGAGAAATAATTAAGATTAGAGCAGAGATCAATGAATTAAAAACCAGAAACACAGCAGATCAGATTAACAAAACTAGAAGCTGGTTCTTTGAAAGAATTAGTAAGATCAATAAACCACTGGCCAGACTTATCCAAAAGAAAAGAGAAAGGACCCAAATGAGTAAAATTATGAATGAAAGGGGAGAGATCACGACTAACATCAAGGAAATAGAAACAATTATTAGAAATTATTATCAACAACTATATGCCAATAAATTGAGCCCCCTGGAAGAAATGGATGCCTTCCTGGAAACCTATAAATTCCCAAGACTGAAATAGGAAGAAACTGACAACCTGAAGAGGTCAATAACCAGTAACGATATTGAAGCAGTGATCTTCCCAAAAAACAAGAGACCAGGGCCTGATGGATTCCCTGGGGAATTCTACCAAACATTCAAAGAAGAAATAATACCTATTCTACTGAAGCTGTTTCAAAAAATAGAAACAGAAGGAAAGCTTCCAGACTCATTCTATGAGGCCAGCATTACCTTAATCCACAAACCAGGCAAAGACCCCTTCAAAAAGAGAATTTCAGACCAATATCCCTGATGAATATGGATTCCAAAATCCTCAACAAAATCCTAGCTAATAGGATCCAACAATACATTAAAAGGATCATCCACCATGATCAAGTGGGATTTATCCCAGGATGCAAGGGTGGTTCAACATTCTCAAATCAATCAATGTGATAGAACACATTAATAAGAGGAGGGAGAAGAACCATATGGTCCTCTCAATCGATGCAGAAAAAACATTTGAGAAAATACAGCATCGTTTCCTGATTAAACTCTTCAGAGTATAGGGATAGAGGGAACATTCCTCAAGTTCATAAAATCTATCTATGAAAAACCCACAGTGAATATCATCCTCAATGGGGAAAAACTGAAAACCTTTCCCTTAAGATCAGGAACACGTCAAGGATGCCCACTCTCGCCACTATTGTTCAACATAGTACTAGAAGTCCTAGCAACAGCAATCAGACAACAAAAAGAAATAAAAGGTATTCAAATTGGCAAAGAAGAAGTCAAACTCTCTTCACAGATGACATGATATTTTATGTGGAAAACCCAAAAACTCCACCCCCAAATTACTAGAACTCATACAGCAATTGAGTAATGTGGCAGGATACAAAATCAATGCACAGAAATCAGTTGCTTTCTTAAACACTAACAATGCAGCTGTAGAAAGAGAAATAAGAGAAACGTTTCCATTTACAATAGCATCAAAAACCATGATACCTCAGAATAAACCTAACCAAAGAGGTAAAGGATCTATACTCTAGGAACTACAGAACACTCATGAAAGAAATTGAAGAAGACACCAAAAGATGGAAAAACATTCCATACTCATGGATTGGAAGAATACACATTGTTAAAATGTCTATGCTACCCAGAGCAATCTATACCTTCAATGCCATCTGATCAAAATTCCAATGACATTTTTCAAAGTGCTGGAACAAACAATCCTAAAATTTGTTTGGAATCAGAAAAGACCCTGAATCGCCAAGGAAATGTTGAAAAAGAAAAACAAAGCTGGGGGCATCACGCTGCCTGATCTCAAGCTATATTAAAAAGCAGTGATCACAAAAAATAAAATAAAATAAAATAAATAAAAAGCAGTGATCACAAAGACAGCATGGTACTGGCACAAAAACAGACATATAGACCAATGGAATAGAATAGAGAGCCCAGATATGGACCCTCAACTTTATGGTCAAATAATCTTTGACAAAGCAGGAAAAAATATGCAATGGAGAAAAGACAGTCTCTTCAATAAATGGTGCTGGAAAAATTGGACAGCCACATGCAGAAGAATGAAGCTCAACCATTCTCTAACACCATAAAGATAAACTCAAAGTGGATGAAAGACCTCAATGTGAGACAGGAATCCATCAAAATCCTAGAGGAGAACATAGGCAGTAACCTCTTCGACATCGGCCACAGCAACTTCTTTCAAGATACATCTCCAAAGGCTAGTGAAGCAAAAGCAAAAATGAACTTTTGGGACTTCATCAAGATAAAAAGCTTCTGCACAGCAAAGGAAACAGTCAGATCTCTGTTGATAGGTCTGATGTTAATCTGATGTCTCTGTAGGTTAGGAACTTCTTGTCTTGAGCGACTTTCAGGATTTTATCTTTGTGACTGAAATTTGCAAGCTTCACCATTATAAGTCGGAGTGTTGATCTATTTTTATTGATTTTGGGAGATGGTCCTCTCTATCTCTTGGGCATGAATGTCTGTTTCCTTCCCCAGATTAGGGAAATTCTCAGCTATGATTTGCTCAAATATACCTTCTGGTGCTCTCACTGTCTCTTCACCCTCAGACATCCAAATAATTTTGATGTTGGTAAGTTTAATGGCATTACAGATTTCTCGAAGCCTCTCCTCAGGGGCTATTAGTTGTTTTTCTCTCTTTTCCTCAACTCCCTTCATTTCCATCAACCTGTCTTCTAGATCACTTACTTTTCTTCTGCCTCATTTACCCTAGCTGTTACAGCATCCAATTTAGACTGCATCTCAAAGTATTTTTAATTTTGGCCTGATTAGATCTCATTTCTGCACTAAGAGATTCTCCAGTGTCTTTTATGCTTTTTTCAGCACAGCTATTCAATTTATAATTGTTATCCTGAATTCCATCTCTGTCATCTATTTATATCCATATCAATTAGATCTGTGGCAGAGAACATTTCCTCTGGTTCTTTCTTTTATTGTGAATTCCTCCTTCTAGTCATTCTGCCCAGAGAAGAATGGATGAGCAAGTGAGCAGAATAAAAAATGTCAACCACAACCCAAGCACAATACACACAAGCAGATCCAAAGAGTTCAGAAACCAAAACGGAAAAGCAAACAAAAACAAAACAAAACAAAAAGGAGGGGGAGAGAGAATATAACTTCACAGGGTGGACAAAACAGGGTGATCCAGTTGTTCCTTAGGGTGTTTTGGTTTGTGTGTTTGAAGACACTAAATCCCAAAATTGCAGAGAAAGCAAAACATATATATATACAAAAATACAATTGAATAGAGTGAAAGGAGACCAAAAATGAAGATTACATCTATAAAATGTAGATGTAAAAAATGAGAGTTGAAAAGCGACTTAATAACAAAGAGTTGATAATATAAGAAACTAGTTGAAAAGGGGGGAAAAAAGAAATGGAAAATTTTGGACTGAAAGATAAATGAATCATGAGAAAAAACCTCAAGTTCTATATACTATTTTCCCTTAGCGCTGGAGTTTTACATTCTTGTGGAATCTGAAAACTTGTTCACCTGTTTTTCCAGTTGGCCTTCTAGGGGAGAGGTCTGTTGTGCTGCTTCTCAGGTGTCTTTGCCTGGGCAGAGTTGCACCACCCCTTGCCAAGGAGCTGGGCTCAGTGTAAGCTGGTCCTCTGTGTGGCTTTTTTTCCCTGAAGGCTTTCCACGCCTCTTTAGAGGATAAAAATAAAAATGGCTGTGCCCAATCTCCAGCCCCAGAGTCGAAATATCCCAGCCCTTCCTCCTCAGTAAACCCTCTGGGACAAACGGTCTTCACATTTGTGTGTGCCAAACTCCAAAGACTCATGTGGTACATGCCCACAGTGATCCTCCTGAGGGGGAGTCTGAGAGTCCTGCATTATTGCCCTTTGTGGGTCCTGGCACTGAGAACACTCGAGGATCGTGTGAGTACTCAATCCACCCCTCCCCGGGGAATAGCTGAGTGTCACCAGGCACTGTCTTTTATGAGGCCTCTACCCTGAGAGCTGTTGCCTGGTTGTGGGTGCACCATTTCCACCCCTCCCAGGGAATGAAGGACAGTCCCCACTTTCCAGTCCGTTGCAGGGTGCCCAGGCAGAAAGCAGTCACCGATCAGTCCAGCTCACAGTTTATGGCCAACCAAGCTGAGAGCCCCCTCCTGGGCTTGCTGACCATAACTAGTTTCCCTGATCCACTGCTTGGGAACTTTACCAACTTAGGCACCCTTGTTAGTTCTGTGACTCCTGGGATCCTGAGACCACACTGACCCACCTAGAATTCTGCCCTTTCATCCTCTGAGATCCTTTCAGGCAGGGATGTCCCTCACTGGAACAGATTTCTAAGGGTTCTGGTTTTGCCCTCCAGGACTATATCACTTTCTGATAGCCAGCTTATAGAGGCTCCCTCCCCCCTCCTTTTATCTTCCAATACCTCCCCTCAGATTCACTCCTCCTACATTGGAAAAAGTGGTCACTTTTCTACTTGTAAAGTTCCAGATATTCTTTTCTTACATCTCAGGCTGAATTCATGAGTGTTCAGAATGGTTTGATAGTTACCTAGCTAAATTCAAGGGACCAGATGAAACAAGGTCCCCTACTCTTCCACCATCTTACTTCCTCTCAGAGTTTGACTTCTTCTTTGCCAATTTGGATGCCTTTTATTTCTTTTTGTTCTCTGATTGCTGAAGCTATGACTTCCAGTACTATATTGAATAACAGTGGTGAGAGTGGACATCCTGTCATGCTTCTTTTTTTTTTTTTTTTAGGATTTTATTTATTTATTTGACAGAGAGAAAAAGAAAGCACAAGCAGAGGGAGCAGCAGAGGGAGAGGGAGAAGCAGGCTCCCCACTGAGTAGGGAGTCTGATGTGGGGCTCAATCCTAGGACCTTGGGATCATGACCTGAGCTGAAGGTAGATGCTTAACTGACTGAGCCACCCAAGCACCCCCTCACCCCCATCAAGTTTCTGACATTAGGGGGAAAGCTCTCAGTTTTTCCCCTGAGAATGATATTCACTGTGGGTTCTTCATATATGGCTTTTATGATATTGAGGTATGTTCCTTCTCTCCTTACACTGTGGAGAGTTTTTATCAAGAAGGGATGCTGTATTTTGTCAAATACTTTTTCTTTTTTCTTTTTTCTTTTTTTTGCAAATGCTTTTTCAGCATCTATTGAGAGAATCATATGGATCTTGTCCTTTTATTAGTGTAGTTTATCATACTGATTGATTTGCACATATTGAACCACCCTTGTAGCCCAAGAATAAATCCCACTTGGTCATGGTGAATAATCATTTTAATATACTGTGGTATCCTAATAGCTAGTATCTTGGTGAGTGCATCCATGTTCATCAGGGATATTGGTCTGTATTTCTGCTCTTTGGTGGGGTCTTTGGTTTTGGGACCAAGGTAATGCTGGCCTCATAGAACAAATTTGGAAAGTTTCCTTCCATTTCTATTTTTTGAAACAGCTTCAGAAGAATTAATACCTATTAATACCTAAGGACAGGTATTAATTCTTCTTTAAATGTTTGGTAGAATTCCCCTGGAGAGCCATCTGGCCCTGGACTCTTGTTTTTTGGGAGGTTTTTGATTACTGCTTCAATTTCCTTGCTGGTTATGGGTCTGTTCAGGTTTTCTATTTCTTCCTGCATCAGTTGTGGTAGTTTATAAGTTTCTAGGAATGCATCCATTTCTTCCAGATTGTGTAATTTGTTGGCATATAATTGCTCATAATATTCTCTTATAATTGTTTGTATTTCTTCAGTGTTGTGATTTCTCCTCTTTCATTTGTGATTTTATTAATTTGGGTCCTTTCTCTTTTCTTTTTTATAAGTCTGGCTAGGGTTTTATTGATCTTATTAATTCTTTCAATGAACCAGCTTCTAGTTTCGTTGATCTGTTCTACTGTTGTTGTTGTTTTTTCTATATCATTGATTTCCACTCTAATCTTTATTATTTCTCTTTTCCTGCTGGTGTAAGGTTATGTTGTGTATTTGAGACTTTCTTGTTTCTTGAGAAAGGCCTGTATTGCTATATACTTCCCTCTTAGGACCGCCTTTGCTGTGGGTTCTGAACTGTTCTGTTTTCATTTTCATTTGCTTCCATGTATTTTTTTTTTAATTTTATTATGTTATGTTAGTCACCATACAATACATCATTAGTTTTTGATGTGGTGATCCATGATCCATTGTTTTCGTATAACACCCAGTGCTCCATGCACTATGTGCCCTCCTTAATACCTATCACCAGGCTAACCAATCCCCCCTCCCCCCTCCCCTCTAAAACCCTGTTTGTTTCTCAGAGTCCATAGTCTCTCATGGTTCATCTCTCCCTCCAATTCCCCATCCCCCTCATTTTTCCCTTCCTTCTCCTAATGTCATCCATGTTATTCCTTATGTTCCACAAATAAGAGAAACCATATGATAATTGACTTTCTCTGCTTGACTTATTTCACTTAGCATAATCTCCTCCAGTCCCATCCATGTTGATGTAAAAGTTGGGTATTCATCCTTTCTGATGGCTGAGTAATATTCCATTGTATATATGGACCACATCTTCTTTATCCATCCATCTGTTGAAGGGCATCTCGGCTCTTTCCACAGTTGGCTATTGCAGACATTGCTGCTATGAACACTGGGGTGCATATGGCCCTTCTTTTCAGTACATCTGTGTCTTTGGGGTAAATACCCAGTAGTGCAATTGCTGGGTCATAGGGTAGCTCTATTTTTAAATTTTTGAGGAACCTCCACACTGTTTTCTGAAGTGGCTGTACCAACAACTTGCATTCCCACCAACAGTGTAAGAGAGTTCCCCTCTCTCCACAACCTCTCCAACATTTGGTCTTTCTTGCCTTGTCCATTTTTGCCATTCTAACTGGTGTAAGGAAATTTGAATTTCCCTGATGGCTAATGATGATGAACATTTTTTCATGTGTCTGTTAGCCATTTGTATGTCTTCTTCAGAGAAGTGTCTTTTCATATCTTCTGCCCACTTTTTGACTTGATTATTTGTTTTTTGGGTGTTGAGTTTGAGAAGATCTTTATACATCTTGGATACCAGCCCTTTATCTCTAGTGTCATTTGCAAATATCTTCTCCCATTCTGTGGGTTGCCTCTTTGTTTTGTTGACTGTTTCCTTTGCTATGCAGAAGTTTTTATCTTGATGAAGTCCCAAAAGTTCATTTTTGCTTTTGTTTCACTAGCTTTTGGAGACGTATCTTGAAAGAAGTTGCTGTGGGCGATGTCAAAGAGGTTACTGCCTATGTTCTCCTCTAGGATTTTGATGGATTCCTGTCTCACATTGAAGTCTTTCATCCACTTTGAGTTTATCTTTGTGAATGATGAGTTTCATTCTTCTGCATGTGGCTGTCCAATTTTCCCAGCACCATTTATTGAAAAGACTGTCTTTTTTCCACTGTTGGCCTTTTTTCCTTGATCTTGGGAGGGGTCCTCTCTGCCTCTAGGATGCAAATGTTTGTTTCATTCCCCAGATTAGGGAAGTTCTCAGCTACGATTTGCTCAAATACATCTTCTAGTCCTCTCTCTCTCTCCACTCCCTCCAGGATTCCAATTATTCTGACATTGGAACACTTCATGGTGTCACTTATTTCTCTGATTCTAATTTCATGGATTCTGAGTTGGTTTTCCCTGGCCTCCTCTTTTCTCTTTTTATCTATTATATTGTCTTCCAGGTCACTTATTTGTTCTTCTGCCTCAATTACCCTAGCTGTTAGATTATCTAGATTGGATTGGATCTTATTGTTAGCATTTTTAAGTTCTGCCAATTCACCTTTCATTTCTGCCCTTAGAGACTCTATGTTGCCATTAATTGATTTCCCCATTCTAGCCATTGTCTTCACAATTGCTAGCCTGAATTCCACCTCTGACATATTGGTTATATCTGCATCCATTTGTAAATCTGCAGCATAAGTCATAATCTCTGAGCCTTTTCTGTTTTGGGGGCTCCTCCTCCTAGTCATTCTGTTGATGGGTGTTTGAGGGAATGTATAGAGTCCAAATTATTGA
>NW_023270943.1:0-15996 GCF_011800145.1 Mirounga leonina
GTTCTGCACTCAGTCGGGAGTCTGCTTGGAGATTCTCTCCCTCTGCCTCTCCCCACTCCTGGGTTTGCATGCTCTCAAATAAATAAATAAATAAATAAATAAATAAATAAATAAATAATTCTTTAAAAATTAGGATAAAGGATATTTATGAAAAATAACTCACATGTATATCATTCTCTGTGTTGAAAGACTGAGAGTTTTCTCCTTAAAATCCCCAAAAAGTCAAGGATGCCCATGTCCACCACTTCATTTACATATTGTCATGGAAGTTTGGACAGAGAAATTATTCAAGATTAGTTACTAAAAGCTCAAAAATGGAAAGGAAGAAGAAAAAAGTTTATTTATATAGGACATGATCTTCTATGCAAATAATCCTAAGAATTTGAAAAACTCTGTACGAGATTATAATATTTCCTGAAAGGTATGAGCAGAGAAGACCAACACATATGGATCAATGGGATAGTGCTGAGAATCAAGGAATACATACATGTACAGTCAGTTGTTTTCGAACACGAAGACCAAGATCATTCAATGAGCAAAAACAGTGTCTCCAACAAACGGTGTTGAGAAACCGGATATCCACATACGAAGGAGGGAAGTCAGAGCATTCCCTTCCACCTTATAAAAAATGAACTCCACATGGATCCAAGAATGAACTTTAAGAGAGAAAATTCTTAACACTCAGAAGGAAACTAAGAGCACCTAGGGGCAGATCTTCCTTCCCTTGGATTTGGCATTATGGTGTCTCTTGTATGGCACCCGAAGCCCAAGCAACAACAGAGAAAACAGAGACACTGGACTTCAACTTTGCTAAAAACTTTTGTGAATGAAAGGGTAATCTCAAGAGGATGTAAAGAAACCCAAAGAATGGTAGGAAATATTTGCAAATCTCATACGAGTCTTGCATATAGAATGTGTACCAAACTCCTCTAACTTAAGAACCTAAACAACCCCATGGAAAATAATAGACATTTCTCCAAAGAAGATAGTCAGACGACCCAGCGAGCACATGGGGCGATTTTCTTCATGAGGTCGTAGGAAATGCAAGCCAACACCACAGTCACATGCCTTCCCCCACCCAGGAAGAGGGGCTCTAGTGAATAAGCAGAAATAACAAGTGTTGGAGAGGATCTGGGGAAACAGAACCCTCCTCCATTGCTGGGGGAGATGTAATATCGCGGAGCCACTTTGGCAAAGGGTGTGGCACGTTGTCCACACGTTGAGCATACTGTTCTCATTTGGCCGAACTCCACTCATTCTCTAAACAGAAGAACGGAATACATGCCCTCTAACAACAGCCTGCACGTAAGTCTTCGTAGCAGCACTCTGGACAATAACCGAAAGATGAAAACAACCCACAGGTGCATCCACACTTGAAAGGACAAACACAACGTGGTCTGTTCATACCATGGGATTCATTCAGCCACGCCACGAATGAAGTAGTGATACACGCTATCACATGGGTGATCTTCGAAAACATCCTACTCAGTGGAAGAAACCAGACCCCAATACCACATACGGTATGATCCCACGTGTATGAAAAATTCGTCCCAGGTAATGACAGGTGCCAGATCAGTGGTTGCCTGGGAGCAGGGGGATGGGGAATGGCCAGTGACTGCCTGCTCAGAGGGTGCGGGGTTTCTGTCCAGGGCATTAAATGTTCTGGGACTAGATAGGGTGATGGTGCCAGCACGGGAAATGGAGTTGATCACAGTGGTTTGCACACTTTGAAATGTTTAAAAAGATAAATTTAATTTTATCTTTAGCTACAAATATACCAGGAGACAGGAAAAGAAACCAAAGCCAAAAGAGAAGAAAAGGAATGCGTTCGCTGGTGAGGACAGGCCGACTCTGATCCTGGAACTGGCCCTGGTTGGAGCTCATCAGCTGCTCCGGGAGGTGGGGCTGGAGCTGGCTGGAGCTGGTGCTGGATTGGGTCTTGCTCCTACTGGCCCGAGCTCTGCAGGGGGCGCCAGCGCTGGCTCCAGGTCGGAGGTGCCGCTGGAGCTGAGTGTGGAGCCGGCCCAGCTCGGAGTCTTGCCTTGCCTCTAGCACTGCAGTCTGCGATGGAGCCGCAGGTCCAGGGGCTTCCTCCCACTGGGGCGCACGTGGCACCAGCTCCCGAGCTCCTGGCGGAGGACCCGCAGCAGGACATGGAAATGCCTCGAACTCTGCAGCGGGCTTTGGGTCTGTAGCTGCTTCTGCAGCCGCGTTGACTCTGCAGCAGTGACCGGCCCCGGGGCAGAGGCCAGTTCTCTGTCTCGAGATGGTGCCGAAGCAGCAGGAGGAGAGAAGATCACCACCCTGCCACGGGGATCACCCTGTGCTGATCCCCGCAGCCCGTCCCTGTGCCTTGTCAGAGGAAACCTGCCTCCCCCAGCAGCGCTGAGCTGCCTCGAGACCTGGCTCTCGTTCTCGGGCTGCCTCGCACTCTCCCAGTGTTGCCGGATCGGGTGGGAGAACTGGTGTGTAGGTGGCTCTGCTCTCTAATTCACCCCGGAGCCGCTTTTGCCTCCGGAGGGGGACCGCGGGTCGGAGCACGAGGGGCTCTAGTGTGCGGGGCCCTGGCTCAGGCTCTCGAGCTGCTTCCACGGCTGGCTCGAGTCAGCGCCGGGGCACGTTGTGGTGCGTCCGATGGTTGGAGATCTTAGCTGCCCCACGGCTCGTGCAAGGTCTCGTGCTCGAGGTGCTCTAGCTCTGTATCGCCCACTTGCTCACCATGGGTGAGATGCTGACCCACCGGATAGGCTGGGAGCTCCGAGGGCAGGGAGGATGTGTGGGGGTCCCCTCTGCGTTCCAGCGAACAGACACAGGTGTGGGTGATGCCCGCGTGGAAGAAAGCGTGAACAGAAAAGTCTGTGGCCCAGACCTCTCATCTGTAGCAACATCCGCCGCATTACGGTGCTGCTGGGGGAATCCCACCGACTCACTAAACTTTGAAGTGCTACCACATCCCAGGCACTGTTCTGGGGATTGGGGACCCAGCGGTGAGGAAGCACGGTCCCTGCTCGCGTGGGGCTGGCCAGAGCAGAGGTCAAAGGAGGACTTCAGGTCCCCAGCAAGTGTCTCTGCTCAGCTGGGGGCAGCTGCCGGGAGCAGCGGGTCAGGCCCTTGTCCCCGTCTGGCAGCTCAGGACCGACCCGCGTGGGGCGCGTGGTGAAGGGGATGCAGGATCCTTGGTCAGAATCCCCCCGTAGCCATTACCCCCATGTAGCCGTTCCCGTCACCGTCCCGAGTTTTGTCATCCATGAAGTGGGCAGGGGAGGAAAGCCGTTCATGGGTTCAAGAGCCCTATCCAAGTGCGGAACAGGGTCTGGATCATCTCTGGAGGGGGATTCAGCTCCAGCACCCGCCCCAGAGCTCGAGCCACGTCCTCCACCGATACGTGCCGCAACCCCCGAGACTGGCGCAGCTGCAGCTTCGGCTCTCGCGCCAGCTCTGGGATCAGAGCCCGGTTTGGAGATTGAGCAGCTCCAGCACCAGCTAGGGAACTCGCCAGCCAAGGGCCAGCACCTTCACCGTCACACCCTCGCCATCGTGCACGAGGTCAGGAGAGGGGCTGGGGGTGGGAGGGTCCCTGCTGGGCAGGTCACCCCGGGTACCTTGGTCACTCCACTCAGAGCTCCCCCTCCCCACCCCTCCCACAGGTCACAGCCCCAGGGATCCCCAACACTGCTTCCCAAACAAGGCTCAAGGTGGACAAGCAGACCTGGGTTGTTCGAAGTTGAGGCTTGTACCTTCAACACTGTATACGTGTTGACCCAGAAACTCCACTTTATGGATTCTGTTGCAAAGAGAGGTTGATGGACACGGTGTTCCCTTCGACACAGTGGGAGTGAGCTGCCCACGGTAGGTGATGGGTGCACCTGTGGCTTGGGATGGGTGCTGCTCACTGTTCTCCCAGACAGGGGTGCCCGTCACCCTTCTCTCCCGGGGACCTCCGTTTCCTCACGTTCTCGCCAGGGCTGCTGGTCCCCAGACCAGGCACCTGCCAGTCTGAGGGTGACCAGTGCTGCCTCCATAGGGTTTCCTTGGCCAGAGTCCTTCCCCGGGAGCTCCTGCATCTCTGAATGCCCCCATGCCTGTCCCCCTCCCCTTGGACTTGCATGCATTTCGTCTCAGTCCCCGTGGAACCCAGTGACTTGGAGCATGGTTTGGACCAGAGTCATGGGAAACCTTTCTGTGGCCTTGGCTTGTGAGCAATGCTTTGGCCCATTCGGGTGTGTCTTCCAGCTTTCTGCATTTCCCTGGTTTCTCTGTGGGTCACAGGCGGAACCAGCCCTTTCCTGTCTGGGGTCAGGCTGAGGTGTCCCAGCAGGAACAGAGGTCTCCGCCCCGAGATTTCGTCCATATTTACCAAAGGGGGCTCTATGGTTACATCTCATCTGTAATCCATCGGGGATTTCAACATCCAATAAGGGAAATTCTATGTCAAGTCAACCCAGAAAAGAAGGAGTCCCCTTTGAAAATAGGGGGGCAGACACAAAGGCCCATACTGTGTGATTCCACGTACAGGAAACCTCCAGAACAAGTAAAGGAACAGAGAGAGGAAGCAGCTTATGGGTTTCCAGGGAGGCCTTCTGGTTCGGGGACTCCTTTGGGGAAGCAGATATTCCACAGCCATGTTCTGTGGTGTTGTGGCCCAGCGTTGGGAATGTACTTGATCCTCAGGACTTGTTCAACTGAAAACAATGAATTTTATTTAAAATAAATAATAAACAGCTTATGGGACATGGAAGGAGAATAGAACAGTTAATACGAACCAGAGAGAAAGAACATAGGGGGAGGGGATGAAACAATCTGGCGGGGCATCGGGGTCGGGTGATGGTGCTAAGGGTAATGGTACAAGGAGCTCTCCCCATGAGTATGTGGGCTCTGGATGTGGTTCTGGGAGCCCTGCAGGAGCAGGAGGAGGGGCAAGGCCAGATGCAAGAGCAGGGCCAGATGCAAGAGCAGGGCCAGGGGCAGGATCCACGGTAAGAGCTGGGTCAGGGGCAAGTACAGGAGCACAGGCAGGGACAGGGGAAGGGGCAGCGGCCCTGGAAAGCAGGGGAAGGGGCATCGGCCCTGGCAGGGACAGGGGTAGTTACAGGGACACCGGCAGGGGAAGGGGCATTGGCTCTGGCAGGGGCAGGAACAGGGACGCAGGCAGGGGCAGGGGCATCGGCTCTGGCAGGGACCAGAACAGGGACACTGACAGGGGAAGGGGCATCGGCTCTGGCAGTGGCAGGGGCAGGGGCAGGAACAGGGACACAGGCAGGGGAAGGGTCATCGGCTCTGGCAGGCGTAGGAACAGGGACACTGGCAGGGGAAGGGGCATCGGCTCTGGCACAGGGGCAGGGGCAGGGACGCAGGCAGGGGAAGGGGCAACAACTCTGGCAGGGGCAGGGGCAGGAACAGGGACGCAGGCAGGGGAAGGGGCATTGGCTCTGGCAGGGGCAGGAACAGGGACACTGGCAGGGGAAGGGACATTGGCTCTGGCAGGGGCAGGGGCAGGAATAGGGACGCCGGCAGGGGACGGGGCATCGGCTCTGGCAGGGGCAGGACGAGGGACGCAGGCAGGGAAGGGACATTGGCTCTGCCAGGGCCTGGGGCAGGAACAGGGCAGCAGGCAGGGGAACGGGCATCAGCTCTGGCAGTGGCAGGGGAAGGAAGAGGGATACTGGCAGGGGTAGGGGCATCGGCTCTGGCAGGGGCAGGAACTGGGATGCAGGCAGGGGAAGGGGCATTGTCTCTGGCAGGGGCAGGAACAGGGACACTGGCAGCAGAAGGGGCATTGGCTCTGGCCGGGGCAGGGGCCGGAACAGGGATGCAGGCAGGGGAAGGGGCATTGGCTCTGGCAGGGGTAGGAACAGGGACGTAGGCAGGGGAAGGGGCATCGGCTCTGGCAGGGCCCGGAACAGGGACACAGGCAGAGGAAGGGACAGGTGCAGGGGCAAGGGGTGGGTCAGGGGCAGGAATGGGCCCACATGCAGGGGCAGGGAAACGGGTAGGGAAAGGGGAAGGAGCTGGGTCAGAGGCAAGGATAGGAGCACAGGGAGGGGCTGGGGAAGGGACAGTTGCAGGGGCAGAAGCCGAGTCAAGGGCAAGAACAGGAATACAGGCAGGGTCAGGAGAAGGGGCAGGATCCAGGGCAGGAGCTGGGTCCGGGGCAAGAACAGGAATACAGGTAGGGGAAGGGTCAGGTGCAGGGGCAGCAGGTGGGTCAGGGACAGGAACAGGACCACAGGCAGGGGCAGGGGCAGAACCCGGGTCAGGGGCAAGAATAGGAGCACAGGCAGGAGCAAGGGAAGGTTCAGGATCCAGGGCAGGAGCTGGGTGAGGGTCAGGATCCGGATCAGTGGCAAGAAGAGGTGCACAGGTAAGGGAAGGGGCTGGTGCAGGGTCAGGAGCTGGGTCAGGGGCAAGAACAGGTGCACAGGCAGGTGCTGGTGAAGGGGCAGGTGCAGGGGCAGGAGGTCGGTCACGAGAAGGGACATTGGCTCTAGCAGGGGCAGGGGAAGGGGCAGGAGTTGGGGCAGGGGCCGGAACAGGAGCACAAGCCGGGGGAGGGTAGGGGGCAGGTGCAAGCGGAGGGACAGGGTCTGCCGCATTGGCACGTATAGGAACTGGGGCAGTAACTGGGTCAGGGGCAAGAACCGGGGCACTGGCAGGGGTAGGGATGGGTCAGGATCCAGGGCAGGAGCAGGGTCGGGGGCAGGAGCAGGGCCACAGTTCGGGGCAGGCGCAGGGGTGGCGGCTCTGGCAGGCACAGGGCCAGGCTCTCCAGAGGCATGTTGTCCAGCAGGCCCTTCCTGGCCCCCGTCAGGCTCTCCGTGGGCGGGTGCTGGGTCACCTGCCGGCTCCTGGTCTCCTGCTGAAGTCGCAGCCACCACCCCTCCGTCCAGAGCTGCTGATGGAGTTGGAACCGCCTCTAGTTCCTCAGGTGGTGGAGCAGCTGTGAGAGGAGAAAAGCTCACCCCGAGCCTGCTCTCTGTGGAGACAGAACCCAGCCCAGGGCCTCCCAGAGAAGCCGCAGCCAGGAAGGATCCCTCCCCGGGCCGTCTCCCCGACCGCAGTCCACCCACTGGGCGCTCTGAGCCCAGTCGTTGCTCCAGGCCCCACACCCGCCTCTGGGGGCTCGTCCCTGTGGGGCCAGCACCGACCCATCCCCACACACCACAAACACCCAGCCCCAGCCTTCTCACCCTCGGGCTCGGTCTCCGTGGGCTCCGGCTCCTGGACCACTGTCCGGTGACCAACCACCTGGGACAGTGGTCTGGGTGGTGTTGGAGGTCTTGCCCGGCAATCGCCAGCACTTGTTTTTGTGGATGCCTGTGGGGTCAACCCCTCCGTCAGGGAGGAGGGCATGTCCACCAGCCGCCTCGGGAGGTCTTCCGTGGCCTTCTGCAAAGACAGGGACGGGTAGCCGGCGGGAGGCATCACAGCCCTGCCCGGCCATCCTCACTGTCCTACTGCCCAGTCCCCCTGCTGCTCCCAGATCAGACACAGACCTGTGAGTGCACAGCCCTGCACCGGGGATGCAGTGACCCATGCCTGCAGGGCTATAGGGATAAACCCTGGGTAGAAGGGGCAGCGCCCACACACCCCATCCCACACAGCCAGCCTTGACCTTGAACATGACCTGCCCACTGGGAATCTGACCCCTCATCAGCCTGGTCCTGCTCAGGGTGGCCCCACTCCGCATGACCCCTCTTTACACACACACACACGCACACCCACAGACACACACACACGCACATGCACACTCACACACAGACACGCACACACACACACACGGAGGGGGGCCTGGGGCTGCACAGGCAGATCAGAGCGTGTGGGGCTGAGTGGCCGGCTCTGGGCCTCCTGGTGTCACCTTTCAGGCCTTCCGGCCAAACGGCCAGAGGCGGTGGGGAGCCCTGATAGGACATCCCCAGCGGGTGCCAGCGTTTGCAGGGCGGGCTTTCTTCAGCCTGCAGCATCCAGACTTAGGGAGGCAACAAGCCCACATGTTCATGGTTGGATGATCTCCAACGAAATGAGCTGGGCAGGGGGCTGTCTCTGGAATGGGGGTGCCTTGTTACCTGGGTTCCAAATTCTGTTGGACTCGGTTGTCAGGGAAGTGAGGTCACCAGTGCCTGGGGTCCCCTTACCCAACTTCCTCCTCACACAAGACCCCCGCCCCCGAGGGCCCCCTCCCGTGGCTGCTCAATGCTCTCCCTCCTCCCATGCCCCATCCATACAGTGACTCCCTCACAGCCCCCCCACAGCCTTCCCAAGGCCTGGGTGCAGCCGGTGTCCCCGCTGTGAGGACACAGAGCTGGCTTCAGACTGGGCTCCTGTGCGTGCCCAGGGCTGTGACCCTGGACAGACTCCATGCCTATCAGGGCCTCACCATGCTCCCCATCTGCACAGTGGTGTGTTCTGGCTTCTACTCCTAGGGACGCCATCAGGGGTAGGACCTCTACAGACATTCCGGACCTGCTATCACAGGCGGCTGGGGCACACTTGGCAATGCAAGGATGAGCCAGGGGCTGGGCGGGACATGGAGCACAGCTCAGAGGGGCCTGGGTCTGCTCTGGGGTCTGGGCAAAGCCACCCCCTTCTTGCCTGTTCCCAGCCCATGTGAGAAGGTTGCAATGAACGGATTCCGACCTTGTCGTCTGGTGACGCACACTTCCAGGGTCTCCCATTAGGTTTAGGCTCAGGCCCCGGGGCCTCGTCTGCGCCCATGTGCTGGGCAGTCCCCACAGTGGTTCCCGGGCTTTCCCGCATCCTGCTCACACATCCCTGTGGAATCCCCTCCCCTCCGGGGTGGATGGCCTGTGTGAACGCGCTCTTAGGAAGAGAATGGGGCCAAATGCTGGTATGTCATTTCCAAGCTGATGGAGGAAAGTCTGTGAATTCTTCTGGTTCCCACTGTCGTGTGTTCATTCTCTGTCTCCTTCTCTGTTTCTGTCTCTGTCTCTGTGTCTCTCACAGGAGCAGGATCTGTGGACTCCAGGGGTGATGTGAGAAACCTCAGAAGCCTCCCTTGTCTGTGTTTCCCTCTTCTGTCCCGGTGCTCCATTCCTTCCTAAGGCCTTGTCACCCGGACCAGAGCAGTGAATCTGGAACCTCTTCCAAATGGAGTCCCGGAGGCTGCAACAAGGAGGGTCTTGGCCTTGGTCCCCAGACTAGTAGTCAGTGCTCTGCCATGTTCTGCGTACCCAGGTCCTCAGCCCCCCAAGCCCCCAGTCTGTCCCCTGCTCCGAAGGACCTCGAGGGAGTACAAAGCATTTTCCCAGGACTGGGAGCACAGGGGGTCGGGGATGGAGATCCAAGGCCAACAGGCTCTCCCACAAGCCTGTGGGACCCTAGGGACACTGCATCTCTACAGCCCAAGTGACAGAAGATTAAGCTGAGGCCTTTGTGCTGGAGCCCCTCTGGACTTGGGGGTGGGTATCTCTTCCTGCTTCCAAGTGCCCTGGCTGGTGATGGACACCGGAACCCAGACCCTGTCCTCTCCCAGTGCCCTGGCTACCCTTCTGGGCCCCTTGGGGACCCGTGACCCTCAGCCTGGCCTGTCTCCCCTCCCCATGCTATGGATCTGGGTCCTTGCCAGGAGTCCAGATGCCCTGCCCAATGGCCCAGCTGTCTCCAACATCTTCATTCTTTCTCCCTTGTGACCCGCCTCGCTCCCAGGGTGTCCTCCCCTTCTGACCCCCAGCTGGGCAGCCAGAGTGGGGTGTGTGTTTGTGTGTGTGTGTGTGTGTGCAGGTGCGCATGCCTCTATGTGTCTGGGGATGCCCAAGGTCATGTCCCCACATGGGACGGGGTGCGTAGCTATTCCTGAGGATCCTAGGGGCTCTCACCCCCAAAGCGAATCTCATGGGAGGGTTGGGACTGGCCTAGGACTGGAGAGCAGCTCCTTGGTCTCTGCACCCCTCAGTTGTCCTGGGCCAGTCCCTGCCTCTCTTGACCCAGGTTCCCAACTGTCCCTGAGGGTCGGACATGGAAAGGGTTGAATGCGGCCACTCCTCCAGGGGTAGGTGGGGGACAGGTGCACCGGGCAAACAGGCCTCCCCACCGAGAGGGGCAGCCAGGTGTGTCATGGCCAGATGTGCACAGATGACCTGCCCACAGCTCCTGTACCATTACCCAGCCCTGCGGCAGATGTGCATGAGACCCATGGCTCCGCACCTGACCAGTCCCCCACGTTCTCTCACCACCAACAACTGCTCTGTGGCCCTGAAGTCCACTGAGCCCTGCAACCACACCTATCCTGGGCAGCAGGCCTTAGGGTGCAAGGCTAGGTGGGGTGGACATCTGGGGATGCAAAAGTCACTGAATACCCCCCACCCAGCTGGCCTGCAATGCAGATACCCTCTCAGGGTCCAGCTAATTGCAGGGCTGGGCCAGAGGACCTGGAGGCATCCGTGGAGGCCAACTCAGGGCAGGGAGAAGATCAGTCCACCCCTTCCCCTTCTCCTCTCCTCCTTCTGCCTTGTCTTCCTGGCAGGACCCAGGACAGAGGTCCAGCCTGTCCCTGGCTGCAGCCCTGGCTGGAGTCAGAGGTGCAGGATGGAGGCCGGGGAGGAGGGGCCCCCCAGCAGGATGCCCGAGTGTGAAGGTGGTCATTACTGTAATCAGGGACCCCATGGGCATTCAGGGATTTCAGCCCCAGGACCCGGCCCCTGCCCCATCCATCACCCTCCACAAGGCCCCCGGCCCCTGCCCCATCCTTCACCCTCCACAAGGCCCCGCATACTCCCCAGCCCAGTCCCTGTCTGCAGCCAGTCCTCCCTCCAGTCCCAGGAAATCCAGCTGTTCCGGGGGCTGCAAACTCATTACAAGGTGGAGCAGAGCCAGCTCAATAGGGCTTGATTCCGGGTCCTGCAGCCCCACAGTGAGGAGAGGTGAGGCCAGGCAGGAGCGGGGAGAGGGCAGAGTGGACTCTCCCTGGGGGCCATGGCTCCCTGGTCAATGCAGACCCTGTTGTGTGCTGGCCCCTAGGGCACCCAGATTTCAGCTCCCGGGCAGGCTCTGGGAGGGAGACCAGAGTGTGGCTCCTATTAGCTCAGACATGTCCCTCTGTCCTGTATCTACAGCCTGTCTCCCGAGCTGGAGTCCCCCTCCTAGTTGGCCAGCAACACCTTCAGGACCAAGAACAGGCCATCATGAAGCTCAGGGGCCAGTGCGTGGCTGGGAAGGCAGGGGAGGGCTTGCTTTCAGCTCAGGGAGTCTCTGGCTGGGATAGCAGGGGCTCAGGAGGGCTGGCCTTCCAGCTTCTCTGCTGACCAGCCCTGGGACTGGAGCCATGTACCTCCCCTCTCTGGGCCTCACTCTCCTCCTCTGTGCAATGGGGCAATGCTGAATGATTGCTCCCATGGCAGGAACATGTGGGGTGCTGGGCACAGAACCTGGATTGCAGAGTGCAGTGGGGGACGGTGAGCCGTATTGGCAGTGAGCACCCCTCCCCCCACAAGCAATCCAGCCCTTCCATGCAGCCCCCAGGCCCCTGGCTGGGAGCCCAGGAGCTGTGGCCGACCACACTCCAGACACCAGGCCCCTGTGTGTGGCTCTTCCTCAGGAATGGGGATGTGGTGGGGACCCCGTGACACGGGGCCAGCTCCTGTCTCTGACGGAAGGAGAACAAAGACTTTCCCTGGGGTCCCCTATGGCCACGTAAGAAGGGAGGAGGCTGCCCCTAAATGGCACATTGAAATTCTGCTTCTGTTAGAACCTGAGCGTTGGGGTTTGGTTCTTTCACTTGCTGGGCTGACGAGACACACACGCTCTCCATGACTCCTCCTCAGATGAAGAGCTCTTGCAGGTTCCGGGCGTCCTGGACCTGGGGAGGGGAGAGGGGCCAGTCCCCTCCCTGGCTCCTGAAGGAGACCTGTCCTCCCAAAGACAGGATGGTTTCGGGTCGTCATCCTGGGCCAGGGCTGGAGACAGCCCCTCACTGCTCCTGACTCTGGGGCTCAGTGGGCCTTTCTCAGGCACAGCAACGCCCACTGAAAGTGGGGGCTTCAGAAAGAACACACTCCTGGACCCGGTCCTGCTCCAGGACGGTGGCTGCCTTCCCCAGCTCCGGAGGAAGAGGGACATCCTCTGCTTCTTTGGGCGGTGGTCCTCTGACCCACGAACAAGCACTGACAAGTTTCTAGTCTGCCTCTGGAAGTGCACCAGCCAGTCACTGTCCACACACGAAGACGGACAACTTGCTAAGGAAGCGCGGGAGGTGATCCTGTGCAAATGGTCTGCGGGCCGGTGGGGCTGGCTGCTTCCGGGCACCCTTTCTCTGGATAGGAATCCTCCTGGAGTCTCGTCTCCGCTCTCGTAGCTCCCTTCCTGCTGGTTTCAGGACCAAGGGAGAGACTGTGGTGTGGCTTGGAAGGCTCCACCCCAGCCTCCTTCCTTCCGCACACATCACTGCTCCCCCGGAAGCAGGGGCTGTTGCTCCCACATGCCCTGCACAAGGCTGGTTTAAGGCACTCATTCCCTCCAAGGCCCAGCCACTCTGGCTCCATCACATACATCGTGGCCACAGCTGCCTGGCTGGGTGAGGAGTCCAGGAGAGCTCTCCTTTCCCAGGATCAGGGTTCATATTCCTGGCCAGAGAAAGAAGCCCCATCTGTCCTCTGCTAGAGAAGGTGAATTCCTGGGCCGGGTGGCCCTCAGGTGCTTGAGGACATGGGGGTCCCCTGCAGGTCCCCTGGAGAGAAGAGTGACGGGCACCCCTGTCTGGGAGAACAGTGAGCAGCACCCATCCCAGGCCACACGTGCACCCATCACCTGGCAGTGCTTGGCCTCAGACTCACCCCCGGAAACTCTGGCCCGGTTTTTCACAGATGTGTTTTCAGGAGTGTTCAGCACAGCAGTGGTGGAGAGAGCAGGGAATGGAACAGCAGTAATGCCCAAGGAGGTGGATGGTGGCTCAATCCGTTAAGCCGCTGACTCTTGATTTTGGCTCAGGATGTGATCTCATGGTGTGGGATGGAGCCCCATGTAGGGTCTGTGTTCAGGGCAGCGTGGGCTCACGATTCTCTTTTCCACCTCCTGCCTCTCCTACCACTCCCGTGCCACACTCTCTCTCTCTCTAAAATAAGTTAATAAAATCTTTATAAAAATGGAATCCTACAGAATATACTTTTAAAAAGTTGTAAAACATCTGTCATATGATCTCACTAATGTGAGGAATTCTTAATCTCAGGAAAGCAACTGAGGGTTGCTGGAGTGGTGGGGGGTGGGAGGGATGGGGCGGCTGCATGATGGACACTGGGGAGGGTATGTGCTATGGCGAGCACTGTGACTTGTGTAAGACTGTTGAATCACAGACCTGTACCTCTGAAGGAAATAATACATTATATGTTAAGAAAAAAGAAGATAGTAGGCAGGGAAAAATGATGTAATGTATGGTGATTAACATAATAAAAAAAGGGAAAAAAGTTGTAAAAAATCATAACATTGATTTTGCCATTTTAACATTTTCAGGATAAAGTCCGGCAGTGTTAAGTATATTTATACTGCTGTGATACATATCTTGAGAACATTTCATTTGCAAATCTGAAATTCTGTACCCATTATTTGTTTTTCATGTAGAAAGCATATTTATTTATTTACTTATTTAATTATGCTCAATTAGCCAACATATAGTACATCTTTATTTTTTGATGTATTGTTAAATGACTCATTATTTGCTTATAACACCCAGTGCTCGTCACAACATGTGACCTTCTTAATACCTATCACCCAGATACCCCATCCCCCCACCCTCCTCCCTTCTGTAACCCTCAGTTAGGTTCTCGGAGTCCAGAGTCTCTCATGGTTTGTCTCCCTCTCTGATTTCTTCCCATTCAGATTTCCTTCCCTTCCACTACGGTCCTCCATGCTATTCCTTATGTTCCACATATGAGTGAAACCATATGGTAACTGTCTTTCTCTGCTTGACTTATTTCACTTAGCATAATCCCCTCCAGTTCCATCCACGTCAGTGCAAATTGTAGGTATTTATCCTTTCTGATGGCTGAGTAATCCCTTGTATATATGGACCACATCTTTATCCATTCATCTGTTGAAGGGCATCTGAGCTCCTTCCCCAGTTTGGCTATTGCAGACATTGTTGCTATGAACATTGGGGTTCAGGTGTCCCTTTTCACTACGTCTGTGTCTTTGGGGTAAATACCCGGTAGTGCAATAGTCAGGTAGTAGGGTAGTTCTATTTTTAACATCCTGAGGAACCTCCATACTGTTTTCCAGAGTGGCTGTACCAGCTTGCATTCCCACCAACAGTGTAAAGAGGGTTCCCCTTTCTCCACATCCTCAGAACATCTGTCATTTCCTGACTTGTTCATTTTAGCCATTCTGACCGGTGTGAGGTGGTATCTCATTGTGGTTTTGATTTGAATTTCCATGATGGCTAGTGATGTTAAATGTTAGTCATTTTTATGTCTTTTTTGGAGAAATGTCTGTTCATGTCTTCTGCCCATTTCTTGATTGGATTATTAGTATTAGTATTATTACTATTTTGGGTGTTGAGTGTGAGAAATTCTGTATAGATCCTGGATACCAGCCCTTTATCTGTAATATCATTTGCAAATATCTTCTCCCATTCCATGGGTTGCCTCTTAGTTTTGTTGACTGTTTCCTTTGCTGTGCAGAAGCTTTTTATCTTGATGAAGTCCCAAAAGTTCATTTTTGCTTTTGTTTCCCTTGCCTTCAGAGACGTGTCTTGAAAGAAGTTGCTGTGGCTGATGTTGAAGAGGTTACTGCCTCTGTTCTCCCCTAGGATTTTGATGGACTGCTGTCTCACCTTGCGGTTTTTCACTCATTTTGAGTTTATCTTTGTGTATGATGTTAGAGGATGGTCGAGTTTCAATCTTCTGCATGTGGCTATCCAATTTTCCTAGCACCATTTATAGGAGAGACTGTCTTTTTTCCATTGTATATTCATTCCTGATCTGTCAAATATTGGTTGACCATAGAGTTGAGGGTCCATTTCTGGGGTTTCTATTCTGTTCCATTGATCTATGTGTTTTTGAGCCAATACCATCCTGTCACAGATTTGTAATATAGATTGAAGTCAGGCATTGTGATGCCCCCAGGTTTAGTTTTCTTTTTTTCTTTTTTTTTTAAGATTTTATTTATTTATTTGAGAGAGAGAATGAGATAGAGCATGAAAAGGTCAGAGGGAGAAGCAGACTCCCCGCCGAGCAGGGAGCCCGATGTGGGACTCGATCCCGGGACTCCAGGATCATGACCTGAGCCGAAGGCAGTCGCTCAACCGACTGAGCCACCCAGGCGCCCCCCAGGTTTAGTTTTCTTTTGCAACATTTCCCTGACTATGTATCCTTGGCTGCATGTTTTCATTTAGTACCGTGAATATGTCTTTTCAGCCCTTTCTGGCTTGCCAGGTCCCTATGGACAGGTGTGACGTCAATCTGATGTTCCTCTCTCCGTATGTAAGAAATCTCTTCCCCCTGGCTGCTTTCTGGATTGCTTCCTTGGTTCTAAGATTTACAAGTTTTCCATGTTTAAATCTAATAGTGTATTTATAGATGACTTTGAATTTTCTATGTACACCATCATATTATCTGTGAATAGTCACAATGAGCTCCTCAATTCTTATTCCTTTTTGTTTCTCTTGGCTTATAACACTTCGGAGATTCTCCAATGCAATGTTGACTAGAGTAGCATTGTTTGAAGATTTTAATATACCTTTCTCAATATCTGATAGAAAAAGCAGACAAAACACTGGTAACAAATGGGACCTCATTAACATATATGGAACATTACATAGTAAGTGCAGAATACATTATTTTCCAGTGGTCCTAGAATATTTATCCAAATAGATGATACGTTGGGCCATGAATCAAGTCTACACATTTTTTTTAATTCTTATGTTAATCCCCATACATTACATCATTAGTTTTAGATGAAGTGTTCCATGATTCATTGTTTGTGCATAACACAGAGTGCTCCATGCAGAATGTGCCCTCCTCAATACCCACCACCAGGCTAACCCATCCTCCC
>NW_023270944.1:0-13489 GCF_011800145.1 Mirounga leonina
GAGTGCCTGCTGACCCTTTCCCACACGCTCATCTTCTTCTTCTTCTTCTTCTTCTTCTTCTTTTTTTTCTAAAAGATTTTATTTATTTGACTCAGCACGAGAGAGGGAGCACAAGCAGGGGGAGTAGCAGAGGGAGAGGGAGTAGCAGGCCCCCCACCGAGCAAGAGCCTGATGTGGCTGGATCCCAGGACCCTGAGATCGTGACCGGAGCCGAAGGCAGACGCTTAACAACTGAGCCACCCAGGTGCCCCCACATGCTCATCTAATTAAAGATAGTATTTCAATATAATTTAATCCTTTCCCTGATAACTTACTGTCATTTCTGTGCACTTGTCTTTTTGAAATGGCCTGTAGCTGGAATGATCACAGGGCTGATGGATTTTTAACATCTCTGTCTTGGTACTAGCTTACGTCTGTACTACCTCCTGTCCCTGCTGCTGAGACATCTGTGTTTTCTATCACTTCATCTCAACCTTCCCTACAAGCTGCCGGCATCCAGGGCAGGAGGGGCACCTTCGCTAAAACAACCAATTTGTAAGCTGGTCAGCAACCTGTGATTTCTGTGATTTCGAAAGATGAATGGGGCCAGTGAGAATCTTTCCTGGGGATTTGAGCTAAGACAAAAAGGAAGGTATTACCAGTTAGGGGTAGGGACTTCAGCTGAGAGGTTTTGCAGTGAAGCACTGGAGTTGGCTGCACTCTTTCTTGAGGCTGATGGTTAAATGTTCAGGAATTGAGCGAGTTAGTTGTCCAACACAGCCATTTGAAAACATTAAGTTGCCTAAAATTACAATTAAGCAAATTATGTTAAAAACAAAGGTACTTGGGGCGCCTGGGTGGCTCAGTCCTTAAGCGTCTGCCTTCGGCTTAGGTCATGATCCCAGGGTCCTGGGATCGAGCCCCACATTGGGCTTCCTGCTTCGGGGGGAGCCTGCTTCTCCCTCTCCCACTCCCCCTGCTTGCGTTCCCTCTCTCACTGTGTCTTTCTCTGTCAAATAAAACAAACAAACAAACAAAAAACAAAACAAAGGTACTTAATACTCAAGGTTAGTGATTTCCTTATTATTTTCAGCTCTATTGAGGTACAACTGACAAAATTGTAATATACTTAAAGTATACAGTATGCTAATTTGATATACATAACACCTTCGTATGTGTTACCAACCTTAATAGAACACTCCGGAATTTTATGGTATTTCTTATTTTGATGAGAACACTTAAGTTAGCATATTTTGGTTATGCAATGTAGTATTATCAACTGTAGTCATCATGTTATACATTAGATCCTCAGACGTAATTCATGTTAGCCTTTTACCAACCTCTCCCCTTCCCCCCACCCTAGCCCCTGGCAACCACCAGTCTGCTCTGCTTCTGTGAGTTTGATCTTTCCTTTCCTTTCCTTTTTTCTTTTCTTTCTTTAAGATTCCATGCCCTTTCCTAATTATTCTTGTACATTTTTACTACTCTCTATTCTCTTGGGTCTCTTTACATCTGTTCTGAGTGGCAGAAATGCTGCATAATAGGTTATCTCCCCAGCCCTGTTTTCCCTGTCAGTCATGGCTGTGGTGGGAGTTGTTAGCATTTACAAAACACACCACCAGTTGTGAGGTGGGGAGGGAGAGTTAAGGTTGGAAAGGCTGTTCTAAACCATGTACAAACTAAAATTCTGGGAGAAGAAACCATGAGTGAGCAGAAGCAATCGACACATGCTGTAGGGCCAAGGGGGCTTCCTAGAAGACCACCAGAGACAAGGGCCACAAACTCCTCTTTCCAAGGTCCAGAATCATTCTGGAATCATCCTACAGCTCCAGCCTCCAGGAGATGCAGCCCTGTTTTATTCCCTGTTCTTGGAATTATGTGAAATTGTGAATTCCTCTGTGTCATTGACCTTAATAGAACCCTCTGGAATTTTACGGTATTTTATTTATTTATGTTTCTGTGGCTTTACTCATGAAGAGGGAATGGTCTGTTGAAAGTTTGGGTTCAGATTTTCTGGGATGGAGATGGAAGTAAAGAAGGTCAACAAGGGCAGGAGCAGTGTGATATGTGGGAACTTCCAGAGAGGCATTCGTACCTTGTAGTTTATGGTCCACATCCCTCCCCCAAGTAGATTCTATAGTAGAATAAGATTGAAATCTCCACTAAGGGATGCCTAAATATATACGTTTTATTCTGTGGCATTTTTCATGTATAAGCATAGCACAGACTATTACAGTTGCTTGTGCATAGAGTAGCTTGTTCCTGTATAAATGCCCTAAGCCCCAAAAGCTAGAGTCCTGGGGCACAGGTAGCATCTCTCTCTTCTCCTGCAGCTCCAGCCTATGCTTTTAGGAACTGCTGAGGTACACACTCGTATCTGGAGCTCACCGCCTCAGCCTCCTCAGCTGCCTCTGATCAGCTGCTCGCTCTCTGCTCATCTCTCCAGTTTTGTTTTCTCTTTACTCTGATTGCTTCTCCCACGCGTCTCTGCTTTCCAAAGAAAAAATTGACCTTGGAGGGATCCTGTCAGCCAATTGCAGTGTTCCTTCACTTCCCCTGGTGGATTGTCCTATCTCCCAGGAGGTCAGGTGGAAACCTACGGTGGCATTCTTCTATTTTCTTTGATGTTTGTCCTTGCTTAGATACTCCGGAGCTGCTCTGTACCCCCAGAACATGCGTGTATATGTCTTTTCTATTTCTGGATTTGGAAATATACCAGAAGCCTGGTCTCTAGTTAATATTTTATTTGATATCCTTGTTTTAGAGGTTCAAACTGGACTGCCCATACTAAACAAACCCTGTCTTTGAAAAAGTCATCTTAAAAAAAATAGTGATTGGAAATGGATCTGTGAAAGGCCAGTAGATAATCTCTTAGGATTATTTCTTGCTAATTGAAAGAATAAAAAATTGCCTATTTATGGAATATTAGTCTGTTGTTAAAGTGATGAAAGCCAGATGAGAAGTTCATCAGTATTAAGGAACTTCTTCTTATAAGTAAACAATATAGAAATATTGTGTCATTCCCTGGGGTGCCTGGGTGGCTCAGTCGGTTAAGTGTCTGACTCAGTTTTGGCTCAGGTCATGATCTCAGGGTTGTGAGATCGAGCTCCACATCTGGCTCCATGGAGTGCGGAGTCTGCTTGAGATTCTTTCCCTCTCCCTCTGCCCCTCCCCCTGCTCTCATGTGCTCTCTCTCCTCTCAAATAAATAAATAAAATCTTAAAAAAGAAATATTTTATCATTCCCTCCCAAAATACTAAATGGATATAGGTATAATTTGCCTTATTACCTGCAGTTGGCAAACTTTTCACCTCCTGAGATACTAATGTTTCTCCCTCAGTGGCCCTGGTGGTATTAGAGAAGCATCTACGGGAATGATATTAAAAGCTCACAGCCCTTCTGTGGTCATTTTCTAACTTTGAGGGCCTGATGATTAGAAGAGAGGATATGGTCAGAGTTTCTTCTTTGTGCTAACATGGAGCCCCTCTTTTTAAGCAATGGTGTAGCCTCACTGAGCTGTTCATTAGTTTACTGCTCATAACCTAAGTGAAAGCACAGTTGTGCAAGAGTGTGGTCCTCATGTACCACTTGGCCAGGTCTCTTTCCTGTACACAGTTTTCACCTTAAGTTGCTGTCAGAATCTCTTCACTGGGGGGAACAAGAGTACCTCCATTTTTGTTGTCTTTGTTGTTCATTCGTTTTTAAAAACAACATAACTAAATAGAAACACAGCACTCGGTGCCTGTGATTTTACTTTACACAACACATTTTAGGACCCGTTATCTTTATTATGTTCACAGAGGTAAAATCACAACCTCCAACCCATCTTCTGCCAAATCTAAACAGCTTTTTAGTAAAGCTTGATGGAATTTTACATAAAGCTGTGGCAAAGCACAGTCAAGTTGTATGACTTTAAAATGTGGGCTTGGAGTCGATCTGTGGTGGGATCTCAGTTCTACCACTTATCATCTGTTACCTTGGACAAATTACTTAGAGGCCTCAGATTCTTCATCTAAAAAGTGAGTGTAATACTGCGTATCTCATAGGGTTGAAGAATACATTGTGTTAGCTGCAACTGGGTAGGGTGTTTTCCGCAACTGTTTTAAAATGCCCCCCAAATCATTATTTTATTCATGACACTTGTTTGTAACAGGTTTAGAATATTTACTATTTTAGATCACTGATCTAATTACATTCCTCATCATCATGAAGCTGTGAATTCAACCACAGAGATAAGTGTGAGTTATCCTAGAGAATTGGGACCAGACATGAATATGGCTGTTCTTATTGAAGTGCCAAAATTCAGAAATATGCCTGGTCTGCCTTAAAGAAAAATATCTTGGTGAGCTGAAAAGTTTGCAACTTTTGGTAATAATGCAGTGCATACCTAGGTATGTGTTATGGATTGAATTGTGTGCCCCCAAAAGGTATCTCGAATCCTACCTCCAGTACTGCAGTTTGGAAACAGGGTCATTGCAGACATAATTAGCTAAGATGAAGTCCCCCTGAGTAGGGTGGGTTCTTGAGAGAAGAGATACGGGTTCAGGAGAGGAGGATGCTGTGTGACCACATAACTACGGAGGCAGAACTTGAAGGGCTGCGGCTGACATCCAGGGGCACTAAGGACTGATAGCTACCCCCAGAAGCTAGAAGAGGCCCAGACTCAGCCCAGAGTCTCAGGGAGAGTGTGGCCCTGGGGACACCTTGATTGTGGACTTCTAGCTTCCAGCACTGTGAGAGAACAGATTTTTATTGTTTTGAGCCACCTGATTTGTGGTACTTTGTTACAGTGCTTTAGGAAACTACTATATTTTTTATAATGGTAAATATATCCACGTTATTTAAGAAACATGTCAGTGTATTAAAATGATCACCTTCTGTAGAACATATTAAATTGTGGATTAATATGCTATGGGTAGTTAAATATTTTTTCTCTCAGCAATTAATATGCTAGATAACATAAGCTAATTACTATATAAATTCCCTAAGGCTAAAGGACTATGGCATTACAGAGTAGGTGGTAAGTCTCTTTCTTACAGCGGTTTCCTTGCTCATTTTCCCGTGTGCCTTCATGTGCACCATTTAGATGTAGGGGGCTGAGGGACCTTCCTTTATGTTTTCCAGATAATTTGGGAAACTTCTTAAGCTGAAGAAAAAATGCTACACAGTAGGTAAATGTTTACTGAGGACGAATGAAGTTGTACCACAATCAAATGTAAGAGCATATTAATGTTTTCATTCAGTGGAAATTTACTGAGCATTTGCTAAGTCCCTGACAGTGTTCTAGGCATTGGGGATATGGCCATAAACAAAGCAAGCAAAAAGATCTCTTACGGAGTTAGCGTTCCAGTTGCGAGAGGTAGATACTAAACAAGAAAATATAAGCTAATGCCATAATAATAATAATAATAATAATAGTATCAAAGAAGACATCAGTAGCTCTTATTATGTGCCAGGCATTGCTTTTAAGTGTTCTCTTTCGTATTTATTTAGTCTCACAATGACCCTCTGAAGTCTTTTTGTCTGTCTTTTACATATGAGAAGACCTAGGCACAGAGAAACTAAGTAACTTGCCCGAGGTCACACAGTTTAGGGTAGTATTGAGCTGGACCCTGAATCTAGGCCCCGTGACTGCAGAGTCTCTGTTCATAAGTGATATATTCTACCCCTCTAAAAAGCATAGATCAGGATGAGGAGATAGAGAGTGTGTTGTTTAGATTGGGTGGTCAGGGAAGGCCTTCCTGAGGAGGGGACATGGAAGGCGCACGTTGAATGACTAGAATGACTGCCAAGTGAAATTTTTGAAAGGAAGCTTGCAGAGGGAATTATCAAGTACGGAGGCCTTAATGTAAGAGCTGGGCGGGTCATAGGACGGTGAAGACCAGTGTGTCTGATTCCTGGTAAATGAGGGGTAGAACCTAGGAATGAGGTCGAAGAAGTCGGCAGAGGCCAGCGGGGGTCTGTCAGCCTAGGAAGGGGTTGGATATTCTTAGTTATATTTATATTTTAGTGTCACCAGAAAGTTTAGAGTTGGAAAGTTAATGTGAGGTGTATGTTTCAAAAAGTCATTGTTTTTGATTGGGGAGGGGCAGGAGTGGGGGAAGGGAAGAAGGAGGAGGTCAGCTTGGACTAGCATGAGAGGAGGGGCACTGAGTGAAGTGGATGGACTTGGGAGGGGTCTTGAAGGAGGAGCTAACAGGACTGGGCTAATGGGTTGCAAAGTGGGGGAAGGTAAGGACTTAAGGGTAACTTCTAGTTTTTTTGCTTTGAGCACCTGTGTGTGTGGTGGTGCCACTTCGAGGAATGGGAAAGATGGGGGATTAGGGCTGGTGAAGAAGTTTTTTTGTAGAAGAGGTATATCCACCGACTAGATTATTGTCCTAACTTTTTACCCTCCTTGCTTTATTATATATTAACCTATCCCTGTAGCCATCCATCAGGTTTTTTTTTTTTATGCATTTCAGTATTTTTTATGCATTTCATCAGTATTTTTTATGCATTTCAAAGTAACTTGCAGTCATCAGTACATTTCCCCAAGGAAGGTTTTTCAAATATCCAGTTTTCTCGTATTACCGATGAGAAAACTGAGGTGATATGCTCAGGGTCATGTAGCTAATCATTTTTTGGATCCAGGATTAGCATGCAGGTTATCATTAGCCTAGGATTCTAATTTGATTACATTTTAACATATAAATAAGAATAAAAGTGAATTTTGGACACCCGACAAGTTTGGCTGCCAACTGGTGTATGTGCTAAAAACCTCTTGGACCCAAATTTCAAAGACAAAATGCAAAGGATGTGGTAATACTGTTGCATTTGATGGGATTACAAAGTTAGCTTATCACTTAGGACTTGTTGGAAAGTACAGTATAATGTAGAATTGAGAACATGTTCAGATATTTGGTCCAGGAATGTAGCTTGGGATTCTTCCAAGCATTAATCCTCTTGTTGGCAAAGCCTTTGCATTTAATTAGCAAATGTTCCTTGCATGCCTACTATGCACTAAGCCCCACGCCAGGCCAAGATACAACAGGGAATGATTCATTTCTTTTCAAGGAATTTAGCCTTTGAGTTTTGTTCCAGTTTCCTCAAATCTCTCTCCATCTTTTGCTATATGTTTGTTTAAAGATGTAATAAAAGCTGTAGTTCAAAAAGGTCAGGAAGTTTATTTAATTTCAGTAAAATTTCAGCCTCTGTGGCAAAGCCTTTATATGCATATAGACAGAGGCTACAGATTTTTCATTTGCCTTGTGTGAGCACCTCATTTTCTAAGGAGTGAAAAGTACACCGTTTTAGTTTCTGTCTGATGGAATTAACTAGCTGGGTTGTCAGTGAAGTCAATAATGGCTTGAGTTGGCATAGGAATATGAGACATGTTTATCTTTAAACATCAGACTTCAGTATCTTAGATTGATGTCATTTTTGTGCTTTCTTGTAGAATAAACATTTTCACTCTTTATTGACTTCTGATAGTTTGGGTTTTAAGGAAATTAACCCAATAGAGCGTTGTGTTCTTTCCTTGCTGTGGTTGCTCTCTGTTCTAACATTTAATATCCTCCAGCAACTCTCTCCACTCTTATCTTTCCAAACTCATTTCTCATTATTTCCCAGTGTGTATACTCTGTTATAGCCAAACCAAAGCATTTGCCATACTTCTTCAAAACCTCATCCTAAACTTACTTCCTTCAGAGATTTTTCTAGGATTAATCTATTACAAATTTTATTTCTATGCTTTGCAACTCCGGGATACTTAAATAGTTCTGTATTTTGCCATAATACGTTATTAATTGTATAGCTTTTTAGTCAGCAACTTAGACTCCACCCAGCAGACTGTGGTGATAAAATTGGTCTATTATCAATGCTGAAAAAATGTTCAATTTTGCATTAATCAATAAATCACTTTCTAGGGTGAAAGGCAACTCTCTACCTTTGACTAAGAAGAGCTCCACCTTGATGGAAGGGCTCAAGAAGAACATACAGTTTACTCTCCCAGAAGTAGAATTCAGTTCCTTGTGGGTAAGAATTAGAAAAGTATAGAGGGGAGGGGCGCCTGGGTGGCTCAGTCAGTTAGGCGTCTGCCTTTAGCTCGGTCATGATTCCAGGGTCCAGGGATCACGTTCTGCTTCGGGCTCCCTGCTCAGCAGGGAGTCTGCTTCTCCCTCTGCCTGCCACTCTGCTTGTGCTCGCTCTCGCTCTCACTCTCTCTCTCTCAAATAAATTAAAAAAAAAAAGTATAGAGGGGAGTGGAAACCAAAATCGATGCCCATTTGAACTTACTTGGGATATATGTTTCAGTAGGAGTTGACTTTTTAAAACCTGTTCTTAAAAACATAACACAAACACAAAATGACTTTACCTACTTGAATTAAACAAGTTAGATGTCTTTTTTTTTTTTTTAACTTAAGTTTTGGAAACCAAGTCCAGTAAAGGAGGGAGATGTGATATTATTTATGTAGTTCCCATAAACTGAGTATGTACCTGGTTTTATAAAGAGTAAAATTATCATATTATGAATTTTTTTCTTTGACATCTGATTTATCCCCATGAACTCTCCCAGAAGTTTTTACACTTAACACAGGAAAGTTTGGTCATAATTGGTACCAGTTTGGTCAAAATCAAATAGGATGTCTGGGATAAGACTTAAACATTAGTGCCGTCCACTGGGGAGAGACAGAGCTTGGGGCTGGCTAAGATTTTAAGTGGAATTAGTATTTGGTGCCCCCCCCACCCCACACACGGTTTTCTCTTATCTCACCCTCACTTTTACTTCCTGGTGTTGTTTTCCTGTGTGTGTACACTGTCTCCTGACTGTCTAGTTGCAGTGCCCCCCTCCCTGGTTGGCACCCTCCACCACTTGGCATTTTCCCATTATATAATAGGTAGGTGTCAGGAGAGTTCTCCGATTCACCTGTCCTAAGTGAACACTAAACTGATGGGAGAAATTATCACTGCCAAACCTACTCAGGGACATTTTCCCCTTCGTGTCCAATAGGACTTGACATTTCAAGCAGTGCTGTAAGAACTTTTCCTCAAGTTGCCCCGTTAGACTCCTCCTGCCTAATTTATCTGACTCTGGAAAGTGTGAGGAAGGTCCCTGTGGCAGCTAGCCCCCCTTTCTCGACATCCTGTTTTTTCAGGCGCTTGCACTTCTCTTGACTGAGGGTCATCTTTCCCCATCTGTTGTCTCACCAGATTGCTTTCTGTAACAGTGTTTTGCTGTTCAAAACAAACTGAGGGAGTGCCCTGTATTTTGAGATTATTTTGTAAGGACTGAAATATAAGTCAGCTTCATCTTCTCTGAGTGACAGTCCTGTGTGTGGGGTTGACAAACCTAAAAATCTAAAGAGATTACAAAGAAGTCTAGAGTGTGGGTTTTGGTTGTTCATCCTACTTTGAACTCCAGCCCTGCCACAATTCTGTATTCAAAAGTTTCGTAAAGAATTCGGACAAAACAATGGTTACGAGTGATGTACCACCCAGAAGCAATCATACACATTACTTTTTCTTTCAGTATTTTATGTTGGCTGTGACATTCCTAGACATGACATAACTTGGTAAGAAAAGAGGAACATTTCTGGGGATCTTGATAACTGTTACCTAATACTTTCTCATCATGCCATGTTGTCTTCCTATCTCTGGAGTTTTATTTTCTTTTTTAGACAAACGTCGATCTTTTAGCCAAAAAGAGAATCTTTCTTCTTTGGGTTCTAAAAGTCTTCCACTATTTTGGATTATTTACTAAATTATTAACAGTGCAGGAAAACTACAGCCCTTCCCTCACAGCAGTCCCTGGCATGTTGATAAATGATCATTATATTCCAGGTTGTTAGCCCTGCCTTGGTAGCTAAATGGCCCCATGAGGATGCTGAGTAGCTCTTGGAGATTGGTTGTATTCTGTCTTCTACCCAAACGTTTGCCCTGGGTAATTGCTTTGATCAACACAAGATACGTCCTTATGTTCTATATATAAACATCTTCTCTCATTTGGATCTCTGGCACCTAACTCCTGACTTCCCAATTTCTGCCCTCCTTTGGATAGCCAGATGGACTTCATGTAAAGCAGAAGTAATCTTGGGGATACAACCAAAGTTGTTCATCTTTCCATTTTAAGCAACTGAATCAGTCTTAAGTTTTGAGTCTGCAAGTCAGTTAAAAACCAAAACCAAACTGGGGGTAAGCTACCAATAAATTGCCAAAATGTCTAAAAACATGAGCTTGACAAATATAAAAACCCTAATATATAACCTGTTCTCAGAAAATGAATCTTCTCTTTGTTGAGTGGCAGTGTTTCAGTATTAAAGCTGAGCTGTTTGGACACGTTGACCTTAATCTAGTGGAAAGCAGTAGGCTTTTAAATCGACAGATACACAGCCTCCATTTTAGTAACTACAAAAGGCCTTCTTTTTAAATTCTTGTTTCTAAACCTTATATTTTCATTAATGACTTCTGATAGTATAATTAGGCATCTCTGTTGTATCTTTTGTCAGGAGGCTAATTTGTAAATAAAGGCTGATTTTCATGTGTGTTCTGGTACATTTGTGAATTATTGCCTCAGATACTTCCCATATCTAACCTCAAGTAGTATTTGAAAGTGTCTTTTTAATTCACGGTGCTTCTTGAAAACCTGATGAAGTAAATGAGCTATAAATTTTGTGAGAAATTAATTTCTAATTGCTTTGAAGGGAATTGAATTGATTTGTCCCTTGGTTTTTCCTCCCTGAATCTTGAGGAAAAATGTATTTTTATTTTAATTTATTTTATTTTTAGATTTTAATTTATTTATTTAAGAGAGAGAATGAGAGAGAGCACATGAAAGGGGGGAGGGTCAGAGGGAGAAGCAGACTCCCTGCCGAGCAGGGAGCCCGATGCGGGACTCGATCCAGGGACTCCAGGATCATGACCTGGGCCGAAGGCAGTTGCTTAACCAACGGGAGCCACCAGGCGCCCGGAAAAATGTATTTTTAAAGAATGAAGTTGAATATTCTACTCTGTTTAGTGTCTGTGTAAAAATAAAAATAGATATTTACATAATAGTAATAGTTCTGTGAATTAACTTCAAGTTAACGTAAATTACAAAAGCAGATTTAAATAAAGGATATTTATGTGTAATACACTCCTCAATGCTATAATTAAGACTTAAGAGTTTCTTTCAAATTTGCAACACTAATTCCAGTTGTGATGTGAAATTTTGTATGTTATATTCTTAATAAGATGACCTTATTATTAAAAGTTTCACAGTATTTGTGTGAATGTGTTACTAGACCAAAAAATGAAAATCTGAAGCAGATCTTTGCATTTTCAGAAACAAGCAATTTTTAATTCCAGATCCTCTTCCCTACTGTGTTTTTGGGTAGCTCTCTTATAAATGCTTAGCTAGTAGCCTTTTCAGGAACAGAGTAATACTAATAACCAAAGTAAGCAATTTAACTCCTGCAGTCTTTTTGCCAAAAGTTCATTTAAACTTTGGGGCATTTTTTGAATTACCCTGGCCCTTTGCTTTCCAGATTGAATAATTTCTGTTAATTTTAATTGAATACTATATGGATGAATTTTACAACCATCCGTACCCACTCACCCCTACACAAGTGCCTGATAAGATCCCCACCACTGTCTGGTTGTTTGGGGAGGTTTGCATCTACCAATAATAGCTGAGAATAATCATTTCTCCTTGTTTCCTAAATTCCTGCCACTATTCAAGTCCTTTTCACTTCCTGTTTAGACTGTTTCCATTGGCTGTGATCTTCCTTAACCTCTCTTTTTCATTTGGTCTTCACCATTACATCCTGTACTCCAGCCCCATAATAATTTCCTTGAGCATCATTTTGTTATGTCATTCCTGTGTTCAAAAGCCTGGGGGGCTCAGTCAGTTAAGCGTTTGACTCTTGGTTTCAGCTCAGGTCATGATCTCAGAGTTCTGAGATCAAGCCCCCACACTGGACTCCACGGTCAGTGAGGAGTCTGCTTGTCCCTCTCCCTCTGCTCTCTGCCCCCCCCCCCCTTGGAATAAATAAATAAGATCTTTAAAAAAATCCATGATGATTTCTCTTCTTATGTACTAAAACCCTCAAGTTAGCATGTAAGTCTTAAGAGTGTGGACCTAGCCTGCTTTTCCAACCTCACACCCAATTATCCCCTCCTATACCAATTAGATTGGTCTGTTCCTTACTCCAGAATATACCTTGTATTTCTTTGAAGTTTTAAAACTTCTAGTATGTTATCTCTTTACCCCCTTTCCCCGTATCTTGCTGTTCTAATAATTTTTAAATCTGTTCATTTTGTACTTTCCGGATAGAGTTGTATATATAGGATTAGGTCAGATTATGGAGGGTTTAAAAGCTAGTGAGAGACCTTTGCATTTTATCCTAAAGTCAGTGAGAATAGCCAAATGTTTTTGAGCTGGGATTTATATAATTAATAAGTTTTAAAACTGGTGTGTAGGACGGAGTAGAGGGGGTAGAGATTACACACTAATCTTGAAATACAGAAGAAAGGACAGCTGGTTTAAGGGGGAATGTGATTTAGATTTTAAAATTTGTTAGGATGATGATAGGAGATGAGTGGAGAGCTCAGGTTAGATGCTGATCCTGAGCATTAAGACTTGCTTCTTGGATGCCTGGGTGGCTCAGTCGGTTAAGCGTCTGCCTTCAGCTCAGGTCATGATCCCCGGACTCTGGGATAGAGTTCCGCATGCAGTTCCTATCTCAGTGGGGAGCCTGCTTCTCCCTCTGCCAGTTCCCCTGCTTGTGCACTCTCGCTCTCTGACAAATAAATAAAATCTTAAAAAAGACTTGTTTCTCGAATTCAGGATGAAATATGTGGAGTACCATTCAAATAAAGATTATAAAATTATATATTTGTTAAGAAAATGTATGTGTTTATAGCCTGTGCATATAGTACTATCAATAGTAAAGGTGATATTGGCATATACTTTGTTTCTAATAAAACATTAAATAACTATTGAATCACCTTTGAAAAATTGCCATTGAATTCAGCAATTAAATCATTGGTGATTTTTTAGGTCAGATTACTAAAATATAATTTACCTAAAGTAAAAATTCACCCTGTTTTAGATATATACTTTGGTTGGTCTTGATGAATGGATGGTCATATAACCACCATCACAATCAAAATTCAGAATATTTCCATCACCCATAAAATTCTCTAGTGCCCCCTTATAGGTTGGTGATCTTTTCAGCATGTAATTTTACCTTGTAATATACTTCGTCAAGATAAAAATTGGGGGTTTCAACCAAATTTTTATCGGAGTAGATATTTGGAGTCTTAAATTGGGGACATTTGTTGATTTCTGATCGCTTATATTTAACTGAGTAGTTTAAGAAAGAGACTAATGTATCTGTGTCCTTTCCTGTTTCTGCTTCTTGCTCCACCTCCTTCCCTATTTGATTTCCTTCCTAAAACCTATTTCCTCTCCTGCTCTCAGTTTTGGGGTTATGTACCTGTCGTATGTGCTTTACTTTACTCATCCATAGTGTTTGTCACACTGTTAATA
>NW_023270945.1:0-15603 GCF_011800145.1 Mirounga leonina
TCCCTGATGGCCAGGAAAAGGAGGTGACTGTCCCACCCTTTCTCCCTAACAGACATCCCTTCCTGGAGCCTGGGTCCCCACTCCACAGCCACAAGGGGCCAAGAAGACACAGTCTCTAGCAGCTTCTGGGCTAGAGGCTGACCGCGGTTGCCTTACACAGTCTGGAGTTTCTGCTGGCCTTGCCGTTCCTCAAGTTCCGGAGTTGACCTCCCAGTCGTCGCTGGAGACCTCAGGCATCATCTCAGCCTCTGTCAGCACCTCCGCCTCCTCAGCCTCCATCACATCGGTGGCAGCCTCGGACTCACACGAGCGCCGTGTCTCGGGGTCTGCAACCACGGCTCCTTGCTTCCGCTCTCCACGCAGCAGTGGGCGCTGCTGCCTCAACTCCATCAGCCTGGACATGAAGATTGGCACCATGTCCAAGAGCATCCTGCTGACTGGGCACGTGGGGCGTCCCTTTGGTCTCCTGACTCAGACGTCTCTGAGTACGGACCTCACTGGAACAGCTAGCTACTCTGAAAAGAAGCCACCTCTGGACCTTCCAGTCAGCATGCCCAGGCCTGGAAGGACGCAGACAACCACCACGGCCCCCACTCTACACAGGAGGAAACTGCGGCAGCCTCCTCACCTCCGGCTGGTGCTTGCTTGGTGATCCATGCTTGGGTGGGGACAATAACATGCCCACCAAGATCCTTCTAAATCTACGATGCTGTGGCTCTGGTAAGAATGCCCCGATGGTGTCCCGTGAACCCCCCAACCAGCAGTGTCCCCTGACTCCTTGCCTAATATCCAGAGAGCCCTGCGTGATCTGGTCTAGACATGCTCCCCAGTGTGCAGACCTCAGCCCACTCCAGCCTCTGTAGGGCCTTCGTCCCCCAGGGAGCCCGGCAGGAATTTGCCCCTCAGAAGCCCTGCAATCCCTCCCTATGACCCTCATCCAGGATGGCCTCACCTCCAAGCCTGGGCTCAAGGACTCCTTCCTCCGGCTCCTTTGTAGGCTCAGGCTTTGGGTCAGATTGAGCTGGGTTCAAACCCACAGCCGGGCCATGTCACAGCCCTGTGACTGGCAAGCTCCTGTGGCAACTCCTGGGACCTCAGTTTTCTACTTTGGAAATGGGGTCAGTGACTCCCACCTCAGGAGGATGGGTTGGGGTTGAAAGCAGGGAGATGAAGGTGTTTGAGTGCCGGATTTTGGGGAAAAGGGCTGCTGCCAGGAAGACAGGGGGAGGGGATGTAGAGGAGGAAAAGGCGGCCTGACCTCCTTCCTGCCACACGTTTCCCCATTACCCTCCCCTGACCTCCCCGCCATGCACTGAGACGAACAATAAAGTGGGACGTGGGGGCCAGGACGGCAGCGGGGGTATATTTCTTTTCTCTCTAGTCCCCAGGTCTCCATGTCAACTCAGTCCAGCGGCCCTGCCTGGCGGGACTGGGTCTGGCCCCCGGCCAAAGAGGACGTGAGGGTCACTGATCAGGCCGTGGAGATCAGGACACGGAGGACCAAGGCCACAGCCAGCCCCTCGGGGTTGTGCAGGGCTGCTGGCAGGTGGGGTCCCACGCAGGCGCCGTCTGCTGGGCTATGTGCGCCTGCCAAGGATCCACCTGCCTCCGACCCACCGTTGGTGGGAGAGCCCCGTTCACCCAGAGTGCACCTGCGCCACGTCCACCCAAAAGGTGGGAGCCGACCGGCCACGCCGAGCCACGCTAATGAAGGTCATCCTCCAAGCCCTCATGGGACAGTCGGCAAACTGAGGGCAGGAGAGGCAGGGACTGGCCTGGGAACCACCAGCTGATCAGAGGCTAGAGGAACAGGGAGGGTTCCAGCTTCCGAGGCCAAACTTCACTTCGCAGGGGGTTTCCTTTGCGAACGAAGGCCCCTAAGTCTGGGGGACCGCTGCCCACACTCCCATGTGGGGCCCTTTCCTCTGGTCATCCTCGCGCGGGCACACGTACGCACAAGGCTCTCTCAGCACACACACACTCACACACACACACACACACAAACTCCGCAGGGGCGTCCAAGGGGACGTGGACCCTGGAGGGGACAAGGGGGAAAGAAGGAGGAGGTTGGAGGCAGCTGGGCCGAGGGCTGTGGGCATTGTCTTCTGGGAACATGCCCGGGACCGTAGCATAGGGCTCGGGGGAGACATGCCAGGCTGATGGCCAGGGCGTCCCCAAGATGCCCAAGGGCTGTCACAGGCACCCACATTCTCGAGACAGCCCCCTTCCTACTCAGTTCACTTGGCTGGAGATGCTGCAATCCTGCTGTATGCCGATGTCCCCATGATGTGGTCTCAGCAAAGCCGACAGTGAGAGCCGTTGCCTACACTGCAGACCTGGGGTCAGGTCCCACCCCTGACACCTCTGGCCATTTGCCTGGAGGGGCCCAAAGGGAACACAGGGAGACCCAGAGCCAGCCAGGCCAGCCAGACACCGCTGTGATCCGACCGTGCAGCCGAGCACCCCTCTGTGTGTGTGTGTGTGTGTGCAGAGGTCTCGGGCAGGGTAGCCCACCCTGAGCAGGAGCAGGGTGATGAGGCGCCAGATGCCTGGTGGGGGGATCATGTTGACACCCCGGGTCAAGGCTGGCTGGGTGGGACGGGGTGTGCTGGGGCGGCCTCCTTCTCCCCAGGTTTGATCCGGAGCCCTGTCGATACATGTCACTGCACCCCGGGCGCAGGGCTGTGCCCGCACGGGGCTGTGTCTGATCTGGGGGCAGCAGTGGGGCTGGGAAGGAGGACGGTGAGGACGGCCGGGCAGGGCTGTGATGCCTCCGGGCCGGGCGCCGCTCACTGTCTTTGCAGAGCCCCATGGAAGAAATTGGGGACAAGCTGGTCAACAGGAGCCTCACTCGACAGCTCCCCAGTGTGGGGCACGTACACCAGGCAGTCGGTAAGGGCTGGTGCGGGCTCAGGCGGAGTGCGGGGCGAGGGCGCACCAGGACCCGGCTCGGGGAGGGCCGCGGGGGTCTCCTGCCCTGTCCCCATCCGGGACACTGACGACCTGGGGTGCCACGACGCCTGTGCCCCTTATCTGGCCATGATCTCAACCCAATGGGTATGGGCTGCTCCCTTCACAGACACACACAAACAGACACACACGGCAAACACACACACACACCCAGTCCTTCAAACACACAAATACACACACACACACACACACCTGGTCCTTCACACACAGGCACACACACCCGGTCTAGACCCAGCCTTGGCCAGGTACAAAATCACCCTTCACATACATGGAAGATGATCTGAACCAATTTGGATATTCTGTTGCACGTCAGGACACGGACAGAGATAGTCTTGCAATTTCTGTGTTGTGAATTGTCCCTCCTTTACCACAGATCAGCCCCACCGTGAACCTGAGTGGGCCCTGCCGCTGGGGGCGACCTAGAGGCTGTGGGCGGTCCGTGCTGACAGCCTAAGGAAGCTGGAGGAGCCGGGCCAGGCCCTCTCCTGTGGCCCCTCTCCTGGAGCACCTCCCAGAGGAACGCCTCCCCAGCCCTTCCCACACCTGCTGCTCACCAAGGTGAGCAGGGCCTCCAGTCCCGGCCGGAGGCTCCCCCTCACCTGCAGTCTGTGTGTCTCGGGCCTGGCACATCCCCTCTCCGAACCTCAGGTGTCTCCTGGGGACCCTGCGTGCCACGAGGCCAAGCCCCACACACGGGGTGCTGTCAGGCCTGTTGGGACCGCTCCCTAACCCCAGCGCCGGCCCACGGGGAGGGTCACGTGGGGCTGAGGCGTTTCCTCCTCACCGTGAAGGAGCTCTCTGCCCCAAGACTCGGTGTCCTGTGACCCGGGCAAAGTCGCATTCCTGGCTGTGAGGAGTATTCAGATTCCTTCTGGGGCTCCCATCCTGGGTGGAGCCAGAGCAGGGATTCCTGGGGGCTGGCAGAGGGGCCCCAGAGACACTCCGACATCTGAAAGTTGCTGGTTGGGCTTCATCGACTCCACACATGGACAGGAAGCCCCTTCTAGACATTTTCCATAATTCAGGGAACAGGGCAGACAAATGTCCCTGCCCCGCGGGCCTCTTTCTAGGTGGGGGTCCGCCGCTAAGCCTAGACGACAAAGCAGAGATGGGCACACGACGTGCCGTGGGACGCCCTGCCGGCCTCCCCTACATACGGATCCTTCGGCTCTCATTGTCCGAAGGATGACGGGCCCTAGGACGAAGAAGAGCCCTTGTCTCCGAGGTGGTGAGGGAACGCGGGGGACCGGTCAGGTGCGGAGCCATGGGTCTCGCGCACATCTGCCGCAGGGCTGGATCATGGTCCATGAGCTGTGGGCAGGTCGTCTGTGCACACCTAGCCATGACACACCTGGCTGTCCCACTCGGTGGAGAGGCCTGCGTGCCTGGTGCACCTGTCCCCCACCTAGCCCTGGAGGAGCAGCCACGTTCAATCCTGTCCATGTTCGACCCTCAGGGACATTTGGGAACCTGGGTCAAGAGAGGAAGGAACTGGCCCAGGAAAACTGAGGGGTGCAGAGTCCAAGGAGCTGTTCTCCAATCCTAGGCCAGTCCCAACCCTCCCATGAGGTTTGCTTTGGGGGTGAGAGCCCCTCAGATCCTCGGGAAGAGCTACCCACCCCGTCCCATGTGGGGAGATGACCTTGGCATCCCCAGGCAAGTAGAGGCACGTGCACCTGCACACCCACCCCCACACACACACCCACCCGCACACACACACCACTCTGACTGCCCAGCTGTGGGTGAGAAGGGGAGGACAGCTTGGGAGCGAGGTGGGTGACAGGGAGGAAAGAAGAAATGTGTTGCATACAGCTGGGCCATGGGGCAGGGCATCAGGACTCCTGGCAAGGACCCAGATCCATAGCATGGGGATGGGAGACAGGCCAGGTTGAGGGTCAGGGTACCCCAAGGGGCCCAGGGGGGTTCCCAGGGCACTGGGAGAGGACAGGGTCTGGGTTACGGTGTCCATCACCAGCCTGGGCACTTGGAAGCAGGAAGAGATACCCACCCCCAAGTCGAGAGGGGCTCCAGCACAAAGGCCTCAGCTTATTCTTCTGTCACTTGGGCTGTAGAGATGCAGGGTGCCTAGGGTCCCACAGGCTTGTGGGAGAGCCTGTTGGCCTTGGATCTCCATCCCCGACCCCCTGTGCTCCCAGTCCTGGGAAAATGCTTTGTACTCCCTCGAGGTCCTTCGGAGCAGGGGACAGACTGGGGCTTGGGGGCTGAGGACTTGGGTATGCAGAACGTGGCAGAGCACGGACCACTAGTCTGGGGACCAAGGCCAAGACCCTCCTTGTTGCACCCTCTGGGTCTCCATTTGGAAGAGGTTCCAGATTCACTCCTCTGGTCCGGGTGACAAGGCCTTAGGAAGGAATGGAGCACCGGGACAGAAGAGCGAAACACGGACAAGGTTGGCTTCTGAGGTTTCTCACATCACCCCTGGAGTCCACAGATTCTGTTCCTGTGAGAGACACAGAGACAGAGACAGAAACAGTGAAGGAGACAGAGAATGAACACACGACAGTGGGAACCAGAAGTAGTCACAGACTTTCCTCCATCAGCTTGGAAATGACATCCCAGCATTTGGCCCCATTCTCTTCCTGAGAGCGCGGTCACAAAGGCCATCCACGCCTGAGGGAAGGGGATTCCACAGGGATGTGTGAGCAGGATGCGGGAATGCCCGGGAACCATTGTGGGGACTGCCCAGCACATGGGCGCATACGAGGCCTCGGGGCCTTAGCCTAAACCTAATGGGAGACCCTGGAATTGTGCGTCACCAGAGGACAAGTTCGGAATCCGTTCATTGCAACCTTCTCAAAGGGGCTGGGAACAGGCAAGAAGGGGGTGGCTTTGCCCAGACCCCAGAGCAGACCCAGGCCCCTCGTAGCTGTGCTCCATGTCCCGCCCAGCCCCTGGCTCATCCTTGCATTGCCAAGTGTGCCGCAGCCTCCTGTGAAGGCAGGTCCGGAATGTATTTAGAGGCCCTAACCCTGACGGCGTCCCTAGGAGTAGAAGCCAGAACACCCCACTGTGCAGATGGGGAGCCTGGGGAGGCCCTGAGGGGCACAGCGTCTGTCCAGGCTCACAGCCCTGGGCACGCAGGGGAGCCCAGTCTGAAGCCAGCTCTGTGTCCTCACAGCGGGGACACCGGCTGCACCCAGGCCTTGGCAAGGCTGTGGGGGGGCTGTGAGGGAGTCACTGTATGGATGGGGCATGGGGGGAGGGGGAGCATTGAGCAGCCGCGGGAGGGGGCCCTCGGGGCGGGGGTCTTGTGTGAGGAGGAAGTTGGGTAAGGGGACCCCAGGCACTGGTGACCTCACTTCCCTGACAACAGAGTCCAACAGAATTTGGAACCCAGGTAACAAAGGCACCCACATTCCAGAGACAGCCCCCTGCCCAGCTCATTTCGTTGGAGATCATTCAACCATGAACATGTGGGCTTGTTGCCTCCCTAAGTCTGGATGCTGCAGGCTGAAGAAAGCCCGCCCTGCAAACGCTGGCCCCCGCTGGGGATGTCCGATCAGGGCTCCCCACCGCCTCTGGCCGTTTGGCCGGAAGGCCCGAAAGGTGACACCAGGAGGCCCAGAGTCGGCCACCCAGACCCACAGGGTCTAATCCACCTGTGCAGCCCCAGGTCCCCTCCCCTCCGTGTGTGTGTGTGTGTGTGTGTGTGTGTGTGTCTGAAGAGGGTTCATGTGGGGTGGGCCAACGCCATTCAATAGCAGCCTGATGAGGGCTCAGATAACCCGTATGCAGGTCATGTTCAAGGTCAAGGCTGGCTGGGTGGGACGGGGTGTTGGCGGCTGTGAGCTTCTGCCCAGGGTTGCTCTCGATCGCCCTGCAGGGATGGGTCATTGTCCCGCGTGCAGGGCTGTGCACCCACAGGTGTGTGTCTGATCTGGCTGCGGCAGGGCGATGCGCAGGGGACAGGGAGTTTGGCCGGGCAGGACTGGGATGCCTCCGGGCCGGCTACCCGTCCCTGTCTTTGCAGACCTCCGATGAGATCGGCACGAGGCTGGCGGACACCCACTCCATGTCCGGGATCCGGAGCGTAACCCCACAGGACTCCCCTGGAGCAGGTGCTGGGGATTGCGGGGAGAGGCCTCCGACAGCGCCCAGACCACTGTCCCTGGTGGTCATTGACTGCATTGTGCTCCAGGAGCCGGAGCCCACGGAGGCCGAGCGTGAGGCTGAGAAGCCCGGGGCTGGGTGCCCGTGGGTGTGTGCGGAAGGTGGGGGCTGGCCCCACAGGGAGGAGCCCCCAGAGCCTGGGGTGGGGTCTGGAGCAACGACTGGGCTCATAGCGCCCAGCGGGTGGACTTCGGTTGGGGAGACGCCCCGCGGATGGCTCCTTCCGGCCTGCGGCTTCTCTGGGAGGACCTGGGCTGGGTTCTGTCTCCACGGAGAGCAGGCTCGGGCTGAGCTTTTCTCCTCTCACAGCTGCTCCACCACCTGAGGAGCTAGAGCCGTTTCCAACTCCATCGGCAGCTCTGGATGGAGGGGTGGTGGCTGCGACTTCAGCAGGAGACCAGGAGCCGGCAGGTGACCCAGCACCCTCCCACGGAGAGCCTGACGGGGACAAGCAAGGGCCTGCTGGAGAACCTGCCTCCGGAGAGCCTGCCCCTGTGCCTGCCCCTGTGCCTGCCAGAGCCATCTCCCCTGCGCCTGCCCCGAACTGTTGCCCTGCTCCTGCCCCCGACCCAGCTCCTGCCCTTGATCCTGACCCATCCCTACCCCTGCCAGTGCCTCGGTTCTTGCCCCTGACCCAGATACTGCCCCGGTTCCTGTACGTGCCAATGCGGCAGACCCTGTCCCTCCCCTTGCACCTGCCCCCTCCCCTCCCCCGGCTTGTGCTCCTGTTCCGGCCCCTGCCCCAACTCCTGATCCTGCCCCTGGCCCTGCCCCTGCCCCTGCTAGAGCCAATGTCCCTTCTCCTGACCCAACTACTGCCCCTGCACCTGCTCCTTCCCCAGCACCTGCCTGTGCACCTGTTCTTGCCCCGACCCAGCTCCTGAACCTGCAACAGCCCCTTCCCTTAGCTGTGCACCTCTTCTTGACCCTGATCCGGATCCTGACCCTGACCCAGGTCCTGCCCTGGATCCTGACCCTTCCCTTGCCCCTGCCTGTGCTCCTATTCTTGCCCCTGACCCGGGTTCTGCCCCTGCCCCTGCCTGTGGTCCTGTTCCTGTCCCTGACCCACCTCCTGCCCCTGCACCTGCCCCTTCCCCTACCTGTGTTCCTGTTCTTGCCCCGGACACAGCTCCTGCCCTGGATCCTGCCCCTTCTCCTGACCCTGCCTGTATTCCTGTTCTTGCCCTTGACTCGGCTTCTGCCTCTGCAACTGTCCCTTCACCAGCCCCTCCATGTGCTCCTATCCTAGCCTCTGACCCAGCTCCTTCCCCTTTCCCTACCCGTTTCCCTCCCCCTGCGTGTGCGCCCATTCCTACCCCTGGCCCACCCCCTGCCCCTGCACCTGTCCCTTCCTCTGCCTGTGTCCCTGTTCCGGCCCCTGCCAGAGCCGATGCCCCTTCCGCTGCCTGCGTCCCTGTTCCTACCCCTGCCAAAGCCGATGCCCCTTCCCCTGCCTGCGTCCTTGTTCCTGGCCCTGCCAGAGCCAATGCCCCTTCCCGTGCCGGTGACCCTGTTCCTGCCCCTGACCCTGCCAGAGCCGATGCCCCTTCCCCTGCTTTCCAGGGCCGCTGCCCCTTCCCCTGGCCCTGCCTGTGCTCCTCTACTTGCCCCTGACCCAGCTCTTACCGTGCATCCTGCCCCTGACCCTGCTCTTGTGTCTGGCCCTGCTCTTGCATCAGGCCCTGCCCCTCCTCCTGCTCCTGCAGGGCTCCCATAGCCACATCCAGAGCCCACATCCTCACGGGGAGAGCTCCTTGTACCATTACCCTTAGCTCCATCACCCGACCCCGATGCCCCGCCAGATTGTTTCATCCCCTCCCCCTATGTTCTTTCTCTCTGGTTCGTATTAACTGTTCTATTCTCTTTCCATGTCCTATATGCTGTTTATTATTTATTTTAAATAAAATTCATTGTTTTCAGTTGAACAAGTCCTGAGCATCAAGTACATTCCCAACGCTGGGCCACCACACCACAGAACATGGCTGTGGAATATCGGCTTCCCCAAAGGAGTCCCGGAACCAGAAGGCCTCCCTGGAAACCCCTAAGCTGCTTCCTCTCTCTGTTCCTTTACCTGTTCTGGAGGTTTCCTGTACGTGGAGTCCCACAGTATGGGCCTTTGTGTCTGCCCCCCTATTTTCAAAGGGGACTCCTTCTTTTCTGGGTTGACTTGACATAGAATTTCCCTTATTAGATGGTGAAATCTCCGATGGATTACAGATGAGATGTAACCATAGAGCCCCCTTTGGTAAATATGGACACAATCTCGGGGCAGAGACCCCTGTTTCTGCTGGGACACCTCAGCCTGACCCCAAACAGGAAAGGGCTGGCTCCTCCTGTGACCCACAGAGAAACCAGGGAAATGCAGAAAGCTGGAAGACACACCCCAAAGGGCCAAAGCATTGCTCACAACCCAAGACCACAGAAAGGTTCCCCATGACTCTGGTCCAAACCATGCTCCAAAACCCTGGGTTCCACAGGGATAGAGACGAAATGCATGCAAGTCCAAGTGGAGGGGGGCAGGCATGGGGTCAGTCAGAGATGCAGGAGCTCCCAGGGAAGGACTCAGGCAATGGAAACCCTTTGGGGGCAGCACTGGTCAACATCAGACTGGCAGGTGTCTGGTCTGGGCACCAGCATCCCTGGCGAGAACGTGAGCAAACGCAGGTCCCCGGGAGAGAAGGGTGGCGGGCACCCCTGTCTGGGAGAAGAGTGAGTAGCACCCATCCCAGGCCACAGGTGCACCCATCACCTAGCGTTCGCAGCTCACTCCCACCGTGTCGAAGGGAACACCGTGTCCATCAACCTCTCTTTGCAACAGAATCCATAAAGTGGAGTTTCAGGGTCAACACATATACAGTGTTGAAGGTACAAGCCTCCATTTCCAACATCCCAGGTCTGCTTGTCCACCTTGAGCCTTGTTTGGGAAGCAGGGGTGGGGATCCCTGGGGCTGTGACCTGTGGGAGGGGAGGGGAGGGGGAGCTCTGAGTGGAATGGCCAAGGTACCCGGGCTGACCTGCCCAGCAGGGACCCACCCGCCCCCAGCCCCTCTCCTGACCTCGTGCATGATGGCGAGGGTTTGACGGTGAAGGTGCTGGCCCTTCTCTGGCGAGTTCCCTAGCTGGTGCTGGAGCTGCTTAAGCTCCAAACCGGGCTCTCATCCCAGAGCTGGCGCGGGAGCCGAAGCTGTAGCTGCCCCAGTCTCGGGAGCTGCGGCACGCATCGGTGGAGGACCTGGCTCGAGCTCTGGGGCAGCTGCTGGAGCTGAATCCCCCTCCGGAGATAATCCAGACCCGGTTCCGCACTTGGATAGGGCTCTTGAACCAACGAACGCCTTTCCTCCCTGCCCACTTCATGGATGACAAAACTCGGGACGGTGACGGGACCGGCTACATGGGGTTAATGGCTACGGGGGGATTCTGACCAAGGATCCTGCATCCCCTTCACCCCGCGCCCCACGCGGGTCGGTCCTAAGCTGCCAGATGGGGACAAGGGCCTGACCCGCTGCTCCCGGCAGCTGCCCCCAGCTGAGCAGAGACCCTTGCCGGGGACATGAAGTCCTCGTTTGACCTCTGCTCCGGCCAGCCCCACGCGAGCAGGGACCGTGCTTCCTCACCGCTGGGTCCCCAACCCCTAGAGCAGTGCCTGGGAGGTGGTAGCACTGAAAGTTTAGTGAGTCAGAGCAGCACCGTGATTCAGCGCATGTTGTTAGAGATGAGAGGTCTGGGCCACAGACTCTTGTGTTCATGCTTTCTTCCACGCGGGCATCACGCACACCTGTGTCTGTTCGCTGGAATGCAGAGGGGACCCCCACACAACCTTCCTGGCCTCGGAGCTCCCAGCCTAACCGGTGGGTCAGCATCTCACCCACGGTCAGCAAGTGGGCGATACAGAGCTAGAGCACGTCGAGTACGAGACCTTGCACGAGCCGTGGGGCAGCTAAGTTCTCGAACCATCTGACGCACCACAACGTGCCCCGGCGCTGACTCGAGCCAGCCGTGGAAGCAGCTCGAGAGCCTGAGCCAGGGCCCCGCACAATAGAGCCCCTCCATCTCCGACCTGCGGTCCCTCTCCGGAGGCAAAATCGGCTCCAGGGTGAATTCCAGAGCAGAGCCACCTCCACACCAGTTCTCCCACCCGATCCGGCACCACTGGGAGAGTGCGAGGCAGCCTAAGAACGAGAGCCAGGTCTCGAGACAGCTCAGCGCTGCTGGGGGAGGCTGGTGTCCTCTGACAAGGCACAGGGACGGGCTGTGGGGATCAGCACAGGGTGATCCCCCTGGCAGGGTGGTGATCTTCTCTCCTCCTGCTGCTTCAGCCCCATCTCGAGACAGAGAACTGGCCTCTGCCCCGGGGCCGGTCACCGCTGCAGAGTCAATGCGGCTGCAGAAGCAGCTACAGACCCAAAGCCCGCTGCAGAGCTCGAGGCATTTCCAAGTCCTGCTGCGCGGCCTTCGCCAGGAGCTCGGGAGCTGGAGCCACGTGCGCCCCAGTGGGAGGAAGCCCCTGGACCTACGGCTCCATCGCCGACTGCAGAGCTAGAGCCAAGGCAAGACTCCGAGCTGGACCGGCTCCACAGTCAGCTCCGGCGGCACCTCCGACCTGGAGCCAGCGCTGGCTCCCCCTGCAGAGCTAGGGCCAATGGGAGCAAGACCCCATCCATCACCAGCTACAGCCAGCTCCGGCCCCACCTCCCGGAGCAGCTGATGAGCTCCAACCAGGGCCAGTTCCAGCACCAGTGTCGGCCTGCCCTTACCAGCCGACGCATTCCTTTTCTTCTCTTTTGGCTTTGGTTTCTTTTCCTGTCCCCAGGTATATTTGTAGCTTAAGATAAAATAAACTTTATCTTTTTAAACATTTCATAGTGTGCAAACCACTGTTATCAACTCCATTTCCCGTGCTGGCACCATCACCCTATCTAGTCCCAGAACATTTAATGCCCTGGACAGAAACCCCGCACCCTCTGAGCAGGCAGTCACTGGCCATTCCCCAACCCCCTGCTCCCAGGCAACCACTGATCTGGCACCTGTCATTTACCTGGGACGAATTTTTCATACACATGGGATCATACCGTATGTGGTATTTGGGGTATAGTATCTTCCACTGAGTAGGATGTTTTCGAAGTTCACCCACGTGATAGTGTGTATCACTACTTCATTCGTGGCGTGGCTGAATGAATCCCATTGTATGAACAGACCACGTTGTGTTTGTCCATTCAAGTGTGGGTGCACCTGTGGGTTGTTTTCATCTTTCGATTATTGTCCAGAGTGCTGCTACGAAGACTTACGTGCAGGCTGTTGTTAGAGGGCCTGTATTCCATTCTTCTGTTTAGAGAATGAGTGGAGTTTGGCCAAATGAGAACAGTATGCTCAACGTGTAGACGACGTGCCACACCCTTTGCCACAGTGGCTCCGCCATATTACATCTCCCCCAGCAATGGAGGAGGGTTCTGTTTCCCCAGATCCTCTCCGACACTTGTTATTTCTGCTTATTCACTAGAGCCCCTCTTCCTGGGTGTGGGTAGGCATGTGACTGGGGTGTTGGCTTGCATTTCCTATGACCTCATGAAGAAAATCGCCCCATGTGCTCACTGGGTCGTCTGACTATCTCCTTTGGAGAAATGTCTATTATTTTCCGTGGGGTTTTTAGGTTCTTAAGTTGGAGGCGTTTTGTACACATTCCAGATGCAAGACTCGTATGAGATTATTTACATCATCTTGAGATTACCCTTTCATTCACAAAAGTTTTTAGGAACGTTGAAGTCCAGTGTCTCTGTTTTCTCTGTTGTTGCTTGGGCTTCGGGTGCCATACAAGAGACACCATATTGCCAAATCCAAGGGAAGGAAGATCTGCCCCTAGGTGCTCTTAGTTTCCTTCTCAGTATTAAGAATTTTCGCTCTTAAAGTTCATTCTTGTTTCCATGTGGAGTTCATTTTTTATAGGGTGGAAGGGAATGCTCTGACATCACTCCTTCCTATGTGGATATCCGGTTTCTCAACACCGTTTGTTGGAGACACTGTTTTTGCCTCATTGAATGATCTTGGTCTCCGTGTTCGAAAAGAACTGACTGTACATGTATGTATTCCTTGATTCTCAGCACTATCCCATTGATCCATATGTGTTGGTCTTCTCTGCTCATACCTTTCGGGAAATATTATAATCTCGTACAGAGTTTTTCAAATACTTAGGTTTATTTGCATAGAAGATCATGTCCTATATAAATAAACTTTTCCTTCTTCCTTCCATTTGTGAGCTTTTAGTAACTAATCTTGTATAATTTCTCTGACCAAACTTCCATGACAATATGGAAATGAAGTGGTGGACATGGGCATCCTTGACTTTTTGGGGATTTTAAGGAGAAAACTCTCAGTCTTTCACCACAGAGAATGATATAAATATGAGTTATTTTTCATAAATATCCTTTATCATAATTTTTAAAGAATTATTTATTTATTTATTTATTTATTTATTTATTTATTTATTTGAGAGCATGCAAACACAGGAGTGGGGAGGGGCAGAGGGAGAGAATCTCCAAGCAGACTCCCGACTGAGTGCAGAACCCTCCCTGGAGCTCAATCTGAAGACTCTTGAGATCATGACTTGAGCCCAAACCAAGAGTCGGACACTCAACCCACTGAGGCCACCCAGGCACCTCTCCTTTATCACAATTTAACCTTCTATTTCTATTTTATTGAGAACAGTTGTTATGAAAAGGTTTGCATTTTGTCAAAGCTTATCCTACAACAATTGACATGATCATGTTTCTTCTGGATGTGGTCTAGGACACTGATTAGCTACGTTGAACAGCCTTTGCATTCCCGGTGTAAATCACACTTGGTCATGACGTAGAGTCCTGTCAATGTGCTGCTAGACTCTGTCTGCTAGAGTTCTGTTGACGATTTTTGCCTCGCTCTTCATCATGGATTTTGGCCTGCAACTGTCTTTTCTTGTAAGGTCTTTGTCCCTCTTTGGAATCGGACAACGCTGGCATTCTAGGATGACGTGGAAAGTGATCCCTACTCTTGTACTTCTTTCAGACTTTCAGAAGGATTGGTATTCTGTCTTCTTTAAACGTGTGGGACAAATCACCAGGGAAAGCATCAGGTTCTGGACTTTTCATTCTTGGGAAGTTCTCATGACTGCTTCAGTCTATTTACTTATTATAGGTCTGCTCAGGGTTTCCATTTCTTCTGGAGTCACTTTAGTTGTTTGTGTTCTTCTCAGAATGATCTGCTTCATCTCAGGGAGCCAACTGGTTGGTATAAAGTGGTTCCATTTTTGTCTCTTTGTCCATTTTGGTAAATCTGCAAAAGAAAGAACTGTTGTTTTCACTGATTTTTCTCACGTGCTCTTCTCTTCCCTGTATCTCTGCCCTAATCTTCCTAGTTTCCTTTGCTCTACTAACTTTGATGTTCTCCTTCGACTGAACCAGAGGAACATTCTAACCGTTCCAGATGCCAGCCAGCCAGAGGGCCTTTGTCTAGGTCTGGGTTGTTGGGTAGAGAAGCGATACAGGCTGGAGTGGATCAGGCTACCTGGGCAATTTCTAACTCACCTGGCATTCCAGGTCACCCCCAGACCATCATTTCAGGCTGAAGCTCTCCTCCTGCCAGGCATGATGCCCAGCAACAGACTGACGTGACTTCCCATGAACCACTCACGACCTTAGGGGCCTTCTGTGCTCTAGGAACAAGCAGACTAGCTGAGTTTTGCCAAGGAGCACTGCCCATGAGCAGAAAACCTGCATAGCTCAGGGCACTGTCTTCTGTGTGCTTCGTTCACACCTTCCCATGTGTGGGTCACAGCCACCTGTGCCCATGGACACCCTAGAGCACCCATTCACCCAGGGTGTCGGATCAATGCAAAGTCAGCCCTTCAATTCTGCCACCACACCCCCAACACAACACCCAAGACCAAAAGGAGCGCTCACTCCAAGTCCTGGGACCAGCTCAGATACAGCCCCTACCTGCGCAGCAGGGACATCGCCTACCCGCTCTGCATGCTCCTCCACCCCGATGGAGATGTGCACGACATTAGTGTGGGTATTGTCCCAGGATCCCTGATGGCCAGGAAAAGGAGGTGACTGTCCCACCCTTTCTCCCTGACAGACATCCCTTCCTGGAGCCTGGTACCCCACTCCACAGCCACAAGGGGCCAAGAAGACTCAGTCTCTAGCAGCTTCTGGGCTAGAGGCTGACCGCGGGTGCCTTACACAATCTGGGGTTTCTGCTGGCCTTGCCGTTCCTCACGTTCCGGAGTTGACCTCCCAGTCGTCGCTGGAGACCTCAGGCATCATCTCAGCCTCTGTCAGCACCTCCGCCTCCTCAGCCTCCATCACATCTGTGGCAGCCTCGGACTCACACGAGCGCCGTGTCTCAGAGTCTGCAACCACGGCTCCTCGCTGCCGCTCTCCATGCAGCAGGTGGGCGCTGCTGTCTCAACCCCATCAGCCTGGACATGAAGATCGGCACCATGTCCAAGAGCATCCTGCTGAACTGGGCACG